>NC_067407.1:95304953-95654953 GCF_009764475.1 Pristis pectinata | reverse complement strand
CATTTTCTAATTTTTGGATTTGATTGAAAGCATTCTGTTCTTGGCGTTTAAAACAAAATAAGACTGAACCAACTTGCCATAATTTAACCAGAGTTTTTCAATAAATATTTGCCTTCAAATGAATGTATTGTACAGTATGTTAGAAGAAACACATCAAATAACATAACTCTGTATCTATATATGTTTTAAGACTTTGCTTTCTTTTTCCCTTCTAGATATTGCCAATGGTTCAAGTTCAGGAGGTGGTTATCGTCCTCCTCCCAGAACAAAAGAGGTGATAATTAATGGACAGACAGTCAAGTTAAAGTACTGCTTTACCTGTAAGATCTTCCGGCCACCACGTGCCTCTCACTGTAGCCTTTGTGATAATTGTGTAGGTAAGTAACTTCCTTGGAAAGCAATTCAAAAGTTTTCATAACAGAGAAATAGTTAATTGAATTGAGAAGTTGCTAGTAAAAGAGGTACAATTGATTGCAAGGTTTCAGAATTGTAACTACTATTTGAGGCTGTTGTACTGATTATGCTATTTAATGGTTGTGAGACTTGGGTTATTCATTGCTGCCATATTACAAAACACTGCTCCTATTAGAAAAAATAGCGCACATACTTTGGCAGGATAGGATTTCAAACACTGTCCTTTTTGAGGTGTGTAATATCACAGGTATTGAACTGATACTTATTTTAGCAGAGCTCTGCTGGGCTGGCCACATTGAATGAATGTAGAATTTGTACATTCCAATGCTTCTACAATGGCAGCTGCAGCAAGGGAGACCTGAAAAAGAGGTACAAAGAATCAATCTGAAGCCTTGTGGCATTGATGAAAGGATGTGAGGAAGAGCCACAGGGGGCACAACTACATGCCATATGACCTGTGGGAATGTAATTTATCATTTCAAATATCACTGAGTATACCTACCCCCCAAGAACAAGAGAGGTGATAATTAAAGGACAGGTAGTGAAGTTGAAGTACTGCATTAACTGTGAAATCTTCCAGCACGAAGTGCTGTAGCCTTTTTGATAATTATGTAAGTAACTTTCTTGGAAAACATTTCAAAACTTTGTATCACAAAGAAAAAATATTTTTTCATTAACTTATTTCTGGCCCATAATAGTATTGAAATGATGCCATTAAAGGAGATGCGTTTATTGCAGAGTTTAGAAATTGGTTAAAAAAATTGAATAATTACTATCTTATTTACACATTTTTGCTCTTTAATACATGGAGCAAAATTCAAACTGTTTAAATCTATTATTATTTATAATTATTTAATATGTACACAATTTTCAAATACTTGTGCACTAATTCGCAGTAGAAAAATTTAGTTTTATTTTGTAACCTGAAATCAAGTCTGCCAAAAATTGCCTTAATCCAGTTTTTTATGGTAAACTACTGAACTATTCACCATTTGACTAATTGTACCTCAGATAAATCATGCATGCTATATTTTCAATATTAAATCATGTCATATGATTCTTGACTAATGAATATACAAGAATTGACAAGAATGGACTAATGGATATATGAAGATCAAGGAGTTTTGCATGCAGATTTTCAAGCTAATACTTTTGTTTTAAGTGATTTTAAAAAAAAGTTTTAAGCCTCGAGAAACAAAGGACTTCAGATGCTGGAATCCTGATGAAAAACACTGTGATGCTGGAGGAACTCAGCAGGCCAGGCAGCATCTGTGGAGAAAAGCAGGCAGTCAACATTTTGGGTCTGGACCCTTCTTCAGGACTGAAGATAGGAAAAGGGGAAGCCCAATATATAGGAGGGAAAAGCAGAGCAGTGATAGGTGGACAAAAGAGGGGAGGCGGGCTGGGCAGAATGTGGTGATAGGTAGATGCAGGTAAGAGATGGTGATAGGCAGCAAGGAAAAGGAAAAAAGGGGTAGAAAAAAGAGAGAGGCTAGGAAAGGGAAGAAAAAAAGCATGGTTGGGGGGGGTGGGGGGGAGATGTGGGGATTACTTTAAGTGTGAGAATTCAATGTTCATGCTGTTAGGCTGCAAGGTTCCAAGACACAAAATGAAGTGCAGTTCCTTAAGTCTCGTCCTTTTTTGTCATTTGTTTTGATGAACTGACCTTCAAAATCTAAACAAAAAAACTGCTGGCAGTATGGCATAAAAGCAGGAAGTGCTGTAACATTCACTAAGTCAGGCAGCATGTGTGGAAAGAGAAACAGATTTAACACTTCAGATCAATGGCTATTCTTGGAAGGAGAGAATAAAAGGTAATTTTAAGTTGCAGAGGAGGTGGCAGGGGGGATGAATAGGATGAAGGGAGGGTCTGTCTGTGGTAAGGTGAGGCCAGGGTTGCGGTGGGGATGAGATGTAGGGATTTTCCTATCAAATAGGAGGCTGGGGGAAATTAGAGGTGATAGCGCAAAGAAACGTAATGTGCTGCTAATGACAGTGATGTGGGACATGCCCAACTGGCCAGGCTATAACAATGGAGAGAGAAAAACTGAGCCAATGTTACAGATGGATGACTTAGAGCAGAAATGGCCACTTCTGATGCAGACAGAGTAAGTGAGTTACCTTAAATTAGAGTATTTGATATTGAGTCTGAAAGGCTGCAATGAGCCCTGACCGAAAATGATAAGATGTTCCCCAAGCTTGTGTTGGACATCCTTCCAACAATTCAGAAGGTCACAGACAGACAGGTCAGAGTGGGAGTGGTATGGTCAATTTAAGTGGCAGGAAACATTAAGCTCAATGTTGTTCTTGAGGACTGAACACAGGTGCTCCACAAAGTGATCACCCAACTTGTGTTAATGACATTCTGCACACCAAGGCAGTACAGTAAACTGGAAAAATCACAGATGTAGTCTGCTTCACCTGGAAAGACTGATTGGATCCCTGGGTGCTGGGAAGGGAAGAGGTGAAAGAACAGGTGTTACAACACCTGCAGTTGCATGGGGCAAGTGCTGTAAGATGGGGAGTGGCTGGTTGGGATGGAAGAGCAGACCAGGGAGTCATGAAGGGAATGGTCCCTTGGAAATACTGGGAGGGGAGGGGATTTTGTGTCTGGTGGTGAAATCTTGTTGCAAAGAATAGACTGTTGAATGTAGCGGCTAGTGGGGTGGACAGTGAGGAACAGGAATTCTGTCCTTGCCTTGACCAGGAGGCGGTGAGAGAGCAGAGGTGTGAGAAATAGATGAGATGTAGGTAAGGGCTCTGTCTGCTTTGGTACTGGGGAAGCTGTGGTTCAGAAAGATGGATGACATTTCAGAGGTAATTGGGAGAAAGTCTCATTTTCAGAGCAAACATGATGGAGACAGAGGAACTAGGAGAATGCCCCTTACAGAGGCAGCATGGGATGAAATATTGCCAAGTTAACTGTGGGAGTCTGATGATTTGAAATGGATGTTTGAGCAACCATTTCTCCTGAGATGGAGATGGGAAAAATCCAGAAAAGGAAGGGAAGAATCAGAGATGGACCATGTGAAGCTGTGAGCATCTTGGAAGTTGTTGGCAAAAGTAATAAAAGTTTCGAGTTCTGTATGAGTGCAGGTGATAGCACCAACACAGTCATCGATATGCCAAAAATAGTTGGAGGGCCTGAGTAGAACTGAGACAACAATTGTTACACATATCCCACCAAACAGCAGCTGTAGCTTGAACCCATACAATCCTTTCATTTGGAGAAAGTGTGTGGAGTTGAAGGAGAAGTCATTGAATGTGAGGATGAATTCAGCCAAGCAAATGAGTGTGTTGATGGAGGGGAACTGGCTGGGCCTCTTTAAGGAAGAATTGAAGACAGATCATCCTGATGTGGAATGGAGGTGTACATCCATGGTAGAGATAAGCTGGTTGAGATCTGGAATTGGAAACTGTTGGTGTCAGAGGACATCTGGAGTATCATGGATATTAAATGGGAAGGGACTGGGCCAAGGGAGAAACAGTGGAGTCAAGTTAGGAAGAAATATATTTAGTGGGAGAAGAATAGGCTGAAACAGTGGGTCAGCCTTGGCAGCCGTGCTTGTGAATCTGGGCAGAAAGTAAAAGCTTGGACACTACAAAGTTGGAAGCTGTGGAGGGAAGCTCTCCTGAGCAAATGAAGTCCATGACTATCTGGGAAGCAATGACCCGATGTTCTGTGATGGGGTCATGATCCATAGGAAGGTAGGAGGATATGTCTGAGATCTGATGTTTGGCCTCTGTGTGTGTGTGTGAGAGAGAGAGAGAGAGAGAGAGAGAGAGAGAGAGAGAGAGATCAGTTCACCAGAGCACAACAGCACCACCCTTGGTATCTAGTTTGATTTTATCAGGTTTGATTCTTGGTGTGTGGAGTGCTGCAAGATGGGAAGATGGTAGATTAGATTGAATGTGGGGGAATGGAAAATTTAAAATGTTCATTGCTCTGTCAGCAGTTATCAATAAATAAATCAAGAGAGGTAAAGAGTCCAGAGGAAGGGGTCTGGATGGATTGGTAATTTTGGAGATAGGAGAAGAGGTCTGGAGTGAAGACTCTTGGCCAAAGAAATGGGTGTGGATACAGCAGAGGAAGTGCTCAACATCATGTTGGGCTTGGAATTCATTGTGAGGACGTAGGGGAACAAAATTAGGGCTTCTGCTGAGGACTGATCAGGATTGGAGAGGGAAAGACTTAAGGGATAGTGAAAGCACAGCAAGGGGTGGAACTGGGTGTAGATATGGGGTTAGAGGAAAGTGAAGGGGGGAAGAACGGTCAGGAGGGATAATAAAATTAAAGAGTTGTTGGAGTTTGTGATCTTTGGTGTCTGAAATGAAGGATAAAAGTTGCAGAGCACAACAGCTTTGAGGTAGAATAAGTCACAGTTAACATAGAACACTACAGCACAGTACAGGCCTTTTGGCCCCCAATGTTGTGCCGACCTTTTAACCTACTCTAAGATCAATCTCACCATTCCCTCCCACATACCCCTCCATTTTTCAATCATCCATGTGCCTACCTAAGAGTCTCTTAAATGTCCCTAATATATCTGCATCTACCAGCATCCCTGGCAGCACATTCCACGCACCCACCACTCTCTGTGTTTAAAAAAAATAATTACCTCTGATATCCCCCCTGTACTTCCATCCAATCAGCTTAAAATTATGCCCCTTGTGTTAGCCATTTCAGCCTTAGGAAAAAGTCTCTGGCTGTCCACTTGCTCTATGCCTCTATCATCTTGTACACCTCTATCAGGTCACCTCTCATCCTCCTCCACTCCAAAGAGAAAAGCCCTAGCTCGCTCAAACTATCCTCAAGACATGCTCTCCAATCCAGGTAGCATCCTGGTAAATCTCCTCTGCGCCCTTTCTAAAGCTTCCACATCCTTCCTGTAGTGAGGCGACCAGAACCGAATGCAGTATTCTAAGTGTGGTCTAACTAGGGTTTTGTAGAGCTGCAACATCAGCTCATGGCTCTTGAACTCAATCCCCCAACTAATGGCCAACATGCCATATGCCTTCTTAACAGCCCTATTGACTTGCTCGGCAACTTTGAGAGATCTATGGACTTGGACCCCAAGATCCCTCTGTTCCTCCACACTGCTAAGAATACTGCCATTAACCTTGTATTCTGCCTTCAAATTCGACCTTCCAAAGTGAATCACTTCACACTTTTCCGGGTTGAACTCCATCTGCCACTTCTCAGCCCAGTTTTGCATCCTGTCAATGTCCCGTTGTAACCCTCGACAACCTTCTACACTAACCACAACATCATCGACCTTCATGTCATCTGCAAACTTACTAACCCACCCTTCCACTTCCTTATTCAAGTCATTTATAAAAATCACAAAGAGCAGGGGTCCCAGAACAGCTCCCTGCAGAACACCACTGGTTACCGACCTCCAGGTAGAATGCACTCTATCTACAACCACCATCTGCCTTCTACAGGCAAGCCAATTCCAATTCCACGCAGCCAAGTTTCCCTGGATCCCATGCCTCCCGACCTTCAGAATGAACCTCTCATGGGGAACTTTATCAAACGCCTTACTACGGTCCATATACACCACATCCAGTGCTCTACCCTCATCAATGTGTTTTGTCACATCCTCAAAGAATTCAATCAGGCTTGTGAGGCATGACCTGCCCCTTACAAAGCCATGCTGACTATCTTGAATCAGACTATTCTTCTCCAAATACTCATAAATCCTGTCCCTAAGAATCTTTTCCAATAATCTGCCCACCACTGAAGTAAGACTCACTGGTCTATAATTCCCAGGGTTATCCCTACTCCCTTTCTTGAACAAAGAAATAACATTTGCCACCCTCCAATCATCTGGTACTACTCCTGTGGCCAGTGAGGATGCAAAGATAGTTGCCAAGGGCTCAGAAATCTCTTCCCTTGCTTCCTGTAGTATCCTGGGATATATCCCCTCCGGCCCCGGGGACTTATCTATCCTAATGTTTTTCAAAATTCAGCACATCCTCCTTAACATTGACATGTTCTAGCTTATCAGCCTGTTTTATGCTGTCCTTTCAAACATCTAGGTCTCTCTCGCAAGTGAATACTGAAGCAAAGTATACATTAAGGGCCTTCCCTACCTCCTCCGACTCCAGGCACGTTTCCTCCTCTATCCCTAATCGGTCCTACCCTCACTCTAGTCATCCTCCTGTTCTTCACATACGAGTAGAACACCTTGAGGTTTTTCTTAATCCTACTCGCCAAGGCTTCCTCATGTCCCCTTCTAGCTCTCCTGTCCATTCTTAAGCACCTTCCTGGTTACCTTGTAACTCTCTAGAGCCCTGTCTGATCCTTGCTTCCTAAATCTTAAGTAAGCTTCTTTCTTCCTCTTCACTGGATATTCCACATCTCTTGTCAACCATGGTTCCTTTGCCCTACCATCTGTTTCCTGCCTCAATGGGACAAACCTATCCAGAACCCCAAGCAAGTGATCTCTAAACAACTTCCACATTTCCATTGTGCATTTCCCTGAGTACATCTGCTCCCAATTTACACTCCCAAGCTCCTGCCTAATAGCATCATAATTCCCCCACCCCCAATTAAATACTTTCCCATACCATTTGCTCCTATCCCTCTCCAAGGCAAGGGTAAAGGTCAGAGAGTTGTGGTCACTGTCTCTTAAATGCTTACCCACCAAGAGGTCTGACACCTGACCAGGTTCACTGCCTAGTACCAGATCCATAATGGCCTCTCCTCTCATTGGCCTGTCTGCATATTGTGTCAGGAGTCCTTCCTGGACACGTAACAAATTCCACCTCATCCAAACCTTTTGCACTAAGGAGGTGCCAATCACTATTACGGAAGTTGAAATCAACCATTGACAACAACCCTGTTATTTTTGCACCTTTCCAAAATCTGCCTCCTGATCTGTTCCTCAGTGTCTCCTTTGCTATTGAGGGGTCGAGAGAATACTCTCAATAGAGTGATTGCTCCCTTCCTGTTTCTGACCTCCACCCACACTGACTCAGTAGACGATCCCTCCAGGATGTCTTCCCTTTCTGCAGCTGTGACACTGTCCCTAATTAGCAATGCCACTCCCCCACCTCTTTTACCTCCCTCCCTGCCCCTTTTGAAACATCTAAACCCAGGAACATCCAGCATCTGTTCCTGCCCTTGTGAAAGCCAAGTCTCTGTAAAGGCCACAACATCGTAGGTCCATGTACTTACCCATGCTCTTATTTCATCACCCTTGTTCCTGACACTACTTGCATTAAAATACATATACTTCAACCCTTCAAACTGCAATTTTGCCCTATCAACAGGGCAAAATTGCCTATCCTTCCTCACAGTCTCTACATGTTGCATCAACCTGTGCACCAACTGTCCCAACCTCTGACCTATCACTCAGGTTCCCATCCCCCTGCCAAACTAGTGTAAACCCTCCGCAACAGCTCTAGCAAACCTACCTGCAAGAATATTGGTCCCCCTCCAGTTCGGGTGTAACCCATCCCCTTTGTACAGGTCATAGCTTCTCCAGAAGAGATCCCGGTGATCCGCAAATCTGAAACCCTGCCCCCTGCACCAATTTCTCAGCCACACATTCATCTGCCAAATCAACCTATTCTTACCCTCACTGGCGTGTGGCACAGGCAGCAATCCAGAGATTACTACCCTTGAGGTTCTGCTTTTCAGCTTCCTAACAAGTTCCCCATATTCACTATTCAGGACCTCATCCTTTTTCCTACCTATGTCGATGGTACCAATGTGTGCCACGACTTCTGGCTGCTCACCCTCCTCCTTTAGTATGCTGTGACCCGATCTGAGACGTCCTTGACCAAGGCACCTGGGAGGTAACGTACCATCTGGGAATCTCTTTCATGTCCACAGAATCTCCTGTCTGCTCCCCTAACTGTAGAGTCTCCTATCACTATTGCTTTCCTCTTCTTCCTCCTTTGCCTTCTGAACCATAGAGCCAGACTCAGCGCCAGTGACCTGACCGCTGTGGCTTTCCCCTGGTAGTTTGTCATCCACCCGCACCCCCCCCCCCCCAAAACAGTATCCAAAGTGGCATACCTGTTATTGAGGGCAACGGCCACAGTTCAAAGAGGGCAAAATCGTACATGTGTCCACCCATGGTATAAAGCATAGATTTCAGGATGTAATGAAAACAGTGCCTTGGGAAAGGGTGGATCGTTGTCTGGAGATGACAAGCAGATCTGGAGGGAGAAAAATGCTAATGGTCAGTGGGCTTTCATCAGAATTGGGGGGGTGGGGTGGAAATTAAGTAAGATAAGTGTTCATATGCAAAGGAAGGGGGATAGGAGTTAAAAACAGAGCAAGGTCTGTGGTAATGGTGAATGGCAGAAAGGGTGATTGTGAGACACAAGGAATCAAAATTTAGTTTGAGGGAAGGTGCAAATAGTAGAGCCATTATATGAAATAATTGAGCTTACTGACTTTGGAAGCCTGTCATGGACTGAGTTCAAAGATGTGATTAGCAGACATTACGTCTTTGTCAATATTTGAATAATGGACATAAAGACAAGTGAGCTTTGAATTTGTGTTAAGCATTGAAATTTGGGATTTATCTTGTTTTCAATCCAGAAAAATGGGACAAGTATAACCAAAAACTTTAACAAAACAAAGCTATCAAATTTCATGGAAAAATGCTTCATTGCAAGAACATAAGCTTTTTACAGCTGGAATGATTGGGTAGTGATTTTGCCAACAGCCTTTAGTGATTGTGGACTTGTTTTCCAGTGATTCTTTCCTAACAATCAGATGTACATCTTCTGATCTTCTTTCCCAGGCTAAAAATAATAGCGTTTAAAGGAAGTATTATCTTTTTACCAATGAGAAACGGGTCAATTAAATAACTAGATGAGGCAGAATTCTGAATGTTACTCGTGCTTTGAAGTTTTTGCATACTGACTTGCTGTACAGTTGACAGATGTTGCTTTAAATGTCAACTTATGTTACATATGGATGGTTACCAAATGCTGGAACTTAGAACTGCAGTTGTCATTGAATGCTCCTTTACTTCAATATATTGCTCCTGAAAATAAATAATCACTTGGAATTTTCTGGTAGTGGCAATACAGCTGTGCCCATTCACCAAGTCCAGTGTTACCTTGTGCAGCTGCCTTGGGGAGAACTTCCTTGCCAAAGGTGCCTCAAACCTCACTGTGCAGCACACGCCATTTGGGTGGAAATCCCACCATTACAGTGGGGCAAAAAAAGCCCATTTCATTGACATGCTTGAAGAAAAAATTAGTTCAGTGGCAGATCAAGTTTGTTTCTGACATTTGGAAGCATGGAAAAATATTCAGGAACTCTCCAAAAATTAATCTAATTATTAAAACATTAATGAAACTGTTAAAGTTACTAAAATACAAGATCACAAGATAACAAGTAAACTGAGTTAATTCAAAAAAGTGTAAATTACTTAATAACTTGATCGCTTGGTTCCTCTTCATTGAAATTGCTGGGGTTGCTGTTCCTTTGCTGGATATAACATGACACTGTTCAGTGGGCTGATTTTCTGTCCTCAGTGCTTATGAATTTTCAGAAGTTCGTTCTCTGCCAGTGGATTTCATGAGAAATTCAATGACAGAATATCGTTTGCAAAACTTCATCAAAATGCCTTATTAGGAAGTTTAGGATTTTGAGTCCACTTGCATAGGAGTCCCAAACTTGTGGCAGTTAAGCAAGGCAATGTCAGCGGTTCAACTGATTGTTGCAAAACTGGTATGTATTTACCATGGTGAATGCTGAGTTTTGAAACTGTGATTTGTTATGGGCCTGATTGTCCATCTTGTCGCCCACCCACCATTGATTTCCTGGCTGATTGACTATGTGGAAGGTTTCTTGTTGCTCTCCAATCGTCATTATGTGGGGTAGGTCATGTGGCTCGACACTGGCTCTTAAATACAAGATGATGACTGTGTCAAGCTACACTCTACAAAATCATAAACTCCTTCATTATAAATCTTTCCCACATCTTGGGAGCCATGCCTCAGTGAAGGCGATCAAGGCTGATGAAATTCACTATAATCTTCAGTGCTCCAATACAACATTTACAAAAGAATATTTGGAGAAAAAGATCTCAGACACAGCCCAATGCTCATGGTTTAGCAAGTAGCAGCGATCCTGACTCCTGTGTGCTTCAGAGAAATGGACTACCTGAACAAAGCATCTCAAGGCACTGGAAAGATGCAACCAATGCTGACCAAAACCCTCCAAACTCCACTGGCATGAAATGACCAATATCAGCTTCATCTCCCAGGCCAGCATCCTCAGAATGAGGTACTAATTGCCTTCAGTTGGTTGAGATGGGCTGGGCACATTATTCATGCACCTGATATCTGACTGTCAAAACAAATTCAGTTAAGGTAAGAAATTGCCAGTTGACTGGAGGATGATTCTAAGGTGTCCTCAAAGCCTCCTTGGAAAAAGTGTAACATCGTCACGGACTAGTGGGAATCCAGGTCCATGACTGCTCAAAATGGAGATGGAATAGTCAGGATAGCATTGAGTTTCTGTAAAGAGCACACAGGAGCCTACGTAAGCAATGAAGGGAACGCACCAGCTGATAAATGACCCATTTTTCCACCTCCGTCATGCATCACCTGCTCCACTTGTGGCAGAGTGTGCAGGTCCCCCCACATTAGTCTCACCAACCACCTAAGATCCTGCAGAAGTGGAAATCCTGCGTTGTATTGCCTCTGTCTTTTCACCTTTTGAGACCTTCCTTTTTCTCTCCCCTCTATTTGATCAATACCATATTGGTGCTTTTCTGCTTGTGTCCCTCCCAAGCTGCACACATTGAACTCAAGAATTACCAGAAGCTTTGTTTTTAGTATATTAATTACAGTGCACCAAAATTGAGAATGATACCCTTTTGGAAGTTTATAGTAATGTATTTTGTTTTGCTGGTTGCCGAATGTGCCTCATTTATGGTTTGACTCAGACGTGGTAATCTCAAAGCTTTGTTGAATAATGTTGTATTATATAAGCAATCTGTACATTTATAAAATGTCATTTACATCCTTGAGACATTCTGAAGCACCTTCTTGAAGTAGAAAGTCGGAAGAATGGCTGCTAACATGGGTCCAGTAATGACCAGACAATTAGTGGGGTGGAGAATATGGTGAAGGTTTAAAAATATACAATGACCAGGATATTAAGGAGAAGTCCCTTTCTTTGAAATATAGCCATGGAATCTTTTGCTTCCACCGAAGAAGGCAGATGGGCCTAGATTTAATATCTCTCCAAAAAGAATAATCTGCCCATCTATGCAGGATTCTGTTTGTAGAGCAGAGAGTTGTTGGCCTATCTTTTGAATTGGAGTAAGAGGTTTGAGAATTTAGGATATTCTGGAATACCACACTTCGAAACAACAGGTATAGCTTTTCCATTGTATTCAGAGTTTAATTAAAGTGTATCCTTTGCTGTAATTTTCTGGAAATTGTACTTTTCATGTGCCTGTTTTCTGTGACTGTGAGCTCAGATGCTGTGATGCATTCTAATATCGGTTGGAAATTTAGATTTGTGGGGCTGTAGTTAGATTTATAGAAATGTAATCCATACACTAATCTTATCCCAAGGAATGCTCATTCTATAAACAGTTAATGAAAATGGCCAGGATTCCTTTCTTAAGTTTACTTCTGGTTCTGAAGTGAAAATGGATCCTTCCCCTCCAACATAAGGATTATATCACACAGCTAATCTGTTGTTGAAGTGAGGACTGACTGAGAAATACTTGGCGTTTCCTTTTTTTTGCCAAAATTGAAGTAGTAACCTTTCCCATTGAATATGAAGCATACTTTAGTCAGCAAGAAGGGATTTCTAAATCCAGGGAATAAGTAAACTGTGTTTTTAATTATTCAGAAGAAAATTCAAGTATTCCATATGGGCAATAGAGCAGTTTCCATTGTCTCGTATTTTAATTTTATCATTAAATTCTTTCTTGTTGGGTTGAATAGGGTACTTTGAAACTTAATCTTACAATTAGTGGGTTTTGGCATTTTTATTACACAAGTATTTTTTTTATTTTAAAGCAAGTTTATTTGATAAGAATTGTGGTACAAACTTGCAAGTTTATTTTTCTCATTCTTTTTATAGGGCAAAGTACATTAAGAGTGAAGATGAAATGTTATCAGATCAATTAAATTAATTCTGTTTGTTCCTGTAGCTGGAACAGTATATGGAATATAATACATTTTATTTGGATGAATAACAGATGTGGGATTCAAAATGTTTTCCAAATATTTGTAGAAGTTAAACTGGGTCAAGCCAACTCCAGTTTATAACCTGATGCTATAATTTGTCTTTCAATATTATTCTTCCTCCTTCAGAAAGATTTGATCACCATTGCCCCTGGGTAGGCAACTGCGTGGGAAAAAGGAACTACAGATTTTTTTACATGTTTATTTTATCACTGTCATTTTTGACAGTATTCATCTTCGCTTTCGTCATCACTCATGTCATTCTCCGTAAGTATTGTATTAATTTGGACTATTTGTAGACTGGCATTTCTAGCTCTCTTCCCATGCTCTGATAAGAAGCAAATTGCAGTTTCTGGTTGAGTGAAAGTAGCTTGGATGTGACTGCATTTGGGATCAATTTAGAAATATTTGAAAACCCACATACTCGGAATGCTCTCAATTTCAAGGTGTGCAATCATGACTAAATATAAATGAAAATGTATTTGTTGAAACACAAATTGATAGATACCAATAGTATTTTTGATGGAACAACTTTCATCCCAGATCACCAAGATCCTTATACTTAGGAAATGGGCAAATGTTGACTTAATATTTGTTTATTGGCAAAAACAATTGAACTTAATGTAAATTAAGAAATATGAGTGTTTCTTATTTGAATAGGAATGTGTTTAGTTTGTCACACAATCTTTGAACTGTAAATGAAAAACTGCATATTTAAAGAATTTTGTTTTTAAGTGCTTGTACTCATCAGGTAAAAGAATATCTCGTACTCAAAGGCTATTTTTATTTCCTATATCAACCCATCCTGTGGCCTCTTGAGTAAGGTAGGCTAATTCCCTGCTAAGCAGAACATATGGACATTTTAGACTGTCTTAATCCAGTTTCTACACTCAATTTATAAAGGATACAACTAGTTTACAGAGGAGATTATTGCCTATCGGTTGTGGCTAGACTTTAATGCAGTCCAGGGTTTAACTCAGATCTTTGAATAAGTATATCTTAATTGTACACCTCGTGGATTACAGTCTCCTTTAATGTAATATCCTGATTTTTTTAAATTAATGTAATAATATTTAAGAATTCATGTATGGCATATAGAATCTCTTCTGATTTGCTTGAAAACAAACAAAAAAAATATTATTTTGTTCCAATAAAGTCCTGTGGCATTTTTTTAAATTGTACTGATCAATTAAATATGTCATGTTTAAAATGAACAGTCTTTGGTTAACTTACTGCCTGAATTATCTGTGTAAGAATTACGATCAGTTTTATCATCAGAAGTTTCATTTTGTAGGGGAAAAAACTTGATATAATATCATTAAAAATTCCAGATATCTTTACTGCTAAATAAGCTGAGAACAAGAAGTCCTCAAAGTTAGAGGAGAACTCTAAACCCTGGCAGTGTGATGCTGAAAGCTCAGGCAATTTGTTCTTCATGTGCTTGCATTCTTCATTTTTTTTGTTGTCCTGTTTGGAAAGACCTTGTTGGTGGATAAATCTTTGTCAAGAAACCAAGATAGATTCATACTAGCACATTGAGATATATGCAGTTTGATGAGATATGAGTTGAAATGTAATTCTTATGCAGACAAAAGGTGGAATAGTTTTGCAATAAGATGTAGTTTGAAAGGAAACCATTTTATAGAATTGAATATAGGGGTACAATGTTTAAGCTTTCTGATTAATAATATTTGAATGTAATTCTTGGAAAAAGTAATCATAAACTCTTGCACTTAATTGATTTTTTGAATTAACCTTTTGATTTTCTTTTAACCTAACATTTAATCAATTTTACATAGGATCCCAGAAGACAGGATTTCTAAATGCACTAAAAGACAGTCCTGCAAGATATCCTTTATTGTTATATTTGTGGAAAAAAATCCAGAAAAGGTTTACCCCTCTTTCAGAGAGTGTACTGATGGTTGGTGTCAGGTTGCATTTTCTTGGTGACATACTTCTTCGATGGATTTCTCGATGGATTTCTCGATGGATTTCTCAGTATTTTGGTTGTTGAATATTATGATGGTAACATTTTTTTATTTTTAAACAATATCACATTTAGTTGAGCAATTAATACTATTACCCTTTCCAGTTTTTGGAACAATTGTAATAAGAACATGAATGAAATTAGAGCAGATGTACCCATAACATACTAGA
The DNA here is from genome assembly GCF_009764475.1 of Pristis pectinata. NCBI lineage: Eukaryota > Metazoa > Chordata > Chondrichthyes > Rhinopristiformes > Pristidae > Pristis > Pristis pectinata. Next base: position 95,640,199 of record NC_067407.1, on the reverse strand, counting down.
ATTAGCTTTTAGTTTTTGTTCTAGCTATAACGGAGAATGGCTCCGTTGAATGGCTTCCTATGAACAGTCTGACTGAATAAGCAGTCATTTTGCCAAATATTATTGGAGTGGGGCATTTTACGGTGTGCACTTTTGGATTATTTTTTGGACTCACCAGTTCATAATTTTTATTGTGGCATAGCTTACTAGAAGTGAGAACTGGCATGTTGAGAGCAATAGGGCATCTATGAATGAATTGTAGGTCCAACAGTCCCTAACTAATTAAACTGAAGGATAAAGAAGGAACCCAAGGGATGACGGTGAGGGCTGGTAGGAGTCAAATTAGATAAATAAGGTTAAATAAAGATCAGATTAAGTGAAAAAGAGGAAAGTAGAGATGAACAAGAAAGGGAAGATTTCACTGATGCAAAAATGTAATTTAACAGTTTAATTTTATCACTTTCTGGGCCAGAAAAATATGATTGGCTAATCAATATCAAATCTTGCAAAGGGTTACTTGCATTCTTAATCATAAGCCCCAGCTTTCTGTGTGACTTTCAGCAGTGTTACTAATGAACAAAAACAGCAAGTTCTTAAAAATGAGTGGGAGCCCAAGGGTGTCATGCCACCTTTGCAAAACTAGTGGAATAGGTCGACCTCCCAAGAACTCTTGAACACTGGACTTGCTACCAATTTGCACATTAAAATGTATGCATCATTACCCACTTTTATTTTCTAAACAACATTCAGCCAATTGCCATGTAAGAAACATCCTTATTTGTACCAATAAATATGACTATTCTGTTCTTTTCCAGTTACTGAAATTTTAGTCAGAAGTAATAGAGATTTTATCGATGCTCCTATGAAAATCATGCAGTTGAATTGTCCAGGCTGATTATTTTGGGAAATGTAAAATGACTGATGATTTGGGTTGCATTCTCTGGAATATCTATGTTTAAGGTGGATCTGCGCCTGATCTAATTGAGAAATACAAGAATTGTTTGGCATTTCTCCATGCAAATGCTACCAATCTTGAGTATTTTGGGGGAATAATAATATGATTTGAGCAGAATCAACATGGTTTTATGAAAGGACTCTCATGTTAGATTAATCTAATTGGAATTCTTTAAGTGGATTGGGGAACTATAAGATAATGGTGTATTTGGATTTTCAAAAGGCTTTCGATAAAATCCCACACAACGTTGATGAACAAAGTTGGAGCACGTAGAATTAGATATAATATACTCATGTGGATTGAATGTTGGTTAACAGATAGAAGACATAAATGGGTCTTTGGTCTTTCCCTGTTTGGCAGGTTGTGACGTACACTATCACAGGGTTTTGTGCTTGGGCCCCATTGTTCACATCATCGTATCATGATTTGGCTGTGGGAATCAAATATGACATATTCAGATTGTTGATAATGCAAAACTAACTAGGAATGTGAGTAGTGATCAGGATGCAAAGTAGTTTCCAAGAAGATGTAGATAAGCTGAGTGAGTGGGCAACAAGATGGCACATTGAGTAGTGTGGAAAATGAGGTTATCTACTTTGACAGAAAAAACAAATGCTGAATTTTTAAAAATGGTGATGGACCAGGGTGTACTTGTACATAAGTTGCTGAAAAGGTAAAAGGCAGGTGTGGCAGACAATTAGGATTGCAAATAGAATGTTGTTCTTTATTGTAAGAGGGTTTTAAATGCAAGAGTGAAAATGTATTACTCCAATTAGATAGGGTCTTGGTATGACCGCACCTGGGGTAATTGTGGTCTCTTTACTTAAAATAAGAGAATATACTTGTTAAAGAGCAAGTGCAGCAAAGATTCACCAGGTTGGTACTTGGAATGGTGGGTCTGTCATTTAACCTGTATTAATGAGGCTAATCTTCTTTTCCCTAGAGTTTTGAAGAATGAGAGAGAATGTCATTGATACTTAAAATTCTTAGAGAGCTGGACAGGGTAGATATAGGGAGGATATTTCCTCTGGCTGAGGAGTCTAGAACTCGGTCATGATCTCAAAATAAGGGGTAGGCATTTCGGACTCGAAGAGAAATTTCTTCAGAGGATGGTGAATATTTGGATTTCTCTTCTGCTGAGGCTTAGTCATTGATCTGCTTTCAAAAATTATATTGGATATATGGAGGAACAAGCGATTTGGGAATAGGGCAGGAAAGTGCTGCTGAAGTAGAAGACCAGCCATGATTTTATTGAATGGCAGAGCAGGTGATCAAGAAGGTGCATTGTTCACTCCTGGCACTGTTACTTGCGTTATTCCTGCATGAATGCAAAGCCCTGAACTTGCCAGTATTTCTCAACTGTGCAGCAATGTTGTTCTCTGCATGAAATCCAGTAGTGGAGTGCAAACTTGTGGCAACTCCTCAAGTACTTGTACTGGGGAATCTGACCACTGAACTTGTGTAGTAAGGGCAATTTAATTCATTTGAATGGAGAAGAAGATTGCAAGAAAGCAAAATATTAGGTAAGTTATATTCTCTAATTAATTGACTTTAATTAAAAGGTATTTAATTATTTTAAAATTTTCCTATTTGCCCAGCAGACCAATCCTATTAGTCCATTCTGCCTCCTTTTACTTCCCTGTAGCCCTGCAACTTATTCTTTCTCACATGCCCATCATCTCTCCTTTGATTCTTTTGCAACTTACCTACACTACGGAGTAGCTTACAGTATTGGATAAATCTACCAGGATGTCTTTGGAAAATGGGAGAAAACCAGAGGAAAACCACATGGTGATAGGAAGAACATCCACTTCAGTAGTACCCAAGGTCAGGATCAAATCTGGGTCCCTTCTGCTGTGTAGGAGCTGCATCATATTGAAGAAGCTAGAAGTTTATGGTACAGAACTCGGCCATTTGCCCTGTCATGTTTATGGCCAACCAAAAGGAAAGCTGTTCCCGTTAGTTTCTACTTCTCAGCTCTCAGTCCGTAACTTTGTAGATGATGCTTGTCCAGAAACCAGATACTTTAATAATATGAAGAGGATTTCTACCTCCAGCTAGTCCCATCCCTTCAAATAATTTGGTCAAAAAATTCACTTGAACCCCTCTATCGGTTAATTTAAATCTGAGCCTCATGACTTTTGACTTCATTGCTAAAGGAAATAGATCCGCCTTGTTCAATCCACCTATGCCTCTCATAATTGAAATTGGAATTTGTTTATTATTGTCACATGTACCGAGGTACAGTCAAAAAACTTTTTGCATGCCATCCATACAGATCATTTCACTTACATGGTGCATTGAGGTAGTACAAGGGAATACAGTAATGCAGAATGAAGTGTTACAGTTACAGAGAAATTGCATCTTGATTAAAGCTGCACTCAATTTCCTTTGTTCCAAAGAAAACAACCTCAAACTAGTCAGTCTTTCATTAGGTGATAATTCTCTAGTCTCAGTAATATAAATTTCTTCTATATCCTCTCTGATGCAATCACGTTCTGTATCACAGTGACCAGAATTGTACACAGTACACCAGTTGTAACTACCTTGTATTTTAAACAGTTCCAACATGACCTTCCTGCTTTTACATCCAGTTTCTCATATAAAACAACCAGCTGTTCTGCCAAATTCAGAGATGTTGAGACATGCATTCTCTGTTTCTGTATCCTGTTTAATGCATTATCCCTTGCCTTGCTTACTCTACTGAAATATATCACCTTATTGTTGAGAATGAATTCCATTTGCCTCTCTGTTGACCAGCTGACCAGTCTATTGATAGTCATAGAGTCACATAGCACAGAAACAGGCCCTTTGGCCCACCATCTCCATGCCAACCATAAAGTACCTATCTATACTTATATCATGTACAAGCTCTTGACCTGTAACTTCTATACCTTGGCAATTCAGATGTTGTGAGAGTACTTGCCTCCACCACCCTCTCAGGCAGAGCATTCAGATTCCAATCAGCTTCTCTGAGTGAAAAAGTTCTTCCTTAGATCCCTCTAATGCTCCCACCCCTTATCCTAAGTCTGTTTAGATATTGAAAGCTAGATAGATAGCTTTAATGGCTTCTTCCTCACTATCAGTCACATTACTAATGTTGTCACCTGTACATTCTTTTGGTTCCGTCTGATGAATTTCTGATTTCAAACAAAATGTTTGGATTGTAAGGGAAATATTTAATTGCAGGGATTAAATCAAAGTGGGAGGAATTGAGTTTGCCCCCATCCATTGTATTGTTTATGAATGCCCACCAATGTAGTTGAACATGAATTTCCTTATTTGCAAAGCTGGGATTTACTGACTAATTTTTGGCAAAGTTAACTTTGAAAGTGTACTCGGTAGTGTGTTTGTGCAACAGACTTCTTGGGAAAATGACTGATATTCCAATTTAATTTGCAATTCACAAGATAACATCACAGCAAAAAGTTATCATTAAATAGCATTGTGATCAAGTGTATAACATTTATTCCAAGCCGCCTCCTAACAGCATATTTAATATTTGTATATGTATTCTTAAAGTTTCATTTAGTAATTGATACCAAAGGTTTTCAGAATTCACAAAAGAAGGTGCAAGTTCCAGAAAGTGCATCTTTGTTTATTGCTGTCTTTTTTCAGTCTTAGTTCATTGTTACTCCTTGACTCCATTATTACTGTACTGGAGGCAGTTGTTTGTTTCTTCTCTGTGTGGTCAATCCTTGCCTTTCAGGATTTCATACATACCTGATCAGCTCAAATCAGGACAACAAATGAAGATGTAAGTATTTTGAATTATTTCATTAGAAGTAGCATGTTTACAGTCTGATTTTCATTTTTAGTCCTTGCTAATAATGATCAATTTCTATTGCATTCTGATGCACAAAATGACTAAGTAGTTTGGAAATCATGATATCAAGCGTAGTTAGGTTCACCATCTTAGCTGCAGTTTGCTTAAATTTGTTCCTTGAAAATTAGGTTCATCCTGTTTAGTTAGCAACCTCATTTATCTTAAAATAGGTGATCATTACAAAACCAAGACTTGCATTGTAGTTGAGAATAAAGATTAAAGCAAACAAACATGGCATGACTTTGTGCATGGGAAATCATACTTTAGGGATTTAATTGAGCTTTTGGAAGAGGTGACCAAGAGGACTGATGTGGGTAGGACAGTAAACGTTGTCTACATGGACTTTAGTAAGGTTTTTGACAAAGGCCCGTATAGTAGACAGGTCTGAAAGGTGAGATCACATGAATCTAGTGTGAGGAAGCTAATCAGACACAAAATTGGCTTTGTGATAGGAGTCAGAGCGCACGTGGAGTGTTGTTTTTCAAATTGGAAGACTGTGACCAGGTGTACCGCATGTATTGGTGCTGGTTAACAATTTTGATGAAAATGTAGGTGGCATGATTAGTAAGTTTGCTAATTGGTGTTGTGGTAGACAGTGAAGAAAGTTGCCTAGGGTTACAACAGAAACTAGATCAACTGGGAAAGTGGCCAAAGGAATGGCAGATGGAATTTGACCCAGACAAGTGCAAAATGATCCATTTTGGGAAGTTAAATCAGGGCAGGATTTACACAGTAAATGACATGGCCCTGGGAATGTTATGGATCAGAGAGACCTAGGGGTACAAGTACACAGCTCTCTGAAAGTGGTGACACAGGTAAACAAAGTGGTGAGGAAGGCGTATAGCATGCTTGTCTTCAACAGATGGGGCACAGAGTACGAGATTTGGAATGTCATGTTACAGCTGTATAGGACTTTTGTGAGATCGCACCTGGAATATTTTGTGCCGTTCTGGTCTCATACTATAGGATGGATGTGCTCAAGCTAGAGAGGATGCGGAAAAAATTTACAAGGATATTGCCAGGACTAGAGGGCCTGAGCCATAAGGAGAGACTGAATAGACTGGGACTGTTTAACCTGGAGCGAAGGAGGCTGAGGGGTGACCTTACAGAGGTTCATAAAATCATAAGGAGCGTAGACAAGGTGGATGGTCACTTTTCTAAGGCAGGGGAATTTAAAATTCAAGGGCATAGGTTTGAGGTGCGTGGAGAAAGATTTAATGGGGATCTGAGAGGCAGGTTTTTCACACACAGGGTGGTGGGCATATGGTTCGAGCTGCCAGAGGAAGTGGTAGAGGCCAGTACGATTACAATGTTTAAAAGACGTTTGGACAGGTTCACAGATAGGAAAGGTTTAGGGGGAAATGGGTCAAATGCAAGCAAATGGAATTAGCTCATGAAGGCACCTTGCTAGGCTTGGAGAAGTTGGGCAGAAGGGCCTGTTTCCATGCTGTATAACTCTATGACATTCAGTGCTGTGAAGGAGATTGGGGATAGCACTCAGTTGGGGTGGATAACAAATTGTAAAGATGAGCTTCCCCATTCATTAGTTGGTACTCTTGATGGATGTCTCAATGTCCTGGTACAAGGAAGGGTAAAATTAGCTCGTCTTCCCTTTCTTACCCATTGTATGGTTACTTTATGTATTCCTGGCAAGGACAGAAATTATTTATTCAGTGAGAATGTCTCTAAGTCTCCAAGCCCACCAAAAGTAAAATAAATCAGTGGGCTACTAGAATAAAAGTCAGATTTAATAGGACCCACTGGGGTTGGAATCAAGTCTGAGGAAATACGTAAATCATAGTTTTGTTGGTTTTGGTACTTTGAGCATACAGTTAATGAGCATATAAGTATTGAAACAGCCGAAGTGGACCCATACAATAATTTGTACTCAGCACAGTTTCTGTTGACACAGGAAGGGAAACCCCCAAATATCGAGGCTGGTTGAGACACAAATTGGTTAACCAGCCAGTAGTGACATTTGCAAGCCAAAAAACAAGAAAAAAATAGAATAAATTAGATTATACCTTTTAATACAAATAGAACTAAAATAAAAGAAAGTTAATTAAAAAATCAGAAAGCTTAACCGCGCTTTGGTAATAAAAGGGCTAATGTTAAACAATTGAAGTGCTGCTTGGAACCCAGGCTCCATAGTGGCCTACAGAAATGTGCAGCTGAATTGAACAGTTGTGAAGAATTGAGATCTGTGGTATATTGTTGACCTGGACGCAGTGATTGCAACTTTTCAGATGAAGACAATATCATGCTGCTTTGGTTGCATCATTTGTGAGCAATAATGTTGTGGAAGGGCGTATATAAAAAAAATAAAGAGTACTTTGGACTAAATTGGTCAGCTTGAACATAACACACAAAATTTCCTTTCAGCAAGTAGCTACATGTAAGTATTGAGGATGAACAGAACTTGTTTATTGTGATTGATGTATTGATCCAAGAACTGAAAACCTGCTAGCCGCATATTTTGTGAAGTTGATGTGGGACAATGAACAAATACAACACAGTGGTATTTAGAATCTTGGTAAACCAGAATCTAGAATCTGAAAGTATCAATTCATTTTCCAAAAGTAAAGAATAGTCACACAGAACTTGAAATTTAATTTTCAGGTGGGTAGTTGAGTTGCTTCTGCATTTACTTACTTATGCATTTACTTACTGTAACAGTTACAGGTGCAGTTTTGTATACTATTTTAAAGCACTGATTTTGTTTTTTGTTCTTTAGATATCAGCTACAACACATTGTAAAAACTGGTTCAACTTTGATATTGCAGATGTTCTTTATTAGCAGTATGGCTGCCAGTTATAAATTAATTTATCACGTTCATTCTCATGCGATAAGTATTGAACCTATAGGGGATATAAAATTACAATGTTTGTAGCTCCTTTAGTGTTGTAAATCTAATGTGTCGAAAATTCCATGTGATTGATTGTCACATTGTTCTTGTAGATTAAAGGATCTTGGTCAAACAAAAGAAGCAAAGACAATTACAATCCATATAGCTATGGGAACATCTTCACAAATTGTTGTGCAGCTCTTTGTGGGCCTTTGCCACCAAGGTGGGAAATTATTGTAATTGTTCAGCCTTTTCATCCACTTGAGCTGGTTTATTAACCCTACACTTGGATTCAGTTAATAATTGTTTCAACAAAAAAAATCTCTAAATGAATTCAAAATCCATTATGTTACAATTACATTTTTAAGACTCCATGGAAATGAAATATTACATGAGCTATTAATTTAGTTACTGTTCAAGAACTTTTATCACCCTTTTTTAAACAAACCAATTGACTGTGACTATTAATATGTATGTCACTGCTATTTGAAAATCAGCCAGTAGGAAATACACAAGATGACTTTTTTGAATGTCTTATTTCTTCACCATTCCTTATGGGACATTGCCTACTTCTGTTCTGATGGATAGCAGTAACTAAGTATTATGGAAGTATGAATCAAGAATCCCACTATGACAGCAGCCATAAAATTCCTTTAATTTTAAAAGGTATGCTTTCATAATATCAACCATCATAGATCATTTGCTATAATGATATCCGTTTAAGGATTAGCCCTCGTTACTGACTCTTGGAGATATTTAATTCAAATAACTGCCAGCATTGTTTCTTGGACGGGTTTTTTGGTCTGCCAAGTTAGACAACTAACCAGCATCAAGATTAAATTAAATCTAGAATGTTTCAACTTAATTTACCAGAAGCTCTTGTGCTTAATAGTTCATGTAAGTACTCTGATAGTGACTTCAGTGTTTTTGCAAAGGGGGCAGCTAGACTTAAGGTAATAAAGGGAAGTTATTTGAAATATAATTATTTGTTGCTTTCAAATATTTCAAAAGGCTAGTCACATTATTTCTATAATAAGCATGAAGAAATTTGCATTACTTTTAGACATTGATTACTATGGTTAATAACTAACTATACTTCTATACTTTTTTAATAGCTTAATTGATCGAAGAGGAACGATCCAGTCAGATACACCACAGCCAGCTATGCCACCAAATGGAGTCACCACATATGGGGCCACACAAACTCAGAGCAACATGGTAGGATCCATACCATAGTGTTGCTCACCAAGACCCTGTCATTGTTTATTTCCATCATCCTTCTCCCATCTCTTTCAGTAGTCCATTTTCAGCTACTCCAGGAAAGCCAAGTCTCATAAAAACAGTTGATCCAAGCTACTGTGATTAAAGAGGTGTCCTGAACGCTTGAATAACCTGATCACAGGAAAATGTATGAGGTCAGCTTTCAGCTGTGTGAAACTTGTATTTTTCCCCATTTATAAGGAAGAATATTTGTATCTGAGGCTGAAAACAATATTTTAGGAAGGACAGGAATATGAAGTACCACTTCTTTACTTCAAATGGCAAAACTGCATTTGAGCTGACTTCATAAATTTGAAAAATAGTCAACTTTAGTACCAAGATAAATGCCTCCTTCCAGTGTTCAAATTATTTGTAGGATATTGGTGTGGAAATCTCGGTCTTTAAATTATATCAAATTTACAGTACAGAAACAAGCAAATGGGTTCAGTGGTTTGTGTTGGTGTTTATGCTTCACTAGTCTCCTCCCACTTAAATTCGTCTAATTCTGTTTGTACATTCTTCTTCTACTTGTACTTAATTGGATTCCTTTTAAAGGTATGTATCCTGTTAGCCTTAACCATCCCTGCAGTTGCTGACTCCATATGACTCCATTCTCTCTGGGTAAAGAGGTTTCTCCTGGATTTTCAGGCTGATTTATTTGTGACTATTTGAATGTCTTCCTCCTCATTTAGGATACTTCAACTGATAGAAATAATTTCTGTGTGTTTACCAAATTCCATCATTTTGCTATATCCATATCATTATAATGTTACCCTGTGGCTCTCTTTCCAGAGAAAATAACCCAGTCCATTCAGTTTTTGTAATATTTCAGTTCTGATATTATTCCTGCAATTTTTCCAGTGATGGTACATCCTTCTTGGGTGATTAATCATCAGGCCTGGATAAAATATTTCCAAAGCTCTTAAGAGAAACGAGAGAATAAGTACCCGTTGGGGTTCAAAGGAAAGTAGTAAATTGGATTAAAAATTGGCTTAGTGGACGAAACTTAATTCTATATCCTATCACACACAAGAACACAAGAAAAACGGAGCAAGAGTAGGTCACTTGGTCTTTCAAGCCTGCCCCGCCATTTAATATGATCATTGGCTGATCTATCTCTGGCCTTAACTCCTTCTCTGTGCCAGATCCCACTAACCCTCAATTGCCCAATCTTTCAAAAAGTTTAACTACCTACACTTCAAATACTTTGAGCTTAGCTCCACAATTCTCTGGGGTAGAAAATCTCAGAAATTCACTGCACTCTTCAAGAAGCAACTTCTATGAACCTTGGTTTTAAATCACAAGCCCCTTATCTTGAAACCACATCCCCTAGTTCAAGACTAGTGAAAATATCTCAACATCTACCCTGTCATACTTTAAAACGTTATTTATACAGCACAGTAACAGGCCCTTCCAGCCCAACAAGCCCGCGCTGCCCAATTACACCCATGATAACCTACTAACTGATACGTCTTTGGAAAGTGGGAGGAAATCGAAGCACCTGGAGGAAACCCATGCAGTCATGGGGTGAACATACAAACTCCTTACAGACTGCAGCGGGAATTGAACCCTGATTGCTGGCGCTGTAATAACGTTATGCTAACCGCTATAGTACCATGCCCCTTTAGGATCTTGTATGTTTCAATAAGATCATCCCTCATTCTTCTGACCTCCAAAGAAAACAGACAGAACGTGTTGAGCCTCTCTTAATTGAGAGAATCTTCTCATCCCCTGCCTGGTGAATCTCCTTTGGCCTGCCTCCAATGCCATTATATCCCTCCTTGGTAAGGGGCCAAAGCTGTGTGCAATACACTTGGTGTGACCTCATCAACATCCTGTGCAATTGCAATAAAAACTTGACTCTTTTCAAACTTTAAAACCCCTTTGCAATAAAGAGCAGTATGCTATTTGCCCTCTTAACTACTTGCTGCACTGCCTGCAAGATCAGGAATTTTTGTTTCACTCAAGTATTAATAAGGGTTTGGAACTGCCTGAGATCGTATGGGAGGCGGAAACCCTCATCTTAAAAAGCACCTGAAGAGCTATAATCTATGAGCCATGGAGTGAGAGCAAAAAAGTAGACTGTTGTGGACACAGTGGGCTGAACTAAATCTTTCGTGTGCTGAAAATTTCTATGCTGCATGGATTCTGGAACAGTACACAGTATTATAAACATGGGTTCTATGATGTTAACCTGGCAATCCTTTTCAATAAAAACTGAAAATGCTGCTGGCCAGGTCTGATGAGTGTTTCCAGCATTTTCTCTTTTTGTTTCGGGTTTCCAGCATGTGCAGTTTTGTTTTGATTATCAATCCTGGTTTTCAGTTCTGTTCCACTAGAAATCAACCATTGTACTTTTTTTTAGCATTATTGTATGACCTTGCTAACTTGCAATGCTCTTTCTAATGATTTGTCATCACACACCCCTCCATCCACTTTCTCTTTCACCATGTTTAAACTCTAATTTTCCAAGCAGAACAAGAGACATTCTTGTTTCTCCTACCAAAATGTACCAACCCATAATTTTTATATATTGAATGTAATTTGCTGGTTATGCAAATTTATTAATGACTATGCAGATGTTGTCACAGTCTTCCATACTGATAATGATACACTCATTTTGGTGTTATCAGCAAATATTGCTTGTAGTGCTCTGTGATTTAAATTAGCTTTATTCCATGTATCTGTGGAAGATTTGACTTTCTTTTAAGCAAGTTTTTTTTTAATTAAACTTTGAAGCTCCTTCACCTTCCTAATCATTTTTTGGGACTGATTTGACAACCCTTTTTTTCCTTCTGTCCTCTTACATTATTATCTGTGTACTGTGCAATAGTTTTTCAATTTCATTTTTATCCCAGCTCCTTATTTGGCAATGATTTTTCACTTCCTTTTTTTTTGGTGGAACACATTTCTCGTTGATTCATTTCATCACTGCTTTAAATCTCTCTCTCATTGCATCTGCTCATTAGTTTTTTCCAATTTATATTTGCAAGTTCTATTGTCATTTCTAATGTATTTTTATCAGTCTACTATTTTGGCCTATATTTTGCTGAGATCCATCATGATTATTACTTTTGAATCTCGTTAGGAAAACTATGCCTTGATAATCCTCTACATTTACTTCTCAGCTCTTGAATATTTTCTTGTACTAGATGCAGCAGTTTCCTGTCACAATCTGATGGTCAGTAGAATTCCCCGCCAATGTGACCAATCTCTCATCCTTTCAATCCACTTGAAGCTTCTGTTTCCATCTTAATATTCATTATGTCCCTTTTCTTTCCTACTGGCATTAAACTCCCCCTATTGCTGCAAAATCCCCATTCTTTCCTTCCTTCCCTGTCCTATTTAAATCTATAATACTCTGCAGTATTCATTTGCTAGTCCTATATAACTATGTTTCATTTATCTCTATCACATCTGGATTGTTACTTCAAATTATTCTTTGTGTTCCCCCTATGTGGTTTTGAATGCTGTGCAGATTGCTATGCAAGCAATTAGTTTATATTAACCATTCCTCCAAGTTCATTTTTAACTATTGGTTAATACTTATGCTACATGTATTCCCAGACCACTTATATCGCCATTATTTTTAGCTTGGTCCAACTAACCTTTATTCTCAACTCCTACTTTATCTTGTGAGTTAGATTATTGTTATCAGATCACTTTAAAGTTTAAAGACCTGGTTTTGTTCATTATTCCTTAATACCAGAGGAATTTGCAAATTGTGAGACACATTTTGGGTAATGGTTTTCACCATGTTCTGATAGAAAATAAGTGGTGGATTAGGATCCAAAGTAAGAACTCTAATCTATATACTAAAATTCAGAAATACTTATATTTTTAAAGGCCTTTATTTGTAATTCCAGTCACTTAACAGAACCTCAAGCATTATAAATCATTATTAAAACCTGAGCTTTGGATTGTTAGAGGGACTTTGTTCATGCATTTGATGGTAGCAGACTGTTGTGGACCTCTTTCTACAAAGAGACAAAGTTTGAGAATTCAGGAATAATTTTGGGTAGTACGTTGCAAGACAGTCAAAATTCCAGCCAAAACAAAACACGGCTCCTCAAAGCAAGGCTCTTCATTCTGATGGAAAAGCTTTGCAATCAACCTGAAAACACAGATTATATTTTGGAGTGAAAAAATACATTTTCAAAGTGCATGCAGAGGAATGTAATTACTAATTTCACTCCAAAATACCATTTTTCATCCCACTGTTATGCCTTGGAGAACAGATAAGTGTCTTCAAGTTGATTGCAAAGCTTCTGTCAAAATGAAGAGCCTTGCTTAGAAGCATCATGTTTTGTTTTGGTTGAAATTTTGACTCTTTGCTTTGCAATGTACCACCCAAAATTATTCCTGAGATTTCAAATTTTATTTGTTTAATTTGTGGGATCTGAGAACCACTGATGGTTGGGAGCCACCTTCTTGAATCTCTGCAGTCCTTCTGGTGAAGGTACTGCCACAGTGCTGTCCTAGAGGGATTTCCGTGATTTAAACCTCATGCAGATGAAGGACCAACAATACAGCTTCAAGTTAGGATGGTGTGCGACTTGAAGGGGAATCTACAAGTGCTGATTTCTCATCTACCTGCCATCCTTGTCCTCCTTGGTAGAAGGTTTTAAGTTTGGAAGAATCTGTTACTGTAACCTTACCAAGTAACTGTAGTGCATTTTGCAGATGATTCACAATGCAGCCAGCATATGCCAATGGTGTAGTAAATGAATATTTACGGTGGTGGATGGGTACCAGTTAACCAGGCTGCTTTGTCCTAGGTGTTGTTGAGCTGCTTGAGAGTTGTTGGAGCTGCTCTAATATGGGCAATGGAGTGTGTTCCATTGCACTTCTGACTTGTGCCTGAATATGGTGGAAAGGGCTTGGGGTATCAAGAGGAGATTCACTTGTTTTGAATAACCAACCTGCTCTTGCAGCTGTGAAGTTTCTGGTCAGTGGTGACTCCCAGGGTGTTAATGTTGGGGATACTCGGCCACTGAATGTCAAGAGTAGGTCTTTCGATTCTCTATTGTTACCTGGCACTTTTGTGGTGTAAATACTACTTGCCACTTATCAGCCATGCCTGAATGTTGTCCTGGTCTTACTGCAAGCAGGTATGGAACGGTTCATTTGCTAAGGAGATGCATTAGACATTGCGCAATCTCAGCAAATGACCTCATTTTTGTGAAGGCAGGAAGATCATCTGATGAAGCAGCTGAAGGTGATTGGGTCTAGGATGCTGCCTTGAGGAACTCCTGCAGTGATGTCAGAGGTCGGGATGATTGACCTCCAACAAGTACAATCATTTTTTCAGCGAAGTATGGCTTTTAGCTATTGAATACTTTTCCTTGAAGACCATTGACTTCAGTTTTACCAGGGCTCCTTGATCCTACACAGGATATGGTACATTGTAAACAGAAGCCAGAGATATTAGATTAAATTTTCACATCAAATATCTGCATGGTGATTTTGATTTCCTTTTGATTTTTATTGTATTTATTATTTTCCTCAGGGTTAACCTTAATATCTTGCTGTCAGAATGACAGGCTGCAATATATGGTGTAACTAGTTGTTTACGTATTTTTCCAGGTTTCTTCTAATCTCATTCATTGATGCCTTGAGTTTTAGGCAATGTTCAATCTGCAGGCAAACTCAAGTTAACAGTACAGGGAGTCGTTTTAATATATTTCAAGGGTGGCTTTATGATTGAAGCAATAGTATCATAACTTTCTCCACAAATGCAGCTGGATCTGCTGAGTACTTCCAGCATGATCTATTTTTATTTCAGATACGTAGGTTTTTTTATTCTGTCTCCTATTGTGAACCCATGCTAAAAAAACAAGACCACAGTGTATTGGGGTAACAGTAAGATGCACCCAATCAAACAGCATCTCATGTATGTGTATTGACCTGATGCAGGATTATGTGCCTTGTTTATTTCAATGGAGCAGTGGATTAGGAAGCAAAAGCGATAGTAAGTATATTAAGTGATAATAAGTATATTAAGAAAAAAAAATAGCTTCAGTTTAATGTTTTAATGGTGCCTCTGAAAGCTTTGACAAAGGTGTAGCCCTGCCATATCTAAAGGAAAATCTGACTGTTCCATATTATTTTTATCTGGGTCACCAATCTTCCTATACAGCCAGAGAGAGGCTGTGAGGAAAGACCAGGAATCCCTAGCTCAACCTAAATGCCAAAGATAGTGTTTCCGGTGGTAAGGACACAGTTTATGGTGAAGTTGGAAGCTCTACAGTAAGCAGTGATCAGAATTTCTTGTACGGAGCAAGGGTGTGGCTGCAGAAGTGGAGTCAGGAGTTGCCCTGTGTGGAATTATAAATTCAAACCAGCATTGTTTCAATTTTCCAAGAGCTTTGTGGAATATCAAGCTGTTATTTTGCACAAAATCCATACAATTCAAAAGTACCTACCTAAGTAATTTTTGTTTTGGAATTAGTAAATAGGCAATGGCTATGAGTTCTGGGATGCTACTAATCTTTGAGATTATGTAAACTACATTGGGAAGAAACAGGAAAAATTATGAAAAGCTAAACAATATAAATTTTCTTGGCTAATCAATAATCAAAAGAGAAGATAGTAACGTCCAGGATAGCTCAGAACATTGTCTTAAACTGTTAGATTGCAAATATTTTTTTAATCATTTTTTGAACAGCCATGTAAACATTTTTTTTCCAGATTTATATATTGATGTTGTTTCTACAGATCGAAACTCTCTCTGGTTCGGCAACTCCTGTGGTCCAGCATGTTTTGAATCTGTAGTATAGATCTAGATAACTAATGCTAACTAAGATCTAAAATTAACAAAGATCTGTACTAATCTGTGGTGAATTAACCTACCAGTGGAACCTTTGCACTCTCATTGAAAGTAATCTCAGCCAACAGCATTTACAACTTGGGGAAATTTCAGGTTATGGACAGTTCTCGGAACCCTTTTGTGACCCAGGGTGTATCTATACTTTAAAAGAACAGTTGTCCTACTCAGAGGAAAATGATTGAGGGCAATTTCTGTGGTCTGCATTTTCTTTGGTCCGGCATCAGTCACGTCCCAAGAACATTGGACTAGAGTGTTTCAACCTGTATTGATAAATTTTTAATGGTGTTTTCAGAACTTAATACCATTTGTAACACATTCTTTTGCAGTGGAGTCCTTTAAACTAATCTTGTCCAACAACAAAAAAACTGTCAATGTTTCCTAAAGCAATAGAGGGAAGGTCAACTGAGCTATTATTATAAATAGTGAAAAAAATCAATTAGAAGTATGGATACTGTGTTTTGGTACTGAATTTAAATTTTTGTGAATATTGGGATCACTGTGCCTTCATTTTGATATTTTCCTCTCTTTGGTGGCATAGCAAAAGAAATACCAGGAATTACTGGTAAAGGTGATCACACTTCTGATGCAGTTTGGGGATCATCATCTTGTGCATGAATTTACTACCGCATGTGAGGAAAAAGGCTGGGTTACCTCTGTTCCAGTCGCCCCACACAGTCAAAACAAAAATTAGATTTGAAATGTTGAGTTAATGCCAGGTGTTGTGAGGGCAGTGCCTTCAGTTTACTTGCTGTTAGAGCAGTCTGCACAATTATATGAAATTCCCAGATGATTTAAACAACTTGATCACAACCAATTAGTGATTGCCCCATTCATGAATGAATGTACCAAATAAAGATGTGAAAATGAACTTGTAGACACATTAATTGAATGTTAGGTAGTGAAAAGTAGGAATTACTTTGTACTCTGAAGCAATCTCCCTTATGCCAAGATTTAACCAAAAACAAAGTTGACTTTTAAGACTTGATTAAAAACAGCAAAAGCTGCAAGCACTCTGCAGTTAGGCTGCTTCTGTCGAAAAAGGAACAGAGTTTATGGTCGAGATTTAAAAAAAACTCTTCATCAGAACTGGGAAAGAGAGAAAACACATGAGTTTTAAGTTGCAAGGAGGGATGGAGAGCACAAAGAAATATCTGTAATAGGGTGAGGCCAGGGTTGTGTGAGGATAAGTTGTAGGGGTCACCTGGCCAATGGGTTAATGGGGACACTTGGAGGGAGGGAAAAAAATTGAATGGAAGCTATGAGATGAGGGCAGTTAAGAGAGTAAGAATGAAGACCAGGGAATGTTAAAAGCTGAAAAATGCATGGTTGTAGGGCATGATTAGCAGATCAGGCTGTACTAGTGGAGTGAAAAACTGAACCAGTGTCACAGATGGGGGACTTACAGTGGAAACAGTTCTGACATTAGCTGAAGTTGAAAAATTTGGTATTGATTCCAGATGGCTACAGAGTGTCCAAATGGAAGGTGAAGTGCTCTTTCTCAAGCTTGCATTGGGCATTGTTATTGGCAGTGCAGGAGACCACACTCAGATATCTCATAATGAGAGGGGGATGGATAGTTAAAGTGGCAAGCAACAGAGAGCTCCAGGACACTCCTGCAGATAGTACACAGGTGCTCTGTTATTTAGTCTGCTCTTTTCTCTCTTTCCCAGTTCTAAGGAAAGGTTTTCAGCTTGAAATGTTAATTCTTTTTCTTTGCTGCCTGATCTGCTGAGTGTTTCCAGCATTTTCTGTTTTTATTTCATTTTTCCAGCAACTCTTTTTTAAAAATTTTTTTTTCAGAAGACTCCATTGTTTAGTGATGTGTCTATTCTGTTTGCATTCTTCTCACAAGATAATCAATTTGTAGATGAAGGAATATAAGATCACTATGAATCAAGACCCATTTTATTTATATAATTTTAAAAATTGGTTATCAAAGAATACTTAGAAACAACTGCAAATGCTGTAATACACAGATATATCAGCAATTCCTATTTGCATACTGATGGTAAGACAGATGAAGATAGAATATTTACGAAGTGCATCCTCCATATTTTTATCAGACTAGCATTGCTTTTTTTATTTCAGCATAGGTACTTGGATTGTATTTTATCACTTTTGAAATAGTGGAAAAATGAGAGTGTCTTGTGATTCTCAAACTAAGGACATTGGGGATTTCTCCATGTGCATTGTTTAATACAGAATTCCAAAGTTGTTTGTGATTTACTTTCCTTCTATTTACATCTATTTGCAACCTTCCCCCATGTCAGAAGATATTAGGAGAATTGATGTGAATTTGAATTATTTATGAACTAGTCCTGCTGAAGGCTGTCTTGAAAATCTTACTGTTTGTTCAATGAAGTCAAAGTTTTAATGGTATACTAAATCATAATTACAGATTGGTAAAGGCTTTATCCATCAAAACTAATTTAATACACTTCATAATTTCATAGCACAAATATTTGGAAATGTAAGAAATTAACAAAAGTTAAAGATTGTAAACCTGCCATAATCATATATGTTGCAAAAGTACATTACTGGAGATGCTGGAAATCTGACGATGCTGGAAATTCTCAACAGATCAGGTAGCATCCGTGCAGAAAAAGAAAGTTAATGTTTCTAGTTGAAGATGCTGCAGCAGAACTAGGAAAAGTGAAACAAATTTTAAAATACAAAGGAAAAAGGGAAGAAGATAACAGAAGGAAAGGTCTGCAATAGGGTGGATAAAAGGAGTTTAAGTGACAAAATAAATAATGGAGCCAGGTGAAGTAAGATGGTAAAGCGATTAGTGAATAATAAAAGGTACTATTGGGGGTGTTGTAACTGAGAGAAGACAAACAAATACCTGAAATTACCAGGAGAAAAGAAGAAAACAACATGATGAATGCTGGAAATGTGAAAGCAAAGGCTGGAATTGCTAATTAGCTGAAACTGTTGAATTCAATGTTAAGTCTAGAAACCTGTAATGTGTCTGGTTGGAACATGAAGTGTTCATTGGATATGCATTGGGTTCATTGGAACAGTGTAGAAGGCTGAATAGAAAGAAGTCAGAATGGAAGTGGCACGGAGAATTGAAGTGATGGGCAGCGGGAAGCTCAGGGTTACACTTGCAAACTGAATGGAGGTGTTCTGCAAAGTGGTCACCCAATCTAGAAACACTGCTTCGCCTGGAATAGTGGGAGAGGAGAGAATGTAAGGCCATGTGTTGCATCTTCTGCAGTTGCTTGGGAAGGTGACCTGAGAGGTGCAATGGACATTATTGGAGACTGAAGAATGAAGCAGAACATCCTGGACGGAACATGCCTTTTGGATTGCTGAGTGTGGGAGGGGAAGATATGTCTTGTGGCGACATCACTTTGGAAATTATATAAGATGATCCGTGGAATGTGGAGGCTGCTGTGGGTGGAAGGTAAGGAAGCCTATCCATGCTCTGAGAGGGAGGCAAAGGGGTGAGAGCAGGAAATAATACAGACCTGATTTAGGGCCCTGTCAACTATGGTTCAGGATAACCCATTGTTGGGGAAAAAAGAAAAACTTGTCTGAAGCATTGTTGGAAGGTAATGTCAGGATGGATGAAGCAGACTTGGAAAAACGGAGAATGGAGAGGTCTTTACAAGGAAGCAGGGTGGGAGGAAGTGTAGTCATTGTAGCTGTGAGATTCTGCCAGCTTTCAGAGGATACTGGTCACCAACGTATCCCCTGGTGGAGATGGAGAAATTATGAAATGGAAGGCATGAGAACAGTCAGAGATGGACCATGTGAAGGTGAAAAGAGAGTGGAAATTAGCAGCAAAATTTGTGGAACTCAACTTTATGTTGCAGTTGTTATTTATAACAGCAGAAAACACTGCTGGAGGAACTCAGCAGGTCAGGCAGCATCTGTGGAGGCAAAGGGTAGTTGGCAGTGGGTCCTGATTCAGGGTTTTCTCCAGAAACATTGGCTTTTCCTTTGCCTCCACAGATGATACGTGACCCGCTGAGTTCACCCAGAAGTTTGTTTGTTTGCTCCGGATTCCAACATTTGCATTTTCTGTTGTGTCTTAATTAATAACAGTGCTTTTTCCCATCTGGTTAGCTGTTTGTGAGAATTCTTTAATGTGATTGGCTGCTTAGCAAGCTTGATGATATCATAACTTCTGGATGCCAAAAATTCACATGAACTGATGCCTGGCAGCAGCAGTATAGAGAATGGGAGTGTTATTCCCACCATAATGAGTGGGGCTTTCTTTGAGGTTAGTCGTAAGTTCTATTCCCTTGCCACTAAATTTGAACTTCTGGGCTTGTCGTTCTGGAATATTATCTGTGCCTAGGTTTCCTTAATTATTTGATATTGCATTAATATCAGTTTACATATTGAAATGTATTTCATGCAAAATCAATGAAAACTATTCCAAACTATGAAGTTATGAATTTTAGTTGTGTAAAAATACAATTAATGTGACACTTTGTTTTTCAGTTAACATTGAATTTCATTCTGCAGTCACAAGGCAATTTAGCTTATTCTTATCAAATATTTTGTTTTAATGTTTAATCTGACAACCTTTCTCTTTAATGCACCTGCTCACCTCATGCCAACTGCAATCTATTGCTGTTACATGGAAAGCTGTGTGTAATCTGATGATTCAAAACTGAATTAGGCTTAGTGTAAAATGGGGTCATTCTTTGTAAACAGAATTTTATCAATAATAGAAGTTTTTTGTTAAATTTAGAACATAAATACCAGGAATCACAAAACAGAAGGGCAAAGGTTTGATTCTTGTACTTGAGTCCCACTCTTAGTCATGATAATATAGTGAGTTGCTAAGTGGAGTCTATGCATCTCTTCCAGTGAAGTTAAGAAAACATGTTCACCAGTCCTATGTCAGTTAGTGCAGCATGACAGGAAACCTGAGACCATGCCACCTATCCTCTCATTCCAAGCTTTGTTCATTTGGGGAAAATCTCTAATGAAGCAAAATGCTTGAAGCACTTTCTGGAGGATTATCAAATAAAATCTGATTCTGAGTCAAAAAGGAGACATTAGACTGAACCAAAGAAGTTTTGAGAAGGAGAGAAATGTAGAGAGATTTAGGAACATCTGAAGCTCACTTCAGGTTGAGATCTGACACTCAGGTTGAGAAAAGCTTCGTTCAAACAAGCTGAAGAGGGGAATGGAGTTGGTGTCTAGAAATCAGAGTTTTGGTTTGGGACCAAAAACAGTGAGTTTTGGATTTCCCATTGTTTCTCTAATATTAGAGATTGGACAAACAGTCTGAGATTTTGGAGAGGTGGTTATGAGATAGCAGTGGATGTCATCAGCATAAATGTGGAATAGATCGTGTGTTATAGGATAAAAATGCAGAGCATCAGCGTGGAGATGAGAAGCAGGAAGTGATCAAGGATGAACCCTAACAGGACTGTACATAATTACATAAGTGCTGGAAGGAAAGGCAATGAATTATATAAGTAAGATGTTACAAATAGCTGAAGACTTGGTGCAGATCTTTGGGAAACACCAATGATCACTTACTGCCAATTATCGTTAAATTTTGTCTTTTGCAACTCAATTACTGACCATGCTGCAAGGTCATGTTCAATTTGGTATATTATTTTTTCTAATAATCCCATGTCTTGGAAGCTTATAAGGTAACATTTATAAAGAATCCTCTATCTACTGACCTCCAAGTGATTTGATGAAATTAGTCAGACATAAGCTATCCCTTCCAAATCCATGCTGACCTCTTTCTATAGTTGTTCATTGTCCAAGGGTTCAATCAACATCGCTAATAAAGGATTCCAGTAACTTCCCACATTTGGTTTTAAACTGAATCTGCAGAGATTCTGGATATTATAACCAATGCATTTGCACACTCTCCATCTCTTTGTGTTAATAGCCTTGTGTGGAAACTATCAGTTTATGTACATTGTATAAATTTCTGTTATTTCCTCCATTACCTATTCTTCTTCATACCAAATTCACTTCTTCCTCTTGATTCATCTCATGGCTCTGTTGTGCCACTGGTATTTTGTTGACTTTCTCCACTGTTTACAAATATAAATTCTTCTGTTTTTTTATTATCCACTATAGACCTGCCTGTATCTGTCTTCAGTGAATCCACATTTTCTTTACTGCTCTTCCTCTCAATATATTTATAGATCATTTTGCTGCTAGGCTTTCCCTCAATTCCCATTTTGTATCTATTATTACTTGTGTCCATCTGCTGCTATTAATGGATGCCCCAGTTTGCTTTCCCTTTTCGTCTAATCCTGTCTCTTACCTCATTTGTTGACCATGGTTGTTCAAACAAACTAAGACCCTTTGCCTTTTAGAGGCTGTTCTGGTACCAGATTAAATACTTCAACACTTCCTACTGTTTGTTTTGTTTTTACTTTAACAGTTTAATGTGGGCAATTAATTTCCATCCATCCATAATTTGCTTTAGATTTTAAAATTAAAATAAATTTATGAATCTCACTCCTGTATCTGAAATGTATTAAATGTTATTTTCTTCACTGGGATTCTGCAAAGGAATTTAAACCCAAAAGAATAATATTCTGAAGTAATGCTGACACCCAATTAAGTGGATCTTTTGTTTAACCATTGTTAATTTAAGCTTTAAGTCAATTGTCACCCTGGAAACCAATTCAAAATGATCCATTTAAACAAATAGAAAATGAACAAATTTTTTAAAATGGTTATTCAACTTTTGATTACCTTTTGAATGGTATGTTTTTTATTATTGCATGTTGCTCTATGTATTACGTAAAGCCTTTCACTTTCAATTTTGCTGCTTTTCTTCCTGAAACAGTGAATGGATTTTAAAGTTATCCCCACTGTTTTAACTGATTTTCATTTGAAGATTGATAGACTTAACAGCTCTGAACAATAATTATATCAATAGCTAGCAAGATCTACAGGTGACCTCTGCATTATGGATGTTCTGATAACGGAAATCCACCCTTATAGAATTCACAAATCACTACCCAAAAATTTGAGAAATGGAATGAAGAATGTTCTTGCCTAATTTATGTGTTTGAAAGTAAAAGTAAATTATACAATTTTTTTTCAACTTGCATTTCTTGATGCATATTGCAGATAACTTGGCTTCGCATTATGGAAAATTGCAATGCAGGCCATTTTCTTGGAATGCAACCCCCCCCCCCCCCCATGCATACTGCAGGGGTCACCTGTACTTACAAAATGAGTGAGTGCTTCACTGATAGTATACACCTCCACTTTCCCAGAAAATACAGCGCTAGTTATGCATTTGACTTGAGATTCCATTATAATGGAAAAAGAATCTGACATTTTAATCACTGAAAATGTTGCTTTGTTTTAATCCCATCTTTACAGGATTTGTGCTAATTGTAACATTTGGAATTTTCATGGATTTTGTTTAAATATCCATAGTAAGTTTAGCAAAAAAAAATTTCTGGCATTTTTACTGTGGGGGATATTGTACTCCAATGCAGAAATTCTACCAAATAATCTTTCACAGTCTACCTTTTACTTTGCAATGTAATGCCTGAAACTACTGTAATGAGTATGAGTTAATGCTGCCTGCCATCAAGTGATTCTTCTGTTGTTTGCTAAGCTGTGTTGAAATTACCTTGTATCCAAATGAGTTCCCAGAAACTAATTTGAAAAGGGCAAGTACAAGACCAATTGAGTTTTTGGGTTAGTATTAGCAATGATCAGAAATGATAACCATTATAGGTGGTTGCAGGGCTGAGAAACGGGAGCAATGCCTTGTTCTATCTATTGACACTGCATCCTTAAGCATGTAGATGCCTTTTTACATGTCTTAAGAGGATTGTATATCCACAAATTTCTTAGGTATTGTTTCACTTTGAGGAAAGTCAAATTGCTCACTGGTAATCTGATACCCAAATTGAACACGCCCAACAATATACATACAATGTACGAGCTTGTGCATAATTTAGGTTGTCATGGTAGGTATGCTATTATCAACACAATTTTTTTGTGATTATTCTGATTCATATGCGATCATCATCATATTCTTTGGAACAAATGGTAGAAATTTCAGATGTTTGAAATCGTGCAGTGCATTCATCCCACTGTGCTTTGCTGGCTCTTTGAAGGAGCAATTGTGATTAGTTCCACATCCCTCATTTTTGCTCATTCCCAATCATCTCCCCATCCTTATATCTCTAGCTCCCTTTTTAACATTATTTATGGAATTACCCTTACAGAACCTAGCAAAACTAGGTTAAAATAAATTTACTCAGTCTGTTTTACTGGTGCTGTTGAATCTATAGCTTCCTAAAGGGTACAATATTTTTCTCTCTCCCCTATCAAAACCTCTCATCATTTCATTCTTTCGTTAAGATACTTGAGCATTTCTGCCCCAACTTTTCCAGCCTCTTAACTGAAGTTTCACATCCCTGGTAAGATCCTGCCAAGTCTCTTCTTGCCTTTCCTTTGGCCACAATCTTTGTATTATTTCTGAAATGTGCCAGGAATTGTCCACAGTACTCCTCCTCAACTTGGCCTACCCCATTGAAGGACTTATATATATGCTCACCAAATTCTTTCCCATCGCATATCATTTGCATTGTACGATTATCTATATTAGTACTCCCACTTGTTCACCATCTGGCATTCTGATGTCTTCATCATTTCCTACTTTGCCAAATTTTGTGCTATCTGCAAATAGCAGCCATGTAGAGTGTTATTTTACAGTGAATGCTGGCAATATACATTTATATGCCTAGTTGAGATGTTTGCTTAATTTTATTTTTTAAACGTCTTTATTAAGTTATACATAATGTAATAAAATTGTAATTTTATACTGAGCAAGAATCATGAGTATCTAAATGTGAAAATGGCAGTTATTTGGGGGATAGATGTTAGAATATTACTCTCCAGGTTTATCCATTCAGTAGTTAATTGTGGGAGACCAGGAAGGCGGCATTTGCAATCCCAAATCTGTGTAGTTTGCTGATCATAGCATAGGCACTAAAATTCACTTCATTACATTGATTATGGAGATTCAATGAAAAATTTGCCTATCATGGTCACACAGCCATCACAATTCATTGTTGGGGCTCACATTTCAAAAATTGCTATTTACATGGAGTACTGGCCACTTGTGGGAAACAAAGTCTGGGTACGAAGTAACATTCAAAGTGATGCAAATTGATGAAAAACATTTAGTTCATTTAAAAAATATATAATTGAAGGGAAAGCCACGCTTTTCATTTTTTTTCTGCTGCCACATTTGAGCCTGCGAATAGTGTTGTAGTGCTCCTGAGTATTTGCTAAAACCAGCAATATCAATGGCAAATAACTTTGCTGTGTATGCAGTGTTTAACAAGTTGTAAATTTTTGCATGAAAGTTGCATGTATTTTCTAGCAATAAATCTGCACGATAAACTAAATGTTGTTATGTGTTATTTGCATGGCTTGTTTACATCTTTCTAACAGCAGTGCTGTTGCCGACAAATACATACATAAATTTAATGCAAAACAACATGGCTTTTTAAAAAATGACCATAGTTAATCATAGATTTCTTGCAGCAGAGAAGGTGGCCATTTGACCTATGGAGTCTATGTTGGCTCACAGTAGATCAAGTTTATTTTGAATTACTTCAGTGCCTAGAAGGAAACTATTATGATGGCAAGAAACAGTGCCATTTTGCTTTTGTGCTTTAATAACATTCCTTACTTATATTTAGAATGTATATTTAAATTCACTAATAGACTAACATTGGTCCAAGTTTACCATGCAATAAATTTTGAAACCTAATCTAACAAAATGTTGCTGTCCTAGAAATCCTTTGTCATTCACTTGCTCTTTCTTCCTTGATTTCTATCTGTCGTTCACTGTCTGCCTCTCATTCTGAGAGTCTCCAATATATTTTTTTCACCCATATTTTCCTTTCTCTCAGCACATTACTCTTTCTCTGTGTCAAATTCATAATTCCATTTTTCTCTGTGTATACTTGCTTCCTATCTCATTTATCATTTTCCTTGTTTCTGTTTTATATTCTCCTATACAGATCCTTTCTCACTTTCTCAGTTCTCTCTCATTACCTACATCTTGCTTGCAGCCCTTTCTATTTCTCATCCTCATCCTTGTTTTTCTTTTTTGAATAAACCTCACCGTATCTCAGATTTTAAAACAGTTTAATAGTTTAACTTGAGAAGTATAAAGAATAAAGTTTGTCAAGGAAATGAAAGCTTGAATAGGTTTCTAATGATATATTTTTAACAGCCCCACAATATCACATTTAGACTTTACTAAGCTTTAAAAGATGATCTGTTTCTGTAAATATTGTGCCTCGTTTCATTAAAATTCTAAATAGGTCAACTCTAAAAGGAATATTTAACAGTTTGGTGCCAAATGTGATTTCCATCAACTTCAGTGTACAGATGACCTAAATTGCTCAGCTCCGTTTTCTTTTACCTTCACAGCAGCAACCATGTTGTCAGCATACTGGCAAAGATGCATCTTACTTCTCAAGTTCATCTCCCTTCAGCAATTGGAGGGAATCGGTTGTGCACCTTGAGTACACTGCAGATTATGGTTCAAGAACTGGATTGAAATTTGACTAAAAGAGTCAATTAAACTTTTGCAGCCATTTGCAATTGATGCACTTTGTACAACTGTGGTGTGTGATCTTGTACAATTTCAGGTTTCTTTCATCAATTTCCAATATGCCCTAACAATTTTTAAAAGTCATGCTATAAGTTTTCAGGAGAAGTTAAGGAACAATTAAAAGGTGGATTTTTTTCTGGTAGAAAAGGCATGATAACTACAGGGTAACACCCAAACTGGGGGAGATTTCAAGAGCCACAATGTATTTCATGCAACCTCAGAACTGGTCAGGATTACATCCACTATTTCATTAAAGATCGAGACTGTTATCTATTTAAATTACATCAGACCTAGCCCAAGAAAAGTTGTAATGTTGCTGTCATACTGGAGTTCAGAAATTGGATATACTGAGTGTGTTTTTACCAAAGAACATGGTTCCTCAAAGTAGAAGCCATAACCAAAGGTTTTCCTTCATTAAAGAAATAAAGATATTAATCCTTTTATTGTTCAAAGTAAAATTATTAATTTCAATGAAAGACTATTACTTTACACAGTCCTATCTTCCCTTGAAGGTGTTGAATGCTTCCAGGGACAATGTTGCTGTCTGGTACAACTGCTATGTTAGTTTTACGTGCATCTTTTAAGTTTAAGCAGTGTATTCTGCATTAATCCTGTCCCATGCATCCACAAACAGTTAGACTCCCAATAATAGTCAATTGGCAGTAGTAAATCTCACATTTTTGTAACCTCGGGCACTAATGCACATTGAAACAACCATTCTTCCGAGATTGGTTATTTGGGATCCCGGCCTATATTTCACTTCCTGTCAGGTAAGTTTATTGGATATTTAGAGGAGCTGAAGGTGTGCCACACTGGACCTGATGGTAACATATTCGTGGTAATGTCCTCTGTTACTGACCCTGCTGCCTGTGGGAAGTTCCTTTCTTAACCATTAAAAACACTCAACATTTTAAAAATCTCTATCAGATCTTTGCTCAAATTCCTTTGCTGCATGGAGAGTCTTGTTTTCTTTATCCCATCTAGACAACTATATTTCCTCATCCCTGGTAGCACTCTAGTAATCCTAGGTCATTCTCTAAAGTCTTGACATCTTTCTTGAATAATGGTACCAGAATTAAAACATGCAGCATATTGTCACTGAGCGACACAGGGAAAGCAAGAAATGTGTTTCTGTTAGTGTATGTTGCCCCCTTGTGACACTTCCTCATATGGTGCAATGCTTACTGCATGTATCAAAAATTCACAAGATTTTGTTGGAGTCCCATGCTGATAAGATGGATTTCTTTCTGCAAGACAAGTTGCTACAGGACCAGATTTGATTGAGAGGAGATTCAGCTGCCATCTTGGGTTCTATTTTACATGAAGTTGGAAGTCCTGGAGACTGAATGCAAACACCATCAGAGTACGAAGGATGAGTTGTTAAGGGGATTGGAGCATCAGGATCTCTGTAATTTTTTTCATTCTATTCTGTACTTGGTACACAGATCTTCCAGGGAGCAGACCAACTGGATATGCCTCACCACTTCACATGTTTGAGACTCCTGAATCTTCTCATTACCGGTCATTGTTTATCTGTTTGCAGGTTCTCTGTAGATTCAATCTGAAGATGATGATACCATGCAAACCCCAGCAGCTATTACGATCACTTGTCTTCTCCTAATCACTAGAGCAGAGATTAAAACCCCAAATGGAATAGATGATGAGGTCCAGAGTCTGCAGAGGATGAAATTCAGATCACGTGAGCACCAACTGGAGAGTGATACCATGCCTACTCACAGTTGTATACTTCATTTCCCCAAGTTTTAAGGACAGAGTCATGAAACAAATAATGGATCCATTGAATTTGCACACCATGATGGTGTCCAAATCTATGACAAGCACATTTCTAGTATAAATTATTGCTTCCTCATGGACTGAGTAGTATCTTTAAAGCTTGCTTAAGTCCGGTGTTCTAAAGCTTTTGTTACTGCGGGTGGTAACTTGCATCCATGGTCAGGCTGTTGCTGCAGGAGGTAGAATCTCTGATCTCCCCCAGTCTGTGTAGCAGCCTGGAGAGACCAGGAGGATGACTGAACGGGGGCTTTGATTGATTATAGCCTTGACAATCATGAAAAATATCAAAAGAACTGATGTACCCCCTAATAGATCTGGATCCGAAACAATGGGAGCTACATTTGCTTTCTGTAAGGGGGTGGGGTGCATTCCAACTCAGCTGTCTCAATCAATTCCAGCAGCACCTGAGATGTTTCAGTCTGCATTTTTCTGCGAGAGGACATTGAATGTGAACACCCATGGCCCCTCATTCGAATAAGAACTACCTTCCTTTAGCAGTGTTGAATCCACAATGCAGGAATGTGACTGAGGAAAAGAGCACTTTCTTAAAAAAAATGCACCACAAAAGCACCTTGATGAATATCTGGTTTTGAATTCATTAATGAAAAGCAGACCTTTGTGTCTTTATTGGCTCCACATGACCTGGAAAGGCTTCCCTACAAATGTACTGCTTGTATAATACAAACAGATACTATTTGTATAATAGTGGTTTTGCATTTGTCTCAGAAATGTGGAAGAACCTTCTTCTAGTATACCCACACCTCAAGGACTGCAGCAGTTCAAGAAGGCAGCTCACCACCACCTTCTCAAGGGCAATCAGAGATGGACAATTAAATGTTTGCTCAGCCTGCAAAGCCCACATCCGTTGAATGAATATATTAAAGAAAAAAATTCCACCAGAGAATAGGGATGAGGCGGTATAGTGGGGCTCAGTCGTTGAAGGAAACCAGTGGTTTGATGTGATTTGTCATGGTTGGATCTTCACCTTCATCCCTTTTCATTGCCCTCCCAGGCTCCTTGCTGCTCTTCTCCTTGATTTATCCTGTTGAATGGTGAGGTCATAGACATTGCAGCTCACTGTTATCGACAATAAGATAGGTTGTATTCCATGGCTCCCTCTTTCAGAATCGCAATGATCAGCTTGAAGATGTGCCTCAATGGTAATTGTAAATTGATGTCCAGCAGCAAGTGCTGGTGGAGCTACATCATCAAACAGGCAGTTTGTCTATGAACAACAATCCAGACACTGACTCGTCCTACCCTTCTGCTTTGCCACAGCACAGCACTGCACCTCCCTGGAGAACTGGAGCACATAAGTGTTGTTCTTACAGCAGCATCTGCAACAACCTCAACCTTCGGCAAATGAAATCCCTTTCTGTTCGTGCGTGCTGCTGGTTCACGTGGAGTCTTTGACTCCTTGCATCTGGGGAAGCTTACGACTGTCAACTCAGCATGGCAGCTGTCGTACATGAAAACATGATATAATTATTTGTCCCTCAGAATGTAACGTCAGTGAGTTCTTTAATTAGAGACTACATGGTTGACTGGCCAATGCTTGTACATTAATTGCTGCAGTTGGGAATAATCCAGAGGCAAGCAGATTAGAGTCTTGTGACTTTGTAGGCCACAGGTGATGCAGAGGCACTTTTCAGGTGGCTAAAACAGACCCCACACATGGATAGTAATGCTAAATGAAAGCTTCCTGAGAATGACTCTGTTGCAATAATTAGTTTAAATTTACTAGAAACTTTTCCCTAATTACTTTTTTAAACCTTCTATGACTGATGTAGTTTTTAAAGAGTGGGACAAATTAGGTAGTACTGGTTTTCAAGATCTGTTTGTTGGAGGAAATCTTTCTTTGTTTGAACAATTGTCTACCAAGTATAATTTACCAAAAACTTTTTTAGATATTTACAAATTAGAGATTTTCTTCAATCTCAATTACTTTCTTTTCCTTTGTGTCCCGATAAGAATTTATTAGATGTAATTTTTAAGTTGGAACCCTTTTAGGATGGCTCAATATCTAATACTTATGACAGATTATTATTAGGTATGAGTAAGGTGCCACAAGATAAAATTAAAAACGCTTGGGAACAAGATTTGCAGATGTCAATTTCCGAGGAAACTTGGAATGAAATTTTCAAGTTGGTTAATACTTCATCATTATGTGCTCGTCACTCTCTCCTTCAATTTAAAGTGGTCCATAAAGCTCACTTGTCTAAACTATCCCATTTTTATTCTGATATATGCAATAACGGAGTGGCTTCCTTAATTCACATGTTTTGGACTTGTCTGAGTCTTAAAAAATATTGGACAGAGGTCTTTCATACTTTTTTTGTACTTTTTAAAATAAATTTTAAACTTAATCCTTTGACTGCACTATTTGGGATTGTTGGAGAAAAAGATATAACTTTGAAGGCTTCTGATTTACATATTCTGGCTTTTATTTCTCTTATAGCCAGGAGAGCAGTATTGCTTAAATGGGAGGAAGCTACTCCACCTACGCATGTTCAATGGTTACGGGATATTATGTCATACTTGAATCTAGAGAAGATTCACTGTTCAGTTTTTGAATCTAACCTAGACTTTCAAACCTTGTGGGGACCCTTTTTGAATTATTTTCAAAATCTCTGATTTGGGGACTAAAATGCAGATATTGGCTGACACTGTTACGTTTTTTAAGGTTTTTCCTTGCTGTTTCTTCTATCTAGCAGCTTTGGGTTTTGGTAGTGGGAGTAGATTTTTTTTGTATAAAAAATTTCGATTTTTTCTTTCCTTATTAACTAACTACTATATGTGACTATTGATTTAGAGTATTGTAATCCTAAGTATGACTTAATACAATGTATTCAGTAGTATTTTTACTTTCTCTTTTGATGCATGTACTCTGTATTTTTTTCATGGATTTAATAAAGATATTGTAGAGAGAGAAATTTACTAGAAACTGCGCGCACGTACACACACACACACACACACACACACACAAAAATGGATGGGTTTCACTAGCTTTGACATTTTGTAGCAAGCTTCCGAGCTGAAAGGCCTCCATCCTGTCGGTCTGCTTGTGTCCACATTTAAGATCTGCAAGTCATCCAGGAAACTTGTCCTTCATGGTTTTCTGGCTTCAACAGGACCTTGCTACACACTTATCTTGGGTGAAATCTGAACCATAATTTTTTGATCTTGCTTCTGTTCCAGTTTCTCCTGTATGAACTAGATAATATCACATTGAATACAGAACATTCAGCCCAATGGTCTATACAGGAGTTTATGTTGCATTGGATCCTCCAATGCAACCAATTTCACTTTGTAATTGTTTCCAACCAGTAACCCCCTGCCCCCCCTAGCTGTTGTATTTACTCAGCTTCACCTTAAATGCATTTAAATTATTTGCTGGAACTACACCTGGTGATGACATGTTTTGCATTCTAACCAATCAATTAAGAGTTTACCTGAATTCTTTATTGGATTTTATGAGTGACTATTTTATACGAATGGGCTTTACCTTGGTCTTTGTGTAAGTGGAAATTTTCTACATCTACCCTACCAAATCCAGTCGTAAAATTAAAAGCCTTGATTCACCTCTCAGTTTTGTTTTCCAGAGAAAATTCATCTCCATTTGTCCAATCTTTCCTCCTAAGCTTATGCTTTCAGACTTGGTATTATCCTTGCACATATTTTGCATCTTCTCCAGTGTCTCTCGATAATGAGAATATATTACTCCTCTGCTTTACCTTCTATCTAGCAGTCAGCCCCAGTGCTTGCTTTGCTTCTCATAGTCTTATAAGCCATCATGTATTAATATTATATCTTAGCACCTCTGGATCTCTTCGCCACAAGAATGCTCATTATCCAGTATGTGGGCTCTTTGTTCTTCTTATCAAGATGTACCAGCTTAGCTGTATCTGTATTGGAATTCTTTTGTTAGCATGGTATTGCAGCATCTGCTTTCATTGTCAGAGGTGCATGCAGGTAGCAGAAGTTGTTGGTGCCTCAAAAAAGCAATTAACCCTTGAGCAAAGAACCCAGGAAAACCCCAGGTCCTATTTTTAAATATCTGTTTCTCAGATTCCTGGGCAAGACATGGACTTGTTGGCTGTTTTATGTGTCCCATTAAAGTCAAAACCGGGGCTCAAATGTTTTTGTTGGTAGTTGCCAATGAGATTTCAAGATTAGAGGGAAGCTGTTTCGTAAGGTTTGGAAATATTTTGCAAATTAATCATGCAACACTCAGCAGAGTTGCTAATTTTCTCTTCAATCCCTTCCCATCCCACTTGAAACAATAACAATCTTTTTGCTTTTCTATTTCTGATATTTGTTCTCCATTTATTTGATATTTGTTCTCCATTTATATTTAAGTGCAATCAGGATCAATGCATTCAGAGAACTAAATTTGTTTTACAGGCTGCAGCCATACCACTTTTACAGAATGAGTCAAGTCCAACCAGTGAAGAGCCTCCTCTACCTGGGAAGATGACAGTTTCTCCTCCATGTACCACATTGGTTCTTGGGCAGCCAACACCTCCACCATCTACTTCAAACCTTGCAGCAGAAACCATATTAACAGATACGGTGCCACTGAAGGAAAAATGTGAAGGTCACCACTTTCTTACGCCAGAAGAGGCTCCATCACCTCCAGGAATGCTTACCCCAGGTACTCCTCTTACTCATAGCCACACAATGCACGTCCTGAACGCAGTCACCCAGGATTCAATGCACGAGGATTCAGTTCGAGGCCTTGTCAAGCTTAGTTCAGTTTGACCCATTCTAACTTCCCAAATTCCAGATGTTGCTGTAAACACCAAAAGTCGTATCAGGAAATGGCATCATTTTTTCGGCACAGAACTGAAACAACAGACGACCACTTCTATCTCGATTACAGAGAATATGTGCCGCAGTGTGAAGAGGAGCCATTCTGAGTCACTTAGACTAGGAAGCAGCATTTAATGGACAATCCTTTGTCAATGGGGCCATAGCAAAAGACAATTCAACTGCACTCAGATACTGTACAAGTGTTATTTCTATTGTGCTGTACTTTGGAGATGTTGCACAGTTGAGATCAGTCGGAAAGATCAATGAAGTATCAGGCTGCTGAAATAGGAGAACACTGAGTAAATCAATTGCTAAACAGTATGAATCATCTATATCATCAAAATATGAGTATCTCATCTCTTGCGTGGGTGATCCGGCATAAGTAATTAATGAGGTGTTCTGACAAAGCTTGTTTAGACTGTAATCTAAGTCATTATTCCACATTGTAAACAAGTGTTAAAGAACCTGTGTAAAAAAAAATTGTTTTCCAAAGAATACAAACAAGGGCAAAGGAAAGCAGAGAAGTGAAAAATCCTATTATCCTTCACTGTATTCATTTTTTTTGGGTTAGAAAGACCAAGAATATTAAGGGCCACTAATGACTTATCATTTATCTCTTTTTTATGTACAGTGTTTGAAAAGAAGCTGTGTTGTGCCATGTCACCATTTAAAACGGGTGATATTTATTTCCTGTGTTTATTAATAAATTGATGACACTTTTATTCTTTAAATTGATGTACTTGGCAATTGTGTACAATGGAGTTCCTGTCTTCAGCTAGAATGCACATTCCTACTCAACTTTGACACACAGATTTTCCCACAATTTTTTTTTTAATATTTATCTGTTTGTTTATAAGAGTACTTGACTGAAAGTGATTCAGCCAGCTTGGAAATAGCTGACAAGTTTGTCCCACTTCCCTGCTCTTTCTCCTTTGCCTAGCAGGTGTTCCTTTTCAGGTGTTTACCTAACTGCATTTTGAAAGCTCCCATTGAAGTCTGCTCCTACCACCTGTTCAAGGAGTGCATGGAGATCATAATAACTTGGTGTGTAAAAGGAAATTCTCTTCAAATCTCTCCTGATCATTTTGCCAATCATGTGAAGTTTGTGTTGCTTGGTTACAGCCCCTCTTCAAAATGAAAACATTTTCTCTTTATTTACTCCATCAAAATGTTAAATTCCGCTGCTAATTTCTCCAAAAGGAACAATGCTAGCTCTACTGGACTTTACACAATTATTGTCCCTTATCCTAGGTGCCATTCTGGTGCATTTCCACAGTATCTTCTCCAAGGCTTTAACATGTTTTCTAAACTGCACTGACTACTATATGACAAACTAATCCACATGAGACATTAGAAATAATTTATACTGCTTTGGTACAACTTCAAAAAGCTGCAGTTATTGCAAATCTGAAATAAAAGCAAAGTGCAGGAAATGCTCAGAAGGTCAGGCAGCTTCACTGGAGGTCATCGACTTGAAACGTGAACTTTTTTTTTCCACTAATGCTGCCTGACTTGATTATTACCAGCATTTACTGTTTCTATTTTTAGCATAACCTCTCTGCGCTTGTAATTAGTGGCTCTATTTACAAAACACAGAATCCCTTGGACTTGTTTTAAGGCTGCTTAACTTGCCCTATCATATCCAAAATTTCTACTTTCCTTGGCCCATTTTATATGGATTTTCCTTATCTAGTCAGAACACATTAGTTCATAGCTCTCTGCATTAAATTTCCTCTGACATTTCTTTACATTTCATTAGTCTGTTTTATCTTCATTGTTTATTACACTGATAAATTCCATGTTACCTGCAAGATACCTTGCTTCCCAAACATGGTCTTACTGAAACATGCTCTGCTTGTCCCATCTTCATTTGCCAGAATTAGATCATTGCATTATCTTTACTCACTGAGTTGGAAACAACTGCTGAGGAAAATGTTACTCCATGCATTTTTGGAATTCTTCCACTCTTTGCCCTTATTATTATTTTTCACTTGTTAGAGTAATCTGAAACCTTTACCACCTCCACCCCCCATCCCTCCATTATTACTATTGTTTTTCCATTCTCATGAAATTTTATTATACCTTTACATCTTCCTTTCCCTCCCAATAGTTGGTGATCTGTATTATATAACTAGAAAGTTAACACTTTTTTTCTCCTTAATTGCAACTAAATGGGTTGTCTTTTAACCATCAAGCATACCATCCCTATCCAAGTTTTTAACTGTAGCATTCATCAAAATTGCTAGACCAACTCCATTTTCCTTTTCTCTTCACCCTTGTTTTCTTTGAGCTTACTACATTTAAAATGGTAAGTAATTGGGAAATCTTTCACCTACTTATCATTTTAAGATCATCACCTATACAATTGAAGGTATATTCGGCAGACAAATAATGGAAAGTGTGAAGAAAGTTTCTTTTCCTCTAGGAGATATTCAGTTCAGCTCTAAAGATGAATGTGTCATGGTGAGAATGAATCTAGAGTTGAAACTTTATACTGTACTTATTTTATAAAATATAAAGTTTATTTTATGATTGTGTCAAAGGAGGACAATGGGTTATTTTATAGGAAATGGGGGGGGGGGGTGGTGGTGGAAATAAAATGACATGTTCTCAGTAGAACATGCAGCAGGCTCTTTTGTTAAGAGCCTTTTATTTTAAACAATCAAAGCAGAAACTATTTGCAGATGTACCAGAGGACCCAAATTCAACTTTTCAACATAATCTAGGCTGTTTTAACTTTAGTTAAAGATAAAAAGATGAAGAGTATGCAATTGGAAGTCCAGCAACATTTAAGGATAACTAATGTAACTGTCATCTTTCCATAATATATTGTTAAAGGAACTATCAGTTGAAAAGTATCAGTTTAACCAATTGTATTCTCTCATTATCAGTATTCTTCAATTGTCCCTCATTACTACTTCATGCAAAAGCTATTGAACGATGTCACAAAAATATCAAGTCTAATTTTGCATGTATTAAATTATCACATCAAAGCTAGTTCAGTTGTTGAAATATGCCCATTGCCTCAATTATATTTTCTCTTTGGGTTGTATCCACGGAGAGAATTTATTTGTTGTACTGCATGATGGTTCACAGTTAATGGTTACAGAAATGTCACTGTTGGTGGTTAGCAGTGAGAGCAATTAAATGTGATAACATCAGCATCTATAGGCCATCTCCTGATTACAAACGCCTGATTTATTGACGCCTGTACATACGAGTTCCCGTAATATTACTAAATGCAAAAGTCTGACATACGTACATGTTAATCCCTACAAATGGCAGAATTAGTTTCCTTTTTTTTAGTAATTGTTCTTTCTGATCAGGCTTTTGTCTTTATGATGCCATTCATTACAATACTGTGGAGGTATGGTTACCATATTGTGATTTTTGTGTATTTTCCAACTTATGGACAAAATCAACTTATGGATGTCTGTAAAAATGGTACCTGTTCATTACCCAGGGACAGCCAGTATATATATGGTGACAACACACAGTTCTACTGCATCATCGGCCTTGACCA
Organism: Pristis pectinata; assembly: GCF_009764475.1. Lineage (NCBI taxonomy): Eukaryota > Metazoa > Chordata > Chondrichthyes > Rhinopristiformes > Pristidae > Pristis > Pristis pectinata. The sequence continues at coordinate 95,603,775 of NC_067407.1, read as the reverse complement.
CTCCACCAATTGTGTTTCCAGATTGTTATCTGATCTGGAATGAGACAAAATTTCCTCTAATTAAACAGGGTGAAGACTGAAATCGTTGTTCTGACTCACCCCTATGCTCAGTGACTTACATTGGTTTCTGGTCCATCAACATCTTGATTTTAAATCTGACAACAATATGAGCAAATGCCTCCCAATCTCAGTGACCTTTGCCAGTCACACTATCCTTAGAGCTCTGCATTCCTTCAATTATGTCTTCCTGTGTATCTCCCAATTTCTTTGTTCACCATTGAAGACCATGCTTTTAAGCAGACAAAGTCCTAATTGCTGGAGGTTTCCCATCTTAAGGTCTTCTCTTAAAACCTAACTCTGGTCAAGGCTCTGATTATCTATCTTTGTCTTTCTTTTTAGCTTAATTTAATCTTTGTCTGATGACATTCCCCATAAAGCCTATTTTTTCTTAATATTAAAAAAAACATGATCTAAACACAGTGTTTTTAATGATTAAAAGTAATTTATTATTATTATAGACAAAATAAATAAAACAATTATAGGATAGGGAGATGTTTTGCCTGGTTGGTCTTTGACTGTGCTGTTCTTGAACAAGCAATCACTCTCCACCTGACCTTCAACTTGAGATAAGAGATAACCTCTTTCCATACCCTCCCTCCCTGCCCCCTTCCTTCCCAGGCACAACCTGCCCACAACCATCATCCTTCACCCCTCTTGAGTCTCTATATCTACATCTCTTTCAGCACTGAAGGTTTCTCATTATGGAAGACAAAGTAAACCTGTAATTGTCCATATATCCCGAATGCAGGTGCCATTTTCATTTTTGTGGAGGACCTCATCAAAAGAGGAGGCTTCTTTTCCCCCACAAGGTGGCAGGAAGATCTTCAGACAAGCTGTGTGGTTAGCAACTCAAGCACAATAGCACAGACCTGGTGGTAATATTGCAGTTGTTTATTGACCATTGTTGGATTGCTCAGGTCTGATCTTGCATCACTCTGCATAATCCCACATCACCTACAGTCCCAGCACTAATGACCCTTCTTTGCCAATGCCAGAAGCACCTAATACCACCGCAGCACACATCACTTAATCTTTTGCTTCTAATACAATATTACTATTTATTTGACTTGCTTTTATTGACTCATCTCTACCTTTCTGTGGCATTTCCAACATACCAACACATTCTGTCTGGACATTTGTATCCTTAAAGCATCTTGTCAAGACAATAGTTAATAATTACCTAACATGGGGAAAAAGAGCAGTCAATAAAGAGCAGGCAAAAACAAGGAGAGTAGGGATCCACATATGTACTATCCCTGTTGCAGGAAAGCATTGTGCAAATCATAGGAATGAATCAGGACAGGAAGAGGGTGAGGCTGCAGGACACGGTCTGAAGAATTTTTGGCCATTTTACATTCCGTTTCTTCTGAATGAGGGCTCATCCAAGAATGCAAAAATTAGAAGCAGTCAGTCTTGCAGTCCTTTGAGTTTGCTTTGTCATCCAATGAGATTATGGCTGAATTTGTATCTTCTTCAGTTTCCTATATAATCAAAATTGGTATCCAAAAATCTATCAATCATGGTCTTGAATGTGTTCAACGACCAAGAACCCACAGCCCACCTAGGTATAGAATTCCTACAATTGTTGAAAATGAAACAAAACTGTAGATGCTGGAAGTCTTACATCATCTTCTCACGTTATCCATCCTCTGAACAGCCACTCATTGTTTCCACATTCTCAACATTAAATGCAAATTGTCCTTCTCTACTCTGATGTGAAATAAATGCAGAGCAACCAAGGGACAAGAAACAAGAGGAGGACGGTACTAATTAAGTCATGGCATCATTCAGCCTTACTTCTTGTTGGCATCTGCTTCGAGACTGATACATTGTGTTCTTTACCAAAACTGGTCACAGCTTGGATCACTAGTCCATTATTGATGAATACTTTAATTATCCCTCTCTTATTTCACTCCAGCTGAATACGTTGGCAGGAACCCCTGGTGGAAATTCACTCTTTTACAAACAATAGTATTTCATTTAATTAAAACTGGTATCCCTTTTCCATCCTTGTATTTCCAGAATGTCTTACCTCCAGAAATATTGAGTGTCTAATCTCCCATTTGTTGAACCCGGTCTCTGCTATTGCAACCAGAAAATATTCCCACGTGAGTAACAGAACCTGATGTTTATCAACTTGTTAACCAAACTGTGCATTCGCATACATACATAACAAACCCAATTAAGGACTCCTTGCATTTTCTGTGATCACACCTTCCTACCCCCAAAATTCTGTGTGAACTTTGTTTCCACTTTTTAGATCTGGAACTAGAGCCTGGTGCTAATCCCCTGCTGAGTTAATTGATACCATGTTCCACAGTATTACTTAAACTAGGCTTTAGGATGTTGCTCCCAGTTCTGTTTAGGTATTACTCTCACACTAAACAGATTCCTCCTGCACCATTATCCCAGGAATTGCTCATGCACCATTTGTCTTAATCCACTATGGCCTCCTATTTTTGAGTAGTTCAGGGGATAATCCAGTGTTTACTATCATAGATGTCCTGCTTTTCAGCTTCTTGGCAGATTAAAATAAATGGTGCATGAGCAATTCATGGAATAACGGTGCAGGAGAAATCTGTTTAGTGTGATAGTAACACCTAAACAGAACTGGGAGCAATATCCTAAAGCCTAGGTTAAGCAATGCTGTGCAACATGGTATTAACTCAGCAGGGGATTGGCACCAGGCTCTAGTTCTAGTGTCTTAAAGTCTGCATACAGGGTCACCCTGTTCTGCTCAAAGCTGTTGTGATTTCAGACTCTTCCTCTTTCCTCTGAAGTATGTTCCACAGCTGTGATCACTACCTCAACCCCACTATATAACTGTAAGAGTTCCTCATATTTGTGGCTGAGGGCTTTCCATCTGCACCTGCTTCATCAATGGCTTTCCCTCCATTATAATGTAATATGAGAGCAGGTTCCAATATTGCAAAATGAAGCAGCTATTATCTCAAAGTAGAAAGATCTGGGCACCTATCTAATCACCTATCCTTACCATTCATCAGCAGTTACTCATCCCCCACTATCAATAATAGCCTGAAGATCATCATTGACCAGAAACTCAACTCGACCAGCACTATTAAGAGTAGGATCGAGGCTAAACATCCTGTGCCTAGTGTTTGCAGCAGACACAGGGCACAAACCAAACTGTACATGTGACTAATAAAGAAATCTTACCTGAATATAGCTTCAACAATAACTCAAAACCACCCAGGATCACAAGACAAAGGAGCAGAAGTAGGCCATTCGGCCCATCGAGTCTGCTCCATAAGCTAAACTAAAACTATCCTTATCTAGCCCCATTTCCGGCCTTATCCCCATATCGCTTGATACCTTGACTAATTAGATACCTATCAATCTCCTCCTTAAATGCCCCCAGTGATTGGGCCTCCACAGCTGTATGTGGCAAAGAATTCCATAAATTCACTACCCTCTGGCTAAAGAAATTTCTCCTCATTTCTGTTTTAAATGGGTACCCTCTAATTTTAAGACTGTGTCCTCTAGTCCTGGACTCACCCACCAAGGGAAATATCTTAGCCACATCTACTCTGTCCAGTCCTTCCAACATTCTAAATGTTTCTATAAGGTGCCCTCTCATTCTTCTGCACTCCAGTGAGTACAGTCCAAGAGCCGAGAGACACTCATCATATGTAAGCCCTTTCATTGCAGAAATCATCCTCATAAATCTTTTTTGAACCATCTCCAACATCAGTACATCCTTCCTAAGATAAGGGGCCCAAAACTGCACACAGTATTCCAAATGAGGCCTCACCAGTGCCCCGTAGAATCTCACCAACACTTCCTTACTTTTATATGCTATACCTCTCGAAATGAATGCCAACATAGCATTCGCTTTTTTATACCACCGATCCAACCTGGTGGTTAACCTTTAGGGTATCCTGCACGAGGACCCCCAAGTCCCTTTGCACTTCTGTACTTTGAATTTTCTCCCCATCTAGATAATAATCTGCCCGTTTATTTCTTCTTCCAAAGTGTACAACGGCACATTTCTCAACATTGAATCTCATCTGCCATTTCTTTGCCCATACTCCTAAACTATCTAAGTCTCTCTGCAACCTTCCTGTTTCTTCAATACTCCCTACTCCTCTACCTATCTTGGTGTCATCTGCAAACTTAGCCACAAAACCATTTACTCCATACTCCAAATCATTGATGTACAATGCAAAAAGAAGCAGCCCCAACACCTACCCCTGCAGAACACCACTGGTAGCCCACTTGGTGAGCGAACCATTTACCACCCTAATCATTTATAACCTATATTGCTGGTGCACTGCATCTGCAGAACACACCCTGTACTAAATACACTGCAACAACTTGCCAGTGCTTCTTCAATGGCATCTCCCAAACTTCAAATTTCTGTCACCTGGAAGGCCAAGTGAAACAGGTGCTGAGGAACCAGCATGTTCCCCTCGAAAATTCACACACCTTCCTGGCCTGGAAGCCACTCTTCATTGTCACTGAATCTAAATTCTAGCATGCTGTCCCTAACAGCTCCACAGGAATATCTTCACCAAACTGACTGCAGCAGTTCAAAGTTGCAGCTCACCACCATTTGCACAAGGAAATAAATACTAGCCTTGTCAGAAACCCCCACATCCTATAAATGAATTTAAAAATATCCCTCCCCCTGGTATATGGATATCATGTTCCACTCACATTGGAACATGACTCACCATTCTCAGTCTCTAGTTTGGCTATTTGTTTCATGGATCCTAGATGTTAGGAAGAGGTCATCCTTTAGCCAGAGGGCATTCAGAAGTGTTAAGTATGCAACAACTCAAAATGCAGGAAGGAGCAACCAAGGGAGAAGTGCCTTTTGGTACTGAACATAGGAGTGTCATCATTCTGAGATGTTCAATACCGAAAGGCACTTCTCCATTGGTTGCTCCTTCCTGCATTTTGAGTTGTTGCATACTTAACAGTTCTGAATGCCCTCTGGCTAAAGGATGACCTCTTCCTAACGTCTAGAATCCATGAAACAAATAGCCACCCCTGTACTCTGCTGTATCCAGCCGAAGTTCAAAACCTTTCAGCATAAGTCAAGCAGCTGAAAACCCTTCCTGCGCACAAGGACCTCCAGGAGATGACCTGCAATTCCCACATGATAGAGAAATTACAGGCTATGGATTGCAGTTGTCCTATCATTCTAATATTAAATTTACTATTTATATAATAACTTAATTACATATAAACAATTTTAACATACTAAATTGCATCATCATTTTTCTATTCAGTCCTTAAGGCCGTTCACTTATCTTTTTGTTCTTGATTTGCCATTGACATCCATTCTACGTTTTCTTCTCTAACCTTGGACTGTTAATTTCTCAATCATTTATCTTTCATTACTCAATCAGTTGTTTGCCTTATTCACTTAGGTCCCAGATACCTGGTTTCTCATGGTGCAATCATATAAGTAAGCACGTTCATACTTTCTCTCACCTAAACATGTTGAAGTCTAGAGGAGCAAGATCTAACTATCATGAGAGGCACTACTACAGTAAAACCTGGGTCATTATTTCAAAGCTGTCACAAACAAAAAAAGATTGCTGGACTCATTTTGGCTTGCTTCCCCAAAACTATGTGGAAAGTTAAGCGTCCACAATTCAGATTTATTAGGCAGTTTGTTTTGGCACCATTTCTGCTGCGGGTAACAATGGTTGCCACATTGGTGAGGCTATTAGTTTTGCACATCAGCGAGTCTGAATCCAAAGCCAATTGTGACCCTTAATCACGTGTGGGTGAACATACATCCAGCAGCAGGTAGCAAACCCGTGTTACTGAAGGGCATCCTCCCTCGGTGAGCCAACTCTCCCCTCACAGAATATTCTCACCATGATTTGGCACGCCCCCAACATCCCAAGACCACGCAAATCCAAAAGACCACTCCCACCACTGGCTCCCTCCATCCCGGGACGCTTCAGCCTTCCGTAACCCCCACCAGTCAGACGGTCCCAACCTTCACTGATCTGCTGCCTCACTCCCGACCGCCCCACTTTGCTGCAGCTCCTCAAGCACCCTCCCCCCCCCCCCCCCAGCCACCGACCCCACGGCTGTCGTCGACCTTCCCGCTCCACGGCCCGGGGGGGGGGGGGGGCGGCTGGTGGAACAATGATGTGGTGGGGCTGCCCGATCCTGGGGCCTCTTTTAATATCCGCCCCTTGTTTTTGTTTCGGGTGTGCGAGCTGTGTTCTTTTACCAGAACAGAAGTGGTGGATGTGGGAGGCGGCGGCGGCGGCGCGCATCCTCCGGAGCCGCGCCGAGCTGAGCTGAGCCGAGCCGAGCCGAGCCTGCTGGAGTTTGGCATGTGTGGAAATTGTGTAGGAAGTTGTGTAAATCGGAGGTTGCTCGGGTCAAAGGCCACCGGTGTTTGGTGATGTATTAAAACTTTGTCCGGCTGGCCCGGGAAGACTAAAAGTGCGGCGGTGGCGGCGGCGAGGGAAGTGAAACCAAGCGCAAAGATCAAGGCGGCACGATGGCGACGAAGGTGAGGCCGGGGGTCGGGCGGGGGACACACGCCGGGGGTGGTGGGGGTGTTGTCTCGGCTCCGGTCCGCCGGCCCGGGCGGCCGAGTCCTGCCCCAGGCCTCCCTCGACCACCCCCCCATTCGGGAATGTTCTTCCCGCTCGGGATGAGGGAAGCGGCAGCAGGCGATTATTAGTCATTTTCAGTGTCGGGCTGGAAGTGGCGCCGGCGGAGGAGGTGGGCTCTCTTCCACCGAGCGGATGATCCGGGAGGGTAACCGGGGAGTCGGGGTTGATTTCAGTTCAGGCCCTGTTTAAACGCGCACACGGAGAGTCCCTGTGAAGTCGGGGCTGGCGGCGGAGCTGCGTGAAATGAAGCCGGGTGTGTCTGGAAAATAAATCCTGGGATGGGCTGAAACAGTGGCTTCAGAATCCACTCGTTTTGCTGCCCTGGAGTCTGTCTGAAAATGTGGAGGAGTTTTCACATGACTTGCTTTTTAAAAAAAACATAATGACTCATGCTTCTGAACTGACAAAAAACTGGATCATGACTTTTTGTAGTTTTGATTTGCGTGTGTTTAGGTGTGGTGTTCACTACCCAACGTTGGTACAGGCATTTTCTTGTCAATAATGTTATTATACTCTTAAACTGCTTCAAAGTCCAAAGCCTGTGGTATTTAGCCACAAATCTCATCTAAATTGGCTCACTGGCTCAGATTTTGTGAATAGCAAAGGGAGGAAGCAAGTTGTTTATCTGAAAGAAAGCTGACCACAAAGTCTAATTTCTATTAATTGCTTTAAGCTTTAAATCTGGCATTGTCACCTCTGTTGTCTAGCAGGCAATGTCATCAAGGAAGTTAAAAGCTTGGGTCATAATGAATTTTATGATCACTTTGCAGAAAGCACATTGCCAAGTAATTTGTTTTACTGATGGTTTTGGTTACAGGTGTTAACTAAGACAAAAATAAGAACTTCATTGTTTCTATTCAATTTCTGCAGGGAGATTTATGCTACTCATCTGCCAAGAGGCCCGATATGGTCTTGGTCTAATCTTTCATTCAAAAGACAGTCCTTGTGACGATGCAGCACAGAGTGTAATCATGTGTGTTTGTGACTCTGTAGTTAGACTTGTACCCATAACCTTAAACAATGAGATTGCAACCACCTGAGCCATGGCTTACAAGTAACAATAAGTAAATGTTGGGGCAGGTTTAAAAATAACCTATTTCATAAACCCTTAAATTAATAAAACCTACTCCATAAATTTAAGATCTGCAGAACTTTTATAGGCAACTCCTCCACTGAAACAAAAACAATTTTCATACATGGACAGAAAATATACACTTGATTTTGTATATGACTGTAGATCTGAGTTGCAGATTAAGTTTGATATCGGCTAACAACCTGAGTGTTGAAATACTCTTTTCCTTCAGAATAAAAATGTGTTTTCCCTTGATGCAAAGTACAGAGTGTGGTCAGGCTTTTTTTTATTAACTCTTTGGATTCTTTGGGATTTTCTGAATCTGTAGCTGCAGCTATAAAGGGGAGCTGGAAGTAGAAATTGGACAGCTAGAGAGTAGTCGAGAACAGATTAGCTAGTAACATAACAGTACCCATGAGTTGTCTTGTGAATGGTAGAAGTGCGGACCAGTTAAAAACAGAAAATCATGTCTACTTGAGGAAGCAGGATCATGGTTCAGGGACAGAATGGTCACCATTTATTTTCATGCTACATTAAATCTTCTGTAGAAAATAGAACAAAAATAAAGAGTTGTTACTTGAGAGGCTAGCAATGATTAGCGACAGAGTCACCTGGTGTGGATGTGATGCAGCTTCAGCTGCTGATGGAAGCTCTGGCAACAATATTCTAAAACTTATTAGCTGTAGACTTGGTGGTAGGGGATTAGAGATTTGCAAATATTATATTGCTGCTTAAAAAGGAGGTGGGGAAGTATTGAACCTGCCAGATATAATTCAGAATACCTGACATAAATGGTTGAGAAACCCTTTTGGAGATGCTAACCCAAAACACAATCAGCTCTTAGAAAGATATAGGTCAATAAATGCAAATCAGCACATATTTGTAAAAGCAAATCGTATATGACTAAGTTTACTGAATTCTTTGAAGTAATGGAAGGTTGATCACGTGTCAGTGTTGATTATGTGCATATATAGTGTTTTCTAAACTCATTTGAGGAAGTACCTCACTTTAGCCTTTTCAGCAAAATTGGAGCCCACGGGGTTAAAAGGGATAAGTGACTGCAATGTACAGAATTGGCAAAAAGGATAGTGGTATTAATGGTTGGTTTTCATGCTGGACAGTAAGTGTTATAGAAGTAGTAGAGAGGAACCTCTCTCATTCTGGATGGAGCAAGGATAGAGTTCCAAAGGCTCTCACCTTCCACCCCATCAGCCTCCGCATTCAATCCATCACCCTTTCTAGAACCTTCAATCAGATTACACTGTCTTCCCTTCTCCTCCCCTTTCAGTTTTTCTCTTCACAAATCCCTGGTCTTCTGTCTCTACCAACCATTCCCTTTGCAGTACATTTCCATGCTGCTGCAGGTGATACAACATGTCTCCTTTTACTTCCCACTCCTTCCAGGTGAAGCAGTGATTCATTTGGGCTTCTTCCAATCTAGTGTACTACGTACGGTATTCACAATGCGGCCTCCTCTCCATTGGAGAAACAAAATGCAGATCGGATGATCACATTGTAGTACACCTGGATTCAGTCTGCAGGGTTGACCCTGAGTTTCTTGTCGACTGTTGTTTAACTATTCCATCCCACTCCCACTCCCACTCTGACCTATCAGTCTGTGGACTCCTGCATAGGCTTGATGTAAGCTTGAGGAACTGCATCTCATCCTCCATCTGGGCATGTTGCAGTCTTCTACACTCAATATTGAATTGCTTTTCTATGTCTGCATCAGAGCAGGCCAGGTCATCTATCTGTGATATTAGTTCAGTTTTTCCTCTCCAATTTGGCAGAGCCTGGCATGTCTTGCAGCCCTGCCTTTCAAATCTTTTCATTCCTTTAGCTGCATTCTCACTCTCTGTTGGCCCTCATTTCATAGCTTGTATAAATAAAGGACCAGATTCTGTCTCTCGAGCTACCCCTATTAACCCCTCGACCAGTTGACCTGCTTTACAGCTTATCCCCAAGGCAATCCTGGTCTTGCACCATCATAGAGATTCCCCTTCTTGTATCTATCCCTCCCTAACTTATTTTCCAGTTTTGACAAATTTTTTTGTATGGCAGTTGTCAACTGTAAATTATTCTTTCGTGTTGTTAAGTGGCAAAAGAATCTCAGTGGAGGTGTGGGTACTTGAGAGAGAATAAGTTGCAGAGCAACTGGAGAATAAGGAGTGTATGTAGTGGAGTTGCTTTGTTAAGGGATTGTATAGCTGCTTCCTGTGAAGTAATGAATGAGGTTTCCCAAGTCACTTAAAGGATGTGGAAATGGATCTTTAGCTTGGTGGAGAGATGAGCTTGGTGTTGTTCTCCTTAGCAGAACAGATAAAAAGGAATTTTATCATGCAAATTAAGTTAAATTAAGTTGGTTTATTATTGTCACATGTATTGAGGTACAGTGAAAAACTTTGTTTTGCACACCATTTGCACACCATGCCGTGGGTGGCACGGTAACGTAGCGGTTAGCGCAACGCTATAACAGCACCAGCGATCGGGGTTCGATTTCCGTCGCTGTCTGTAAGGAATTTGTACATTCTCCTGTGTCTGCGTGGGTTTCCTCCGGGTGCTCCAGTTTCCTCCCACGTTGCAAAGACGTACGGGTAGGTTAATTTGAGTTTAAAATGGGTGGCGCGGACTCGTTGGGCCAGAAGGCCTGTTACCACACTGTAAATAAAAATAAAAAAAATGTAATTCAAGCAGTTCAATCCATTAAACAGTGCCTTAAGGTAGTACCAGGTAAAACGATAACAGAATGCAGAATCAAGTGTTACAGTTGCACAGTAAGTGCAGTGCAGGTAGACAGTAAGGTGCAAGGTCATAATGAGGTAGATTGTGAGGTCAAGAGTCCATCTTACCATACTAGGGAACCATTCAATAGTCTTATAACAGCGGGATAAGAGCTGTCCTTGAGGCCTGGTGGTTCATGCTTTCGGGCTTTTGTATCTTCTTCCTGATGGGAGGGGGTAGTAGAGAGGGGTAGGTGGGGTCTTTGGCTGCCTTATGAAGGCAGCGAGAAGTGTAGACAGAGTGCATGGGTTCCATGATGTGCTGAGCTGTGTCTGCAACTCTGCAGTTTCTTGAGAAGTTGGGCAGAGCAGGTTACTATACCAAGCCATGATGCATCTGGATAGGATACTTTCTATGGTGCATCTATAAAAATTGATGAGGATAACAGGGACGTGCCAAATTTCTTTAGCCTTCTGAGGAAGTACAGGCGCTGGTGAGCTTTCTTGGCCACAGCGTCTACGTGGTTGGACCAGGATGGGTTATTGGTGATGTTCACTCCTGGGAACTTGAAGCTCTCAACTTCAGCATTTAAATAGGAGAATGTACACCACCCCCCTTCTTGAAGTCAGTGACTAACTCTTTTGTTTTGCTGGCATTGAGGGAAAGGTTGTTGTCATGACACCATGTCACTAGGCTCTCCATTTCCTACCTGAACTCTGACTCATCATTATTTGGGATTCTGTCCACTATGGTGATGTCATCTGCAAACTTATAGATGGAGTTAGAGCAGAATCTGCCCACGCAGTCATGAGGGTATAGGGAGTAATGTAGGGGGCTAAGGATGCAGCCTTATGGGGCACCAGTGTTGAGGATAATCATGGAGCAGGTGTTGAGAACACTCATTTTGGTCTGTTGGTCAGGAAGTCAAGGATCCAGTTGCAAAGGGAGGTGTTGAGTCCCAGGTCTAGGAGTTTGGAGATCAGTTTGCTTGGAATTTAAGAATCCAAGATGAGATGAGATTGTTTTTGAATATTGAACTGTGAAGTGGAATGCAAAGCAGAAGCTGGTGGTTGACACACATTCAATAATTAATTTCATAAAGGAATTGAATAAATAGTTGAATAAAGAGAAAAAAGTGTTGTGGGGAACAAGCAGAGGAGCGAGACTGCATACTTCTTTTTTCAAAGAGTTCACTGTTGGTGCAGTGGGCCAAATGACTGCCTCAGCGATTCCTCATTCTATGAATATTTGTTATTTTAATCTGGCCAAAAGGTCAGTTGAAACTATGCTAAAGGAAGTGGCCTTTTTCTGCTGTGATATTTAAGTACAAAAATAATTTTTATTTGGAGAGGGAGGGAAGTCCTGGCCATGACACATCTTTACATTAAAGATTTTTATCCTGTGTTCTGTGATGAGGAAATGGTCACAACTTTACAAAGTATGCAACCTCTTCTGCATTATCTGCTTGTAACCTTTATACCTTTGATATAGTAGAAATGTGACCTGTTAGTTTTATGGGAAGGCACATCTACTCCAATATATTTTGGCTTAGTACGAGTATTCTCATTGCTCGATCAGTAAATCGTACATAGATTTGGTCGTTGTAACAATAGCAAAATCGCCAGTTCAATGCCATTGTTACACCATGAAAGTGACAGCAACTTCTGAAGCACACATTTGCAGTTAACCATTGAAACCCAGCTATTGCCAATAATTTCCTCCTCCACAGAGAACTGTTTTGCAACTCTCTCCAGTAATGATTGATCAGACAAGAAATTAAGCTATTTAGGCACCATTTTCACTGAAAGATACCCTGATAATGTTATATTGTGCGAAAGCTTTTAATGTTAAAGCTATAATTGCTGTTCAGCAGGTTCTATTGCTAACAATTTATTTATAATGTGTGTATTTCCTTTTAAATCCATTGTCTTTTGAATTTTTTTAAAAAATATGTTCACAATTTTAACTTAAGCTTGGGTGTAGACCCCAAGCATTATTTTGTAATCTGTAAAATTCTATCTTCTAACATGAGTTTAGGAAGTGTGCTTTTTACTTCCTGTTTTAAATCTGTAAGTACAGGTAGTCCCTGAGTTGCACAGGAGTTCCATTCTTGAGAACTATCCATGAGCTTATTTTTTTTCCGTTAAGTTAGAAACATCCGTTTTCTATAGTCACCCATGTCATTATCTCTCTGCAAACACTTCCTATAATTTCATTTCATCAAATAATTACTCTAACATAGTCCATAATTAAATTAATGGGATTTGTACTGCATCCATTTGTTAATAAATACCACAAAACATTTTGCTCGTTATATCATCTGGAAAAATTCTTGAAAAATTTATGGGAGAATTTGTGTAAAGTTAGATTTCTGTAGTTGAAGTTTTCCATAATCTGCGAAGTCCTTGTATTATTCAATGTGCTTGGCTGGCTGATCTGATTTATTGTTGAACATTGGAGATTCCTTCGAACCGATACCAGACAAAACCAACTTCGGTCCACACCTCATCAAGAACTATAGATCTTTGTGGGTATCTGTCTTAGATTGCTTCCAGGGGCCTGAATTCTGACTGCAAAATAAAAGGTCTTTTGCTTTGCGCTTTAATCTAGAGACTTCAGCATATAATTCATGCTAATACTTCAACACTGTTACATTTTTTATTAAGATATGAAATCATGGCCCTATCTGCTCCTCAAATGAATGTAAATTGTCTTGCAGTCAATCAATAGGAGTTCTGTTCTCCGATATCTTTCCATCAACCAATACACCAAAAACACATAATCTAATCATTATTTCAGTGTGGTTTTTGGGTCATTATTGTGTGCAAGTTTACTGCTATTTTTCTGCCAATGCAATGTTGACTTCAGTTAAGAGTAGTTATTTGGCTGTAATGCATTTTGGTTTAAATATTGGCTGTTTTAAGTAAATGTCTCCTGTATTCATTCTCATAATTTTTAATGTACCTGGACATTGGGACTAGCTCTGGGCAGGATGCTGTTGTGGGGCTGCTTTTAAATTAATTTCGTAAGGAGAGAAGAATTAAGATGAAGAAGAGAGTACATGGGTGACCATTAGAGACAAATGATATTAGAATAAACGGTCCTTCAGAAGTGGGAGGAATCATTTTGAAAGAAATATAGTGCAGATTAAAAGTGAATTTTATGTGCATGTATGCAAGTTTAGAGCAAAACAAATAAGATGGTGAGCCATAGGCAAATGTTGCTAATGGGCTTATTATTATGATCCTCGATAGTGTTGCATTCCTGAAAAAGGATTATATTTGATTCATTTATGGGTTGAATCCATTTGCTTTTGTTGGGGTGAGGAGCTGTCATACTGCATCTTACCTGCTATAGACTTTAGTAAGAAGGTGACGGGGAAATATTAATCAAGAAGTAAGAATCATACTAGTGACACTAAAAGCATTTGTCAAGAAAATGCTAGAATCCTTTATTAAGGACTTGGAAAATTTGTATCATTTTAAATCCTCAATTATGGCACAGAAGACGAAAGGAAGGTAAAGAACAAGGGATGATTTCAGTCCATTGAATTCTGGATTGTTGGTTATGAAGTGAAAATTATGCTTGACAAACATTAATTTTCAAGATATAACAAGCAGGGTAGATGAGCAACTGGTGTATGTTGTATAATTGGATTTTTAAAAACTGCTGCATAAAGGGTTGTTCTATCAAACAAGGGATTATGCTTTGGAATGAAAAGAGGATTGGTCAAAGGGCAAATACACTGAGAATAGTTGAGCAGGCTACTTTCATGTTGGCAGTCTTTAACAGATACCAAGGGTGGAAAAAAATCAATATTGCAACCTCTGCTTTTATATTCTCTATTTATGACTTGGATATACTCTTAACGTACCTTCATTTAAATTTGCTGATGAAACAAAGTGAGTGGCAGGTTAAAGAAATGGGCAAGAAGGTGCAGGTGAGTTAGAGTATGCTTGAAAATGTAAGCTTTTTGTTAGGAAGAATAACAAAACAGTGTAATTTTTAAATGGTGAAAATTTTGTAAGCAAGAGAACAGTAAAACAACTGATATATTGACCATGATTTCCAATTCGTTAGAAAACCAAAATTTTGAAGCCTTGCCACATTCAGGGACCATGTGGCCTACTCCTCCTCACATTGATAGGAGTATATTGCAGGCAATTTTCAGAAAATTAAAAAGAATAAATTAATGAAAATATGAGCTCTAATTATCCTGAAGTAGTCTGAGGAGAAGGATGAGTTGGGACAGAGAAAGTAGCAAGGAGAAGCAGGAATTGCTGATATGTGGACAGTTTTATTGATGAGCATGCTTCCAGTCTGATGATGAAGTCAGAATGCTGGGTTTGATTCTGGGGAATGAATTTGGGGTAAGTGCATCACATTCCTTTGGAAGATTATAAGAGGAATTACGATCATAACATTGTTAAATTTAGGCAAGGAGTGAGAAAAGGCAAGTGACAGAGGTGAAAATAGTTCATTCGGATCATTACTATCCAGTTGGTCTACTTTCAGCCATCAGAGAAGTGATGGAAGCTGCATCAACAATGCACTTACTGTGTCCAGTTTGTGCTTTGCCCGGGCCACTTGGCTCCAGACCTCTTCACACCCTTGGTCCAAACATGAATCTCCAGACCTCTTCACACCCTTGGTCCACTTGACATCATGGCAGTAATTGACTGAGTGTCTGAGTGTGGCATCAAGATGACCTGGTAAGAGCAAAGCCAATAGGCATCAAAGGGGAAAGCAATCCAGTTGTTGGACTTGTACCTCACACAAAGGAAGATGGTTGTGCTTGTCTGAGGTCAATCATCCCAGTCCCAGAATGTCACTGCAGGAGTTCCTCAGAGCAGTGCCCTCAACCCAGCCATCTTCAGCTGCTTTTTCAATTACCTTCCTTCTTTCCTAAGGTCAGAAATGGGAATGTTTGCTGATGGTTATGCAGTGTTGAATTCTATTTATGAATCCATGGAAAATGAAGCACACAAGCCTCCCTCCAGCAAGACCTAAACAACGTTCAGACATGGTCTGATAAATGCCAAGTAACGTGTACTACTAGAGTGCCAGTCAAGGACCATCTGCAATGAAAGAGAGTATAACCATCTACCCTGACATTCAAAGGCATTACAATCATTAAATTCCCATCATTGACATCTTGGAGGTCACCACTGAACTGAAGTTCAGCTGGACCAGCTGCATAAATACCATGGGTACAAGTACAGATCCAAGGTTTGCCATGCCATGCCATGTGGTTCACCTCCTGAGACCTCAGAGCCTTTTGATCATTTGTAAGGCACAAGTCAGGAGTGTGTTGGAATGCTGTCCACTTGCCTAATGAGTGTGGCTCCAATAAGTCATAATAAGCTGGACATCATCCAGGACAAATTAGCCCTCTTGATTGGCACCCTATCAATCCTGCTAAACATCCATTCCTTCCAGCACTGGCATACTGTGACTTTTGTGTGTTCCATCTACAAAGTGCACTGCAGGAATTCACCCAGGCTACTCCAACAGCACTTCCTAAACCTCTACCTACAAGAAGGTCTGCAATAGCCGGTGTATGAAAACAAGAGCGCCTGCAGATTCCCTTCCAAGATGCAACCCATCCAAACTTGGAAGAATATCAGTAGTCCTTCATTGTTGCTGGATCTAAATCCTGGAAGTTCCTACTCATAGCATTGTGGAAATGCCTTCATCAGAGGAACTCTTAAACAGTTCAAGAAAGTGGCTCACCACCACTTTCTCAATTGTGTTTAGGAATGGCCAATAAATGCTGACCTTGCCAGTCATACCCAGATTCTGTAAATGATTTTTTTTGAAAAAAGGACAAATTTTGGTGAGCTGAAAGGATATCATTCCCAGTTGGATTCAAAGTATAGCCATTTCAAACTGTGCTTGAGCAATATGGGGCCTTTTAGGGTGAACATAGTTTTGTTATTTAACAACACACAAAATGCTGGTGGAACTCAGCAGGTCAGGCAGCATCTATGGAGAGAAATAAACAGTTGACATTTTGGGTTGAGATCCTTCATCAGGGTTGGAAAAGAAGAGGGCAGAAGCCAGAATAAGCAGGTTGGGGGAGGAGTACATCCAGGCAGATGATAGGTGAGTCCAGGTGAGGGGGGAGGGGGGAGAAGTAAGAAGCTGAGAGGTGACAGGTAGAAGAGGCAAAAGGCTGAAGGAGAAGGAATCTGGTAGGAGAGGGCAGTGAGCCATGGAACAAAGGGAAGGAGGTGGGAATGGATAGGCAGGTCATGAAGGTGGGGGAATGAGGGAAGTCAAAGGAGAAGAAAAAAAAGAGAGAGTGGGGTAGAAGAGGGGACGGTTTACCGGAAGTTGGAGGAATTGATTTTGAGGCCATCAGGTTGGAGACTACCAAGGTGAAATATGAGATATTGTTCCTCTAACCTACATCAGACCTCAACGTAGCAGTAGAGGAGGCCATGGATAGATGTGTCAGTATGGGAGTGGGATGTGGAATTGAAGTGGATGGCCACCGGGAGATCCTTGCTTTTGTGGTGGACGGAACAAAGGTGCTTGACGAAGCGGTCACCCAATCTACATCGGGTCTCACCGTTGTAGAGGAGGCCACACCAGATGCAATAAATGGAAAAATGTCTGGCTACAGTTATTTAGGGCTTTGAGATCTCTCCTGGAGTATTGTATGCTGTTTTGATTTCGTTACCCAAGAAAGATTACGCTCGACTCAGAGGGAGTGCAGCAAAGACTGATTAGACTGATTATAGCCAAGGTGGGACTGTTGTATGAACAGATTTCGGTTAATTAGGTCTGTATTCACTTGAGTTCAAAAGAATGAAACAGGATCTCGCTGAAATATGCAAAACTTTGACACGGTCTATCAGGTTGAATGCAGGGAGAAAGTTTCCCCTTGGTTGATGGAGGGGCAGGTCTAAAACCAGTGAACACAGTCTGTAGGATACAGGATAAGACTTGGGATGGAGATGAGAAGAAATTTATTCAGAGATGATGAACTTGTGGAATTCTCTACCTCCTGACAACCGTGGATGCCCAGTTGCTGAACATATTTAAGAAGGAGATAGATTTCAAAGCACAAGCAGTCAGTGCAGTTTGTCACTTCGAAAGGCATCATTGATCCTCATTGATCCCCAGTAAAACTGAAATCATGAATACTGCAAATGGTTGAATTCTGCCTTGGTATCAAGGGCAGTTTTTATAGATATATGAACGAAGGCTGTATTGAAGTTTGGAATGTGGTGGGGTGTTGAAACTAAAACACTAAACTATGGGCATCTGCACCATTTGTTTGCACAGTTTATTTCTTCAGTGCAGGCTGATGAGATAGGTCCGTGGGGTATTTTTGTTTTTCTGTGGACAGGAAATCAGCATTGTCAGATTGGTACAAATTTTGCAGCTTTACTGTGACAAATCCTCCAGAGGAGTGGCAGTTCTGCAGCATTAGATCTTAAGCATTACTTGACATGTTGTTGAATTGTATAGTTAGCATGAGTGGATATCGAACTGAAGGTTGGGTATGTTCCACAATGCTTGCTCATTTCTTTATATCATGTAAGGTGAATTAGATTGCCTGAAATCTGTCATCTGTGGGGACCTCAGAGTATGAGAGGATCACTTACTGGGCACCCCTGATGATAAATAATAACAAGTACTTCTGACTTGCTTTTCACCCTGATCCTGGGCTCAGGCTTGGAAACAGGGTGTTCATGGAGGTTCTGCCAACAAATAGTTTCTTATATGTCCAACACCATTTATGACAAAACTGCGGCAGGACTGAAGTGTTTTGATCTTGATGTATAGGTCGTATGATTCTATATGTTAGTCTAGTATGTGCAGTTTTGTTCTATCACCAGTGTGGCATCCTATTTTCAAAAGTGCCTGGTTCTGTTCTTGGCATGAACTACACCCAGGGTGGCATGGTGGTGCTGCAGTTATTGCTGCTGCCTCTGTCCTATGGAGCTGGGGTTGATCCTCACCTTGGATAGTGTCTGTGTGGAATTTGCATAATCTTCCTGTGAGTTCCTGCTGGCTGCTTGGGTTTCCTCCCACACCCCAGAAACTGGCTACTGAAAATTACCACTTAGTGTATGTAAGTCACAATAAGAAACAGAAGGAAGTTGATGGGAATGTGAGAGAATAAGTTGTTGGACAGTAGGGGAAAAGATAAGAGGAATGTAAGTGATCGGATTGCCCTGCTGGGAACTGGTTTGGATCCAATAGTTTGAATGGCCTCGCTCTGTTCTGTAATAAGTAAGTGTGATTTTTTTTCTTCTTTTGAGGAGTGAGTAATACCAGATCATGAATTTGCACATAGATTTGGAATTCTGTTCTGTTCCTGAAGCCCACCTTTGAGCTTCAAATCACAGTTAATTCATTTCACATGTTCTTGTCATGTGATACAGTGGGAAGTATCTTCAATGCGAAAATAGGGCTTGGTTTTAGGAATGATTGTGTGGTGTTCACTCTTACTAATGTTGTAATGAACAGATGTCTTCAATCCACCAGTCACAAAGTTAAGGTTTGGGCCTTATCTTCTGGTTTAAAGTATATTCCAATACTTGAACTGGCCTTATTTAATATGTGGATTCTTTAATAATACACTCTGAAGTTGAATGCTATTTGTCATATGAAAAAGGAATATTTACTGCTAACAAGCTGAGTCCATCTCTAATGATTCAGGAGCCATTATGGAATATTCCACTTGGCTGTGGATATCAGCTTTCTTGAAATGTAATTCTCTGATCTAAACTCTGAATTGTTCTTGCACCTGAGCCCAAAAAGGAACAGCAGATGTGACTTTGCTTGCATCTGTTAATCAATTCATTAAGTTGAAAGATGGTTATAAACAAAGGATTTCATTTGGTGATAGGAACCTTGCGCAAACACGCTTGTGTAGCAACAATCAAGCAACCTTCTAGGTTTTATTCAATTTATTCCTGTTTCATTAGAGGTAATGGGGATTTGGTTGGAGTAACAGACTTGAATTTTAGTCATTTAAGGAAACAAAAAACCTTCATGTTCTGTTCATTTTCACACACAGTCTTTAGCAATATTCTTTCTGTTAGCTTGACGATTGTTTGCAAAGGATAATTTGGTGACTTTATTGTCTAAGATAAAAGCTTTTAAGGTGGAAATAGTTTATAATTTGACATTCACTAAGGTAAGAATTGTAGAGCACAAAACAATCTATAATTTTTATGATTTATGGTGACAACACTGGCAGAGGGAACTGAAAATTGCCCTTGTGCTGACAGATAACGTTTGCAGGGAACATGGACTCATAGGTGGTGCAGTTAGTTGAGCTGCTGCCTTAACTCCAGTGACTCAGATTCAATCCTCCAATGCTTTCTGCTTGGACATTGCATGTTCTCTCGGTGACTGCTTGGGTTTCCTCTCACTTTCCAAAGATGTGAGTTGGTAGGTTATTTAACCTCTGGAAATTGCCCAAGTGTGTAGGGGAGTGGTGGAATCTGGAGGAAGATGATGAGAATGTGGATGGAATTGGTTTAAGTAGTTGCTTGATGGTTGGTGTGGGCTCAGGAGGGTAAAGGACCTGTTCCTGTGCTGTACGACTGATTTCTATGACCTGTATTTGGGTCAGGACTGAGAAGAATCTGGGAATGGAGCTAGAAGTATGCCAGATGTTACTGTGGACAAGCTGGAGATATGTGCACCTACAAGAATGGAACCTGGAGAAATTGGGGCTATGATGGAGAAATATTCAGGATGCTAATGCAATTGAGTTTTGCCTAAGGCTGAATAGAAACCAGGATGAATCTATTGTAATTTCAGCTTGGATCACTTTCTTCTTCCTTTCCAAAGATATGTGGGTTTGTAGGTTAATTAACCTCCTGTAAATTGTCTCCAGTGTGTCAGGGAGTTGTGGAATCTGGGGAAAGTTGATGGGAATGTGGACGGAATAAGATGGGATGAGTTTAAATGAGTGCTTGGTGGTTTACGTGGACTCAGGAGGTAGAAAGGAAGTGGGTGGTAGTTATGCTCTCTGTTTAAAGAGAAGATACGAGTAAATGCTCAATGAGGACGGGGAATGTTTGTGGAAGGGGATTCTAACCTTTGGTATATAAATACAAGGTACTCTGTGACCATTTAGCCTGCAGAGGTTGATTAAAATGTTGGATTGTGGAGGAAGCTACCAAATATATTATTGGAACATTTTGTGTCCCTCCAAAAGAAGGTTGGGGAGACGAAGCGCAGATAGAGGTGTGCAAGAACTGAATTAACTCACCTTCTCGTCCTAATCAAGCTGCACCTGTGGCAGAGTCTGTGGATCCTGCATCAAGCACCTCGAACCCACAGGTTTGTAGTGGGAGCAAGCCATCTTCCACCCCAAGGGACAAACCAAGGAGAGAAAGTAACAGTAGGAAGTGAAGGATAATAATCTCCAGATGATTTCAGGAGGCTTTTGCCAGTTTATGACAAAATCTGAATAAGGAACTGGTTTGTGCAACCACAACTCTGATCAAATATGTTTGTTTTAGATCTTGGACAACAGTTTTCACTTGTGTACTCTGTACTTGTGCATTTTTTTAAACTGCAACCTTGGACATTTCAAAAACAAATTGATGGAGTTTTTGAATCCTGGAGAGCTTAAGATGAAGAACTGAAGACTGAGGAGAAAGGATGATTTTTAAAGGGTTGATTAAAATTGGAGAAATAGATGAAGAGAGAATGGATTGAGGGTATATTGGGATCTGAGTGCTAACTTGGCAGCAAGAAAGTAATATTCTACATAGATAAGCGAACATAGAAGTAGTGGAGATGATGGGTAAGGAAAAATTTGCTAAGTGTGTAAGAATTTGAATGAGAATCATTTTAAAAGTGGTTGGATTTTTTTTGGAGTGTAGGAGGCTAGTGGGAAGGGCAATGGAATAAAGAAGTGTTTCAGTGGGAGCTGGAAGTGTTTGTTGATAAAGAGGATGTCCAATTTGAATCATATCCAGAATCTTATAGTAGGATTTAAAAAAAACTGTAAAGTATATTTAATTCAAAATATAATTTTTTAACCCAATTGAAAGCATGCTTGTTTGTCAAAAGTGTTTTTGCTGAGCCTGGCAGATCCTTTGTGCTATATAGATTATGAACAGATGATGTGCCTTGTGTCCCAAGATAGTGGAATTATCTATTTCTCTTAATTGTTCTGGTTCTTCTGTGCTATTTTTATTGACAAATCTGCTGCTGTTGCTTCTCAGTTTTGTAGAAACCTTATGATGGTCACACTCTCTAAAGTTATTTTCTTGTTTCCTTAGAGAGAACACTGCTCTATTTTAGATTGATACTGAAATAACTTGTCTATTAAAATAAATTGCTCTTGCCAAGTGATATTTATTGTACAAATGAAAGGAATTCTTGTATGTGTACATGGTTTACATTTAGTCCAATTCAATCATCAAAATAGAAAGAAAAGTGACATGAAACACTTTACCTGAAGCTGAAAATCTGTCACAACTTCATGTTTTTGAATCGTAATTTTTACATGATTTTAAAGACAGAAAATCATTTTATTTGCAGAATTTTCTTGGTAGTTGGAATGATTTTTTAAAATTCAGTAAATGTGCAAATAGTCCATAGAGTAAACTGCAGCTTTATTCAAACCACTGGCAAATTTGCCTTTGGAATGTAACTTAGACTGTGATAAAGGAAGTCTCACTTATTTTATGGTCTGCTTGCCCCAACTATTTGGCAACATTCAGTTAATGTTGTTTAATTGTCATTGAACAGGCCCGTGTTTTATACAACTTTGTAGCTGAACCTGGAAATGACGAACTGACAGTCAACGAAGGAGAGATCATCACCATTGCCAATCGGGTAATACACTTTTCTTAATAGTTTTCTTTGCTTTTATTGGTTTCTTCCCTTTATTTGGGGAAAAAAACTTCTTTTGTCACAACTGATGCAACCAAGACACAACTTCCTATAACACAATTCCCCAGAAGAAGTAGTTATCCTAATTTCTCTTGGCATGAAATTGAGTTTTGATTTGGTTTAACTTATTGATTTTAAGTCTAACCTTCTTGGAATTCAAAGGAATTCAGCCTGGTAACTAGTTAAGTCATTATCTCTAGTCTTTGATTTTACTGTCTGTGGAAAGTTGTACTCTGCTGACGGTTGCTGCCCTACGTTGTGTGTCTTGGTAGTTATTATAAATGTCCTTTCAACATCAAGAAATCTGGAGAAGTCACTGACGTACATAATACAAGTTAAAATTAGAAACTCAGTAGGACTATGTCAAGGGTGAATGAGTTTTGGCTTTACACAGGATGTTATGGGGAGTGGGAGGCTGGGAAGGAGGACCGTGTCAAGAATTTGTTGTAAAATGTAGATCTGGACATTGATTCCTTTATATTTAGAAAGATAGTCACGATATGATCTTAGTTTAAAGATTTTTTTTAAAATAAAGAAAATTAATGTTTGCAATTGAATCAAAGATTTTGTTGCCAAATAGATGCATGATTTTTAGAATTGAGTTGATAGAAAATGGCAGAGAGAAAAGTTGGGGTAATGGCCTTAAATTAACTTTAGGTTTCTGCTTTTAAACAAAGTCGTTATGTTCTGTTACTCTCTTTGCAGGACCTCTTTCCCTGTTCTCTCCTCTGTCATTGGATCTTCTATGTTCTATAATCTGTTCTGGCCTAGTATCTAAATAATCTATTCCCTGGTTGGTACAAGGTATTAGGAAAACTCTCCGGACATCCTCCAGGCTACCGTTGCAGATTGTCCAGTTTATATGAGTTAAATTCTCCTCCACAATTATTGCATGACCCGATCTACAGACTCCTTTTTCTTGATTAAAACCATTGAAAAGTACAGCTACATGAGAGGTTTTCCACATCAGACGTAAGGAATCAGAATCTTCTGCTCCCTGTTTCTTATCTCTACCTATTCTCAAGGGATGCAGTCAGTTTTGCCTAAATTTTGAATCGTAGTAGATTTTTGTATTTCTGCCTTTGAAACACCTAATGGAAATTTAATTCTATTATGAGCGCTTTGCTTTGAACTACTACTACTCTCTTGGATGGCACCTCAGCATTCCGAATAATCTGTCACCAGACTCCAGTGATTTGATAATACTACATTATGGGAAGGTCTGCTGACCCCTTGCAGATACAAGCCACATCTCTTTCTTTTTCATGTCTTTCTCAAAGGGCTCCAGTGTGGTGTCTGAAAACTTTGGAGTCCATTCTTTAAATTGTTAAGCTTGTCTTCATTTTCTCAGATCAGTTGTAGTTTGGCTGCTAACACCTCCAGCCACAGACCCAGTGTAAGCTGGCCGCAGCTGGTGCTAGGTCTAAGATGAAGTGTCAAGCCAGTGACCAACAGGGCAAGTTGAATGGTGCAGTCACTATAATTAGCAGGCCTAATTATGTTGGCTTGCTGTTTGCACTTCACTAAATGATGAAACATGGATGGTTAATCATGATCTGTGTGCTTGTTCTTGGCAGTTATGGGATTTAGTTTCCTTACCATGTAGCTCCTTCCAGAGGTAGTTTAAGGAATTTTAGGCAATGTAAGAGTAATAGAGAATTAGTTGAAGGATGACTGAACACTTTTCTGAAGGGATTTTAAGGTGGCTTCCACAAGCAGATATCAAAGGGGAGGTTAAGAAGGTAGCGCTAAGAGGGCGAAGATTCTGCCATCAATGTGATTGAAGGAAGGTATAGGGGGGATGTTAGAGGCAAGTTTTTTTTTACACAGAGTGGTGGGTGCATGAATGCACTGCCGGCAGAGGTGGTAGAGGCAGCTACATTAGGGACATTTAAGAGACTCTTAGATAGCCACATGAATGATCGAAAAACAGAGGGCTATGTGGGAGGGAAGGTTAGATGGATCTTAGAGCAGGATAAAATGTTGGCACAACATCGTGGGCCAAAGGACCTGTACTGTGCTGTAATGTTCTATGTAATATTGGAATGCAAGATGGCAGTGACAGAAAGTTGAAAAGGAAGAAAGCTGGAATTAGTTGTAGAAATGCTGTTGATTATGGCAGTTTTAAAATGTTTTTGTTAATTTCCTTGGGCATATGTTAAGTCAGCGTAGAAGTAATAGGATTCAGAATTAATGCCCCTATAAGTGGTTTTCCTCAGAAGAGAGTACCTTAACCATTTTTTTTTCATTTGTCAGAAGGGAACTTATTGGCTTTGGCTTGGTGCATCCTCAAAGTAATTTTGGACACTGGGAATTCAGTGCGATAAAACTATATACTATGGATCTGTGATTCATACACACCTTCCACTGCTTTCACAGGAAGAGAGACTTGTGATTCTAAGAGAGAGATCTCCCCTCCCTCTTAAATGGGTGACCCCTTATGTTTAAACAATGATCCTTACTTCTAGATTCTCCCACTACAGGAAATGCTCTCTGTCAAGATTCATCAGAGTTTTGTTTGTTCCGTCACTGTGCCAAAAATATTGAAATCTAGAAGCTGTTCAGAGTGTGATGGGAAATATAAAGCTTGAATGGAAGATGAGTATTTTTCCAGCAAATTTGTGGTTACATATAAGAAGCCATGTGATGTTTGATATGGGCGCATTGAGATTGGTTTTGATGCCATATTTTCCAGTTAAGCACAGACTGAGGTTTATTTCTGCAATGTCTTTTTAAATGATTTAATCTTCACAGCCCAGCTATCATGTTACATAATTATGGGAAATATGCACTTTTACCCAAATTATCTGCAATGCTTTTTAGTCTATGAACTTGTTATTATACAGTTAAAAATTTAGTGGGTGCTTTACTATAAAATGGTTTATACCAGTTGTTCAACAATTAACTAGATGTGTACCGCTATCTAGTAGATGGCCCCAGATTAAATTTTACACTTGCACATTGCCAAGTAACAGATAAAATGACGACATTGAAGCAGTAAATTGCATCTTTGCTCCAGGTTTATTCTGTTTCTGGAACTGTTAGAAAGTCCAAAAAAAATGAGGTTGATGGTATCAGGTTGTCGTTGGGTTGTGTCTGAGCTGCAAAGGCTTATAAAAGTTTGCATTTCTTGGCAATAAATTCATGTCATTGAATTCTCAAGTGTGGCTTATGATTATTTTCAGAATGTAGGTGGTGGATGGTGTGAAGCAACAAATGCTCAGGGAGTGACAGGACTTGTTCCAACAGACTATGTGGAGGTGAGTATTATCTCTTAACATGGCTTAGGTATTGTCTCTTCTGTACGTAAAAGAAACTAACATTTATGTAACCTTTCTGTTGAGTAAGTAGTTGAAAGGATCTTTTTAGCGACTTGGAATGTTTCATTGTTCTTTACTGATTCCTCAGTAAATGGGAGAGAAAAGGGAATATTGCAATATTGTGTGGATTGGTTATCTTGGAGTAGATAACATTTGAACATGAGCTGAAAAGTGGCAAGTAGTGCTTGTGCTACAAGTTGCACATAAATGACACTTTACAATGTAACAGTCTATTTGCATACCTTCTGCCAGACCCCACCATCAGCATCCTGAAGGCCAACGTTGACCAAAAATTTAACTGGGCCAGCTATGTAAATACAGTGAGCTACAAGAGTAGGTCAGGGGTTGGGTATCTTGTGGTGAGTGACAAGCCCAGATACCCCAAAGCTTTGTTAGCATTTACAAACCAAAAATGAGTGTGATGGAAAATTCTCCATTTGCCTAGATGAGTGTGGCTCCAACAGCTCGGAGTTCAACATCACCCAGAACAAAGTAGCCCACTGTGCAACTGGCAGTGGAGATAATGATGTGAACCCACAATTTCTACCAACCAGTAATGTAAATGACATCATATGGATGGAGCACAACCAAATGCAGATTCCCCTCTAAGACAGACACCATCCAGACTTAAAAATACGTCACAGGGTCTAAATTCAGGAATAGCAACCCAGAAGATTTTCTTGTATCTTTCATAAAGGATATATACTCGGGCCAATGAGGAAAGTACAGGAGAGTGAGGAACATTGATTAGTTTCAAAATGTAATGATTAATGTGATGGACTGATGAGCCTGCTGTTCTGTATGATATTGATCTTGGTAATGTGATAGCATATATTCAGCAAAAAACTGCAAATGCTGGTAATTCAGAATAAAAACAGAACCTTGGATACTCAGTAGATGAGGCAGCATCTGTAGAAAAGAAACGGTGGTAATAGGTGGGAGAAATATAGATGTTAATATATTGTGGCAAGGAACATGAGGACACAGGTTCAAGGTGAAAGAAGGAAGGACTTGTGTTTATATATTATCTTTAATGTCCTTTTTCAGGACACCCCGAGCATTTCACAGCAATGAAATACTTTTAATTTTCTACACTGTTCTAAGAATACGTTAGTCAATTTGTGAGCATCAAGTTCCCACCAATAGGAGGCTAATAATGACCAAATTCTGGTTTTTGAGATCAGTTGAAGGATATAAATTGACCGGGCTGGTAGAAATAATTCCCCTGCCCTTCAAAGTAGTTTGAAATCCACTTGAGGCATCTGTTGGGGCATAAAAGTCACCACTTCTGATATTGCAACACTCGCTCAATATTGCACTGAAGTGTCAGCCTAGATTTTTTTTTCTGCAAAAGGTGGTAGTCTCCCATCTGCTTCGGTGAGGAGTCTGGGAAACTGGAGGGAATAATTAATGAAATCTCAGTCTCTTCAATTAAAACAAAATATTCCAAACCTACTAAAAATCTATCCTTGCTGTAAGAATTTGCATGACTTTGTTTGCAAAAGTTAATTATTAGGGATTGCTTTGCTAAAGTGTTATAACAATTAAATTATTACAGAGATTGAGAAAAGAAGGCCATTTAGAGCAACTTTACTGTAGGTTTGAAGTGTCTATTAACCCATGATTCTGGAGCAATAAACTTTCTACTTTGACTTTCAGATGATTTCAGGAAGTGGAACTAGTGTTTCATTGGGGCCCAGTGGAACAGCACAAAGTCAAGCAAATAACTTTGCAGCGTTTGATCCCTTCTCAACATCTCAAACTGGCTTTAGTAGTGGTGCAGGATTCGGAAGTTCATTCACCCCACAAAATAACAGTCAGGTACTGCATGTTTAACTTCAAAAGGCTAAAGCTCTTTGTGGTTTAATCTGCAAAAAGTTAATGAATTAACATGCTGGACTTTGTAAATGTTGAGTTTACTTTTGGTAAAGATTTGGCTCTCAAATTGGAATTGACACTTGGTAATTGGTTTAGAGCAACACACAAAAAGTGCTGGAGGAACTCAGCAGGGCAGGCAGCATCCATGGAGGGAAATAAACAGTCGATGTTTCGGGCTGAGACCCTCCATCAGCGAAAATATATATATAAAAGAAATTGACAACCAGGGTTTCTGAAATCTGCCAGCCTCTCCTTTCACCCTAACAGGAACATGCAGGCCATGAACTCTTGCAAAGAGCTGGAGAGCTGCAGAGATCAAGGAAGGGGAGCAGTGAGAGACGGTCTCTCAGAACCCCTGTTGAAGAGAGGAGGATGAAGGGTTTCGACTTGAAACGTCAACTGTTTATTTCCCACATAGATGCTGCCTGACCTGCTGAATTCCTCCAACATTTTTTGTGTGTGTTGAATGATAGATGGAGAGAGACAGAGAGGGGGATAAAGGGAAAACAAAACAGATGGGGTGAGGGGAGTGTGAAACTAGGTGACAGTTGCTGGAGGGAGATGAGCAGGAACACAAAGCTCTTCTAGTGCTGGACACTGATAAGTAAAGGAGGTGAGAATGGGAACCATTATGGGAGAAGTGAACGACAGGTGAGCCAGATTTAGGGGGGTGGGGGGGCGAACGGACGGAAGGACCTGTGTGTGAAGTGGGTGGATGGCAGACATGTGAATGATAGAAAAATAGGGGGCTACATGGGAGGGAAGGGTTAGATAGATCTTAGAGCAGGATAAAATGTCGACACAACATTGTGGGCTGAAGGGCCTGTACTGTGCTGTAGTGTTCTATGAACTGGGGGGGGAGGGGAATGAAGATGGCTGAAGGGGGACCTGGGGGTGTGTGGGGAAAGGGGACAAAAATTGGGAGGGCCAGAGGAGGATCAGGAGGGAGGAGGGGAAAAATGGGGGATAAAAGGGATTACCTAAAACTGGAAAACTCAATATTCCTGCCATTGGGGGTAGACTACCCAGGTGGAATATAAGGTGTTGCTCCTCCAGTTTGTGTCGGGCTTCGTCCTGGCAGTAGAGAAGGCCAAGGAGGGACAGTTCAGTGTGGGAAGGGGAGTTGAAATGGTCTGCAACTGGGAGCTCAGGATTGGGGACTGAGTGTAGAGGCTTTGTGAAATGGTTGTCCAGTCTGTGCATGGTCTTGCCAATGTAGAGGAGGCCACATCAGGAGCACCGAATGCAGTAGATGAGGTTGGAGGAGGTGCATGTGAACCTTTGCATCACCTGGAAGGGCTGTTTAGGTCCCTAGCAGACCAGGGAGTCTCAGAGGGAGTGGTCCCTGCGGAAGGCAGAAAGGGATCAGGAGGAGAAGGTGTGGCTGGTGGTGGGATCTCGTTGCATCTGGCAGAAATGACAAAAAGATGATATGCTGAATGCAGAGGCTCATAGGGTGAAAGGTGAGGACTAGGGGAACTCTATCTCTGTTCTGTCTTGGGGGAGGCGGGGTGAGAGCAGAAACAGGAGATCCGAGATCGGACTCCATCAACCACAGCAGAAGGGAAGTCACACTTCCTGAACGATGAGGCCATTTCAGATGTCCTAGAACAGAAGACCTCATCTTGAGAGCTGACGCTGCAGAGACAGAGAAACCAGGTGAAATGAATGGCATCCTTACAAGAGAAAGGTGAGACATGGTGTTGTCTAAGTAGCTGTGGGAGTCGGTGGGTTTATAGTAAATATCAGTGGATAGTTTCTCTCCTGAGATAGAGATGGGGATCTAGAAAAGGGAGAGAGGTGTCGGAAATAATCCACGTGAATTTGAGAGCAGGGTGGAAGTTGGTGGCGAAGGTGATAAAATTGAGTTCTGCACGGGTGCAAGAAGCAGCACGAATGCAGTCATATGTAACAGAGAAAGAATTAAGGGAGTGATATGGAGGTGGTTTGGTACAGGGACTGTTCCACATAGCTGACGAAAAGACAAGCATAACTGGGGCCCATGGCTGCACCTTTTGATTTGTAGTAAGTGAGAGGAGTCTAAAGAAAAGTTGTTTAGGATAAGAACAAGTTCAACTAGGCAGATGAGAGTGTTGGTGGAGGGGAACTAGTTGGATCTTTGTTGCAGAAAGAAGCGGAGAGCTTCAAGACCTTCATGATGGGGGATGGAGATGTATCAAGAATGGATATCCATAGTGCAGATGAGGTGGTGGGGGCAGGGGAATCGGAAGTTGCCCAAATGGTGGGGGGGCATGTGAGGTGTCCTGGATGTAGGTGGGAAGGGTCTGGACGAGGGGAGACAGGATGGAACCGAGGTATGAGGAGATGAGTTCGGTGGGGCAAGTGATAGCCTGGTTTGAGTGCTGGAAACTTGGTGCTCAGCTTGTGCAAGGTAGAGACTGTAGATGCTGGACCTGGAGCCACACATAATCTGATGGAGGAGCTCAGCGGGTAGAGCAGCATTTGTAGGGGTAAAGGAATTGTCAATGTTTCGGGTCGAAACCTTGCATCAGGACCAGAGGGAGGCATCTGGGTGTTTGGAATAGTGCCAAATAGTTAGTTTACAAGACTTCAATGATTTCCCTTTGCCATTCATTGCTAAGGCCTCCCTCATCAATCTTTTGGGGTTTACCATAGATCAGACACTGGTTATCCTGTGATGAGTAGCTCACCACCTGACTCTTTCAGCTTTTCCTTGTGGAAGTAGTTCATCACATTCCTGATGTGGTGAAACAAATGCAGTTCCATGCACAATTAAACTCATTCAAGGCACATGATCTCTTTGTAGGTGCTGCCTGATATTCTGAGTATTTCCAAAATATTGTTTCTTTTCCTTCCAGGAAAAGCAGCCTGCTGGATTGAAACCCAATCCACTAGCAAAAATATTCTCTCCACTAGCAGTTCACTGTGTCTGCAGTCTTTGTATCTCACAAAACTTCAACATGTGACCTCTGCCAGCTTGAAGGGCATGGAAAAACCACTCATGTCCATGTTGCACACGAACCCAAGTTAGAGGTATATTGCCATTAGTTCATAGTTGCTGGTTCAACATCCTGGAGCTTTCTGCTGAACTGTAAAGTGGGTGTGCCTTTCCCACACAGACTTCATTGTGGAGACTCACCAGGGGTAAAGCAACTGGGGATGGGCATGAAAGGCTGGCGTGCCCCACAACCTGTAATTTAAAATTTTGCAATTTGCTGGTTTCTATGTTGAACTTCTTGGAATAAAATACATGCACATCAGTGGCATCCTTGGACTTCAGAAAGTAGGAATCTAAATCTGTTAGCTTCCTTTCCGACTTTCTATCTTCTGAAGATGGTCATTGATTTTGTAATGTTGCTAATCATCTTGTACAAACTGTAGTTACTCTTCCTATGTGTAGTTGAATGACCTCCTGAAGTTCATTAAGGGCGGTAGCATGGTAAACACATCAATTCCTGTTTTTACCTGACATTTATTAACACAGTGCAAAAAACAAACTGCTGGAGTAACTCAGCGGGTCAGACAATATCTGTGGAGGCAAACTTACATTCACGATTTAAATTTGTTATTAAATCTCCAAATAAAAATCTGAAGCAATTAGACTGAACATTTGCAAAGGTTAGTTTTCAGTGCCAGAGATTAAGACTTATTAAGCCATTAAAATTTACTTTCATTGCAATGGACCAAACCCTTTTCTGGCAATTTTAGCAAAAGTATAATAAACGAGTGTAGCAACATGGGCTGTAAAGTATTTCAGTGCTGAGTCTCCCAATGCAATAGTATTATATAAGAGTTTCTCAAAAGTTAGGTTACTTGCACAATAATTTCCTGATTTCTGTTTAATTGTGCATGTGGGGTTCTATGTAGTATGAGGGTGTTCTTGGTGGAGTTTTGGATTGGACCCCAAGTTTATTGTTTGTGATTCAGTGTTTATTGTACAATTAATTTAGCCATAATTGTCTAGAGTTTTTTTTGTAAGTATTGGGGTTATACAGAACAAACGGTGACTAGCATGGTGGCACTTTTTATGAGTGACTGTCATTCCATAAGCATCAGATCTTGTGATCACCTGGATTTGGTTACTTACATCAAATGAATGTTGCTGGCCGTTCATTGTAGTTGCATTTATCCACAGATTGCTCATGGACCTCTGAGCAGTAGTTTACTGCCATGGGTAAATGATGTTGTATCTGCTCTGAATAAGACATCTGAAACATGTTTGAACAGGGCAAGCAGTAGTCTGTCCATTTAGTTAAATAGTCCAAAGAATTCTCCATGGAATTATGCAGAATTTAAACCAGGAATTGCAAGTTAAAGTTCTTGATCCAATGTAAAATTATGTACAGAAATCAATATAGACGACAGAAAAATAGGCTGAAGAGAGGTAACAAAATAGAAAATGTGATTTTATTTTTTCAATAAATAAAGCCTGGAAGTTTTAACTACTTTGATTTGTTTATGGAATAAATATTGCAACTTTATACTGCATGTCACTTCATGAATTACATGTGAACTGAACTTCATGGAAAGGCAAGGAAACCAGAAAGCAGCTGCTTGATTTCTGTTATTTTCTTGGAGCACATGTACCAATACCAGGATGTACTGTCCAATTAGTAACACAATAATGGTAACCACTGATGGTCACATTTGGTGTTAGTGCATAATCCAGGGCATGATACTTGACAAATCATTTTTCTTTTAGGTCATTAACTTTTAAATGATTTGTATTAATTTGACAGACACAGAACATCGCTGATCCATGGTCCAACTGGAATGCAAGCTCCGCTGGGAACTGGAGCGCAGATAACAGTGGAAATGCCTGGAATGCGTGGCCGACAAACACGGAGAGTTCAAATGCACAGAAAAGTAGCACTGCAGACAATGGAGGTACAGCTGGCTATGGTCATCCACAGGCTTACCAAGGTCCAGGTCAGTGTCAATCATGCATTTCATTTTTGAGAGATTCCTCAGGACTTGTATGTGTGCACGTGCATATTATTTAAATTCCATGCTTGAGACTGAGGATAGCTTCAGTGGCTTATGAATCTTATCCACAAGTAATGATCGATAAAGCTGGTGTGGCGATGTTCTGAGGTGGAAACAAGTGAAAATAAATATATGAATAAAGGGCGAAATGTATGTTGTTTTTAAATGTCTCCTTCAAATGGTGAAGGCAGATACTCTTGTGAAGCTATTATTTTCTGTTAATCATAGCAATTTATGGCATGACTATTTTATTCATAGTGTCTACCTGCAGGAAAAGAGCTGTCCAGTTTATTCATCTATTCCCACGTTCTGCCTATTTGTCTGTAACCTTTTATGTTACAGCTTGTCATTTGGACATACAAGTAATTTTCAAGAGTGTCTCGATTCTGTTCCCTCACTGTCCTCACTTCCATCCCAGCCCCTGCCCTGCCTTCCAGATCAAAAGGTTTCTTCACATTTCCCCTATTATCCTTCATTTACTTTAATCTATGCATCATTCTTATTAATCTTGCTGCTAAAGGACACTTCATAATTTTATATATCATATTTAAATTTCCTCTCAGCATTTGTTACAAACAATACCAGCCTAAGCAATCTTTCCTTGCAGTTACAATTTTCACGTCCTAGCATCATGCCTGAAATCTTTCTTGCCTTCTCCAGTGACATTATATCCTTCTTGCAGTGTGGTGACAATAATGTAAAATGTCCTGTAGATCTTAACCACCTAACCTACCTGCTCTACCACATTCAACAATCTGTGGCTTTGTACCCCAAGGTCCTTGCTCTTCCTTTACAGTTCTCAACACTTTACCGTTGTGCATTTCCTTCTCTTGTTTCGCCATTTCCAAATATATGGCTTCATACTTCTGCTGATTGAATTCCATTTCCAACCTTTCTGCTTGCCTGATTAACGATTGATATTTTCCTTGGAAGTCTGTCTCACTACTACCATACAGAAAGTATTAAACTATCTACAAAAATCTTAATAATGCCCCTTTATACATAATTGATATATCCCTCCAAAGATCAGGGTGGCAAACGATTTGTGTCCTGTGGAATCATGAAAAATGTTAAATTTGTGACTCTGAATACCTTGTTATTTCAAATAACTTTTTAGGTTTTTAGTATATCATGTGTTCATATTTACACAAAAAAAAGGTCTTCACTGTTATTACCAAAGTGCTGGTGAAATACTCTGGAATATACATACTACTTTTCATCATTTAATAACCCACTTCTTGCAATCTGAAGCTTTCATTTGAGTAGTATTTTCAGTGCAGTGATTGCTCTTGATAGATGGAAATGCAGTTGGCGAAAGTCCCAATTTTGTTGGATACCAAGGTGGGGCAAAGGGGTGTGCTGGATTGTAGTTAAGCTACCATTCCTAGTCCATCCTTGAGTGTCAATTTTGACTGTTGGATAAATTTGTGTTGTGTAGCAATTTTCTTTGTCTTCCAAACTGCCTTAAGTATCAAATGCTACTCATAATTCAGTCAGCATGCAATACCTCTTCAGTCCTATTGCTGCCATTTTGGAGTTGCATGTCTCAAGTATACTCTCTTCAACTGACAGAGCTAAATGTACTGGCATGAAGAATCTCAGCTAGTTTGCAGGTTATTTGGTAGTTTATTTCTAACAACAGTTGTTGCTGCAGTTTCAGGTTTTGAGTGTTTTCTGTTAATGGTGAAGGTTTTGGTGACTTTCAGGAAGCATTGTAGCTGGGGCTAAATTCAATTTTTTTACGAACTTGAAGGTTTCGGGACCAAGGAGCTGCTTCCTGATGAAGGTAGACTAATTGGCCTTTTTCTTGACTTGAGATGAGCAGAGGTGATGCAGAGCAGTAAAAGTTGTTGGAAGATGGAGATTGCATTTGTGGAGAGCCCCTGGATGCATAATTGCTTAACTCAAGTTTGTCTTTCTATTCTGTAGGTGTTGCAGATGATGATGAGTGGGATGATGACTGGGATGAGGCCAAGGTATCTCCAAATATTCTTCCACGGACCGAAACTGAGTCGCCGGAGACGGCTTTGGCGCGTGGAGGTCCTCGTAATGCTTCAGTGAAGATGTCACTCAATAGGTAATGGAAATCAGTAGCAGATGCATGTTAGTGTTATTGTCACTAAGTCAATGAGAGAGACACTTTCTCATGAGATGAATAGTTACCCAAGTAAAATATGGCAAAATAAGTTAACTAAAAAAGCTCTTTAAACCTTTGGCCTTGGTTGATAGGCTTGGCTGTGAGTGCGAGTGATGGTGTTCTGAATAACAAGACAGTGTTTGACTGAAGGAGAAACATTTGGCCGGGAGGCCGAGAGAAGGCCCTGCTTTTCTTCGGATATTTCAATTTTGTGTTGGTGATGCTTTTTAAGACTTCTAATAAACTAGAATGGGATATTTGGTCTCATTGGTGCTTTATCTTGTAAATTCTGACTGTGTTTCATTTAAAAAAAACAATAATATATAAAAGTCCATGTTTTAAGTGTGATTAAATGGGGAAATTGTAGCTGCATAATCCAGATTCTTTTTTTTTTGTAGATTTCCAACATTTTCCAAACATGGGCCTGAAGTCTATCTACTTTCAAAGCAACCATTAAAAACTGATGAGAAGATCACAATTTATGTAAGTTATAACAGCAATTGGATAGGGAAGATTATTCCTTAAAGTAGCTTGTTAAGGGTGTAGTTACTGTAATTGCAGCAAATTTTCTGTATGTTGAGTTTGAACAAAGGCAAACAAATGCTTGACTTCCTGGTGTCTAGGCAGGAATCGAAGAAGCTGTGAAGCGATGAAAGTTCTTCAACCATCTTTCTTGTCTGTTGTCACCAAGGCATTGTAATATCTTAGAAAAAGAAGTTGTTACCTTTGTAGTTATGTTTTACAAATGCCTATAGAAAGTCTGCATCACTATGTCCTGCATGTGGGTAGGAAAGTAATCCAAAAAAAGAAGCTAAACGGGGGAATTAGGGAGGAATTTTAACCTTTGAGTAGGTAAGAGGGAGAGGACAAACAAAAATCTTCACAGGTTGGAAAATGATACAAACCATCGATGTCCAAATTTAATCAGACCTTCTCTGGTGGTAATCAGAAACTACCCTCAGGAGAAGTGGGTTTGGAATATAAATATGATAACCACTAGTTAAGAGCAAGCTTATCAGCAATTTTTTAATTAAATCAATTAATGCTTTCTGAAATATGTCAGGTGAGAGTATACTGGCGGCAGAATGGGTGCTGCCACTTACTGGAGCTTGTGTCCTCCAGTGCTACTTTTACTTGCTGATCCTGTTTCAGTCACCTGCTTTTGTGGTTTATGAGTCACCATGTGGAAACACAAATGTCTGTCTTACTATATACATCGAAGTGGAAGTATTTGAGCAGGAGCATAACTT
Source organism: Pristis pectinata (assembly GCF_009764475.1). NCBI lineage: Eukaryota > Metazoa > Chordata > Chondrichthyes > Rhinopristiformes > Pristidae > Pristis > Pristis pectinata. The sequence goes on along the minus strand of NC_067407.1, from coordinate 95,567,878 downwards.
GTATGATGGTACATTCTCAGACTGAATAACCTCAGTGGAGGATTTGCCGTCACTGTCCTTCTATGGCACATCTTAAGGTACTGTTAAGTCTTAGAGACAATAAGATATCTCTTTCAAGCAGAGAACGATTAAGATCATTTTTTTCTCCACTTTTGATATTAATTCCAAATGAGCAAATGTTCTTTGCATTGTGGCTGGAAGAGAGAATTCTCCCTGCCTCATTTATGTCTTGGGCCACCACCACTGCAAATGTTGATTGGATGATTAGTTCTCTGCCTCTCTCTGGTACTCCGTGTTCTACAAGGAGGTAAAGAAGAGTAATGAGTGAGAATAATTGCATTTGTTGATAAATGGGTGAGGAACATTTGTTAATGGTGGATACAAAAGAGAAGGATTGATTAAAGATGAGTTTGAATTTGTTCTGATAATGACACATTCTACAGCGGTGCTTCTGAAATGTCTTCCCTTTTCCTTAATTGCTGTTTGAATCGGGATGTGGCAGCAGTCAGTTTGTAGCTTCACTCTTGGAGATGGTGGTCAGCCAGCAACTGGACAGTGGGGTTGGGCATGAGAGAATCAAGGAAGGACTAAAGGAAGGAGGTGAGTGGGAACTGAGAAGGAGGATGACTGAGATAGATAGTGAGGGGTAGGGGATAGAGACACAACTGAGGGAAGGGAGCATGGTGATGGGGAGGAGTGTGAGGGAGTAGAGCTGAGGAGAAAGGTGTGATGAAGATTGTGTGGTCAGTGTGTCTGTGTATGTCCACACACGGGTGTGTGCCAAGTTTGTGCAGCAGAGCCTTATCTCCAGTTGTTATGAATCTTCATGTCAGATGAAAACCTTGCTCCATTGAGATTATTTGGCTTCCGGCATGCGATGAAAAATGGCCATCTCACATCAAAATAATTCATGCACAGGCCTTCACTTCTCAGAACTGTTCAAGTATATTAAGCTATTCTGGGGAGGTGGGTTTGCAATGTGTTTACAAGATACTTCATCAGTTGCCTTTTTATGCACTGCAGTTGTGGCATTTATCAGATTACAGGTCTTTTGTTTTTTTAATGTTGTCTGAGTAAGCCACTCTGGTCATTATTTAAAGACCACACAAGTATTTTATTGTCATCAACTATTTCATGTGTTTCTTTCTTAACTAACTTTGCACCTTCATAAGTTCATGTAACAAAACAAGGTACTAATCATCTCAGCATGTCTGTGTCCTTGGAAGAGTTAGTTGTCCAGTTATTCCATTAGTGTCCTATTCTTGGCCCACAGATCAGTATATATCCAATGCCTTTTTGCTAGTAACCTTGGTTACTGATCTTAGGGAAATATCTTTATTAAAACTTCACTTTCAAGTTTGCACTTGTTTAGTTCCTAACTCCTACTTCCATCCTAGTAAACCCTCTCTATATCCTATCTAAAGCCTAGGGATTCTTTCCAAGGTATGATCCCTAAAAATGCCACAATTCTCTACCCAAGGCCAAACCAGTGATTTATTAACTATAATGTCCTTCCTTTTATTCTCCGAGGACAACAAAATTGAACTGTATATTGTTATTTAGGCAAGTTTTTTTTTCATAATCACTCTAAACTTTATGATTACATTTTCACTTTTTCAAAAATACTTCTCCATAATTTTCATTTCCCAGATCGAAATCTAACACTACTGTCTTCCTTTTTGGGTTGAAAACGTGCTGAAGAGTAAAGTTCTCATGTACACATTTTTGCCCATCTTTGTCATTTGTACTGTTATTTTGTGGGTGTGCATTATCAGTATACTGAAGTTCTCTTTTTTCATGCTTCTGAAATTTGCTTTCAAATTTACTCCACTTCTTGCACAGACCTGGTGGCTTGCATCATGTTGTCTGCAGCATAATGGCAAACCTTCTGTTCCTCCATTCTAACCAAACGTTATATTTTTGAACCTTTTCATTCTGATGTTGCTGTAGTACAACTGGTCATTAATTTGTTTTTACCATCTTGTTATAATCCCCTGTGTCTGCAGCTCATCAAGGTTGTTTGTCAGATATCTACATAAATGCATTTCAAATCTGCCTGTCATTACCATCACCCCTCTGAACCTTCCTTGTCTGCTCCTCATTAAAAATAATATTCATTTTCATCCACCTAGACATCTTGAATCTCCTCTCTCCTCAGTGCCCATCATCCTGCCAGAGAGCCGCATTTCCCTACAAATAACATAACTAATTTAGATAGTAGATAAAAGGGCTATGAACTATTGGCGAAGGTACTGGAGGCTCAGTACATGGGTAAATGGATGTTTTTACTGAAGGCTAGAATGAACTGGGATCCCCAAGTGGTCACTATTGTGACCATTGCTTTTCATAATGTATATAGGAATGATCCAGGACACCGGCAGAGTTCAGGAAGACTCTTAAAATGCCTATTTTCAAATTTGAGAAGTTGCAGGACATCTTGATAAGTCAATCAGTTTTGTAAATAAGGAAGTAAATACAAATTACTGAAATTATACAGGACCCTTTTTACACTGCTGACTTGTTCTTCAGTGGAACGTTTTGTCTTAACATGCCAATATTATTTCTCATTAGGTTCTTCAAATAACTTATCCCCTGTAAGATACAAGATGTGTTTTTTTTCCTAATGTTAAAGCTGTTCCTATAATTAGTTATTCTAAAAGATTCTGAAGATTGAGGATTGAAAATAGATATTGCATTTTATTTTAATTTGGTTAACTTTAACTTTATTAAGAATGTGAAAGGGGCAAGAGTCTTGAAAACAAATCCCCAGTGCCATTCATGTTGGGCCAGATTTTGCTGTGGTCTGCTATTAGTTGGACTGCATTTTCAACTCAAAATATTTTGCTTTCTCAAGTTGTTGAAGGTGCAAGCTGATCATGGCACAGTGAGAGAAGAAATGTCACTCGGGCCAGACTCCAGAGATATAATGAGTAAAAATAGTCAAAGCACTTTAAGGCAATACAGGAAAAAATGTATAAAAGTGTCATCTTGCAGATGCAGCATTACGTTTCAGAGGAACAGGAAAATCCTGTTTCTCCATGTGCTGTAGAGTTTTAATTACAATGTCTTTCTCTGATGCCATCCCCACCCAAAGGCAGCCTGATGGAAGCCCTGGATCTCAATTGGTTGTGGAGCTCTCGGAGTCATTTCACAGAATAGGAACGTGCAAATTGCTGCTTGATGCATGTGGGTGAAGAAGGTGAATTTGAGAAGGCAGGAGTGAAATATTTCTGCTTGTCCTGATCTATAAGCAGCAGCCTAAAGGCACTTCCCTTGCAGGACTGCCCTCACCTGCATGAAGCAATTGGGTTTCCCTATGCCACAGAAACGCTGGCAGCCAGAAATGAACTTAAAAGAAATCCTGGAAAGTAGATTGGTTGCCTCCCTCTTGTCTTAAGGTGCATTATCTAGGGTCATATTTGTAACTTGGGATAAGAGTTAGCATCTCATATGATTTCAAGTGACGTTTTATTTTGAATGGGTGGGTGGTATTAAAATTCATCTTGTTGTCTTAGTCCAGATCTCTTTTGCCTACATCCACATTTGACAACTGTGTTATGTTTTCTTCCTCCAGAAAGGTGAAGTTGGTCCTGTTTGGGAATATCCTACATCCTCGCTGAGCTGTGTAGTTGCTGATCCAAAAAAGGGATCTAAGCTGTACGGATTGAAGAGTTACATTGAGTATCAAGTAACCCCCAATGTAAGTTTTCAAAACTAATTATTTACAAGAGGTTAGTACTGACAAATATGTGAATTGATGATAAAAACAAAATTGTGTAAATATCTCAGAGCTCTGGCAGCATCTGTGGACCAAGAAACAGTTGAAACTTTTAAGTCGATGACCTGATCGGAGTTGAAGATGTTTGTACCATTTATTTTGTTACTTGATCCTTAACTGAATGTTAACTTGGAGTTTTCATGATTATTTCAGAATCAGGTTTATTATCATTGACTTGCATGTTGTGGAATTTGTTATTTTGCGGCAGCAGTACGGTGCAAAGACATAAAATTACTAAAATTCTAAAATAGTGCAAAGAAGGGAATAATGAAGTGGTGTTCAAGGGTTCATGGAACGTTCAGAAATCTGATGGTGGAGGGGAAGAAGCTGTTTCTAATTCGTTGAATGTGGGTCTTCAGGGTCCTGTATCTCCTCCCCGATGGTAATAACGAGAAGAGGGCATGTCCCAGATGGTTGTGAACTGAACTAGCTCCATCACGGCAGAAAGATGGATTATTTCACCAATTGCTTTCTCCTGCCTGGTAGTAATTCTGCTTTCCACAACTTATGGAAAGAATTGACAAGGCTACTTCTCACAGCATTGTTAACCCACACACCTGATAAGGCTTATCCAATCCAGATATGGCCTGTATTAGAATAAAATGTTTCAAGGAAGCAGCATTCTGATTAAAAACACATCTGATTGCTTTCTTGTTTGGAAGAAATTTACTGAAAAGTATTCATAAAATACAAGTCCCCAAGCATTAGCAGAAGAGGGCCTGTCAAGATAACTGAAAATCTAGACTTTCATATGGGAAATGTACTGAATTTTCAAGCCATCAGATATACACAATAACAGTGATGATGTAATCTTAACTCCATATGTTTGATAGTCCAACCCTCCACAATAAACAGCAGAGCTCCCCCAATTACACTTTAAAACAAAATCACTAACTACATGGTGATACATTGTGTACACTTAGCTGCCAGTTACAGCAACTGATATAGTTGTCATCAATATAGCTTCATTGTCCTCTGCCATCTGGAGAAATGTCTTTTGTGATTTGTCCAAAATGTGAAATTTACCACCACCTTTGAAATTTGCTGAACCTGAAGGGCTAAGAGCTATCTCCTGCTAAATTTAATGTATTTAAACAAATGACAATTTGGCCTCTTTTTGCATTAATTAGCAGCACCCTTTATTACTTCTGAAAACCCAAGAAGTTCATGCAAACCAAGAAAAACACGCATAGTGTGGATTTGTTCAAAGCAGCTTTCTAAATATTTGAAAAGTTGCATTCAATGAAGATATTTCTGACCTTCATATTTTGTTTTCTGGTCAGTATCTGCAAGTTATTACAATTATTAGGGTGCACCAAACCAACAATTCCATTTGAAGATGTATCCAGCAAGTGGAGAGCAGTTTACTGAGTATATGGTCATTCAGGTAGCAGTGCAGTGCAACCTTTCAATCTCCTCCATTCACTTATACTTAAAAAGAAATTCATAGAATACTTCCATGAGGCAAGTGACATTTATTTCCTAAGTGGGCAGTCTTTGAGATTCCTTCCAGTATATTCGATTTGAACAAATATCACCTTGCCATCCTACAGTTCAGCAAAGAGCTTTATGATAGTTTGGAGGTCAAGAACTTGTAGGACTATCGTAAAATTGCATAAAATTATAAAACTATAAATGAAAATATTCTGTTTAAATCTATGTTCCAGTTTCTTTTCAAGGTATCTTGTGTTTTCTTAGAGAGAACTTGTGGATATTTGTCATTGCAAGCAGCACCATAAATGTAATGTGCAGTTACATATTAAACTACTATGCAACTAATCCAAGGGCATTCTGCAAACAAATAGCAAACTGGTTTGCTTTTTCTTTCATCAACAGCTATTAGGGGATTTCCTGTTGCATCTCTTAGCAGAATGCCTGACTTATCTGAGTGCTTGAGGAGTTGTGCTGCCATGAAATATTACTGTGTCTTTCTAGGAAATTGTTGACATTTTTCAAAAAGACTGATAAATAAAGCTATGATTCATTAGAAATCAAAAATATAGACTTTCCCTTTGCAGTAAATTTGAAAATACCAATACACATCTATTACAAAAAAAATATAGATTCACTAAAGATGATGCATAAATTTGCAAGATCTATTTCTGTTCTATGTTTACTATTGATAATTCCGCAGTCCAGTGGTACTTCAATGGTAAAGGGTTAGATTTAACCTTTAGCCTCAGCTAGTTAGCTGCTTTTAATCTTTGTGTTATTGGGTTAGGAGGAGGCAAACTTGGGTTGGGTTCCAAAATTACTTGTTATTCATATAATAAGATCAGGATCTCTAGTAGAATGCCGCTTTGAATCTCGTCTCTGAGGATAACAAGCTGTGGGAATTTTCCTGTGGATTTTTAAAAGAACACGAGTGGTGATCTTGATAAAACAAAAGATTCTGAGATGACTTGACAGGGTTGTTATTAGGAGGATGGTGGTGGTGGAATCTAGAACTGGTGGGCATAGTTTCAGAATAAGAGGTTGCCCATTTAAGACAAAAACAAGGAGGGATTTCTTCTCAGTGTCATGAAACTTGGGAGTTCTCTACCCCCAGAGAGCTATGGAGGCTGCATCATTGAGTAAATTCAAGGCTGAGGTAAACATAGTCTTGGATACTAAAGGAGTCGAGGGTTATAGGGAAGTCAGGACAGTGAGGTTGTGCCAGGATCAGATCAAGCATAATACTTGAATGGCAGAGCAGTTGGGGAATTTGAATTAGTTAAATAAATTTGGAAAAAATAATTTCAGTAACAGTAACAACAAAACAATTGGAATGTCCTAAGTTTTTTTTCCTACTGCTCTGAGAGGAAGAAAATCTGTGGTCCATTTGCTTCTTCAGATGACACACATGGAAGCACAATGAAGTGAGGTGAATAGTAAAAGACTTCAAAGGGACATCAAATTTAGTGCTAAGAAATGGAAAGTATTAAATTTTGTTCAGAAGAATGAGCAGGGTGTATATGCATAGCTTATTGAAAGTGGCAGACCAAGTGGTTAAAAAAACACGTGCATTATTATTAGAGGCTGAAGATGTAACTGGTAGAATAGATGAGGGAAGGTCAGTGGATGTGGTGTATTTGGATTTTCAGAAGGACTTTGTTATGTAAAATTAAAGATGTGATTGGAGGTTAATACTGGCCAGTATATTAAAATTGATTGACAGACAGAAAATACAAATAAACGGGTCTTTTTCATGGTGGCAAGGATTCTTTAGGCAGGGGAACTTCCTCGTACATCGCCAAGGATAGCTTATTATCTCTGATAATGAGTTGCCCTGAAAGGCACACTACCCAGACATAACTTGCAGGAGATGGTGAGACAATCACCCGTAGAGTTGTATAGTATGCAAGAACTTCGGCCCACCGAGTTCACACCAATCATCAAAGACCCATTTACATGTATCCCTTTATTCTCCCTTCATTCCCATAAGCTCCCCCCCCCCCCCCCCGATTCTACCACCCCGACATGGTCATAGAGGGAACATGCAAAGTCCATGCAAACAGCACCAGAGGTCATGATTGAACCTGTGTCATTGGAGCTGTGAGGCTCATTGCACAACCCAAAGTCAATACACGTTAAACCTACTTGATGACATCCCCTCTAATCTAAATATTCTGAGGAGTGCATAATTAGGAACAACCAAATGGAAGCCAAGTTCTTCATCAAACGAGGAAGCCTTTCATTGAGTGCATTTCTGGAAATTGTATGGATCTGGCTTGGGGCCAACGGTTATTTAAGAACTTCATCAGTAACCAGAGACATTTGAGGTTTCTGGGGACTTCCCCACAAAGGGTTGTCTGAACTTGGATCTTTTAGCACACAAGCTCTCAATGGGACATCTGCACATGCTGGCAAGAGGGGGAGTTGGTATCTATAAATATTATAGATTTCTGTTATGTTCCTGAATTATTTTTGATTTTATGGCTAAATATGCATTAGAATTCATACCAGTGAAATATTTGACTTGCTTAATTTGGTAGATTTTTTTGTAATGCATTTAGAATCGTTGGTTGAACTTTGCTGATTATGTGCCTCTCATGTACAGAACACTAACCGATCAGTCAACCACAGATATAAACATTTTGACTGGTTATATGAACGTCTACTGATCAAGTTTGGTTCTGCTATTCCCATTCCTTCGCTTCCAGACAAGCAAGTTACAGGTAATTGGAAACATTTTGTCACATACATAATGATGGTTAGTTGTTTTGCAGTAATTTTTGAATGAATCCATTCACCCCTTTACTTGGTTTGTCAGTCAAAGCAGAGTTATTTGGCATTGTTTTACTGTTATGCAAATACTCAGCATGCTTTGTGTGGTAGAAGAGCATCTTTTTGCAGCATGTGTTAAGTACCTACAATGAAGATGGTAACTGTTTTCATAAATAGGGGCGATGCTGATAATTTCGCTGCCTTCCAGTTAGCACCAATATGGTTGTCATCACAGAAATGGATTCCATATAGTTCCCTATTAAAGTGAGATAAAATACATGGAAATTTACCTGAAATGCAAAGAAAATGCAGCACTTGGTATTTTGAGTATAATTGCACAATTTCAAGTTGGGTTTATTGTCATATGCAAGGTACAGGTACAATGGAAAAACATGCTTGCACTAGTATTACAGGCACATAGGTTCAGATATGTCAGTGATAATAAATCTGATGCTGAACATAAATTGTATGTAAATTATACAAGACAATGAAGAAAAAGACTCTGCAAAATAAGATATTAGTGCAAAAAACACAATCAGAAATGAGTCCATTGTAGTGCAAAAGGTGGTCTGTACTGTTCTGTTGCTGAGGTGGGATGAGGGTTGTGCAGTTGGCTCAAGAACCTGATGGTTGTAGGAAAGTAGCTGTTCCTGAACTGGTGGTTTGGGACTTCACTGGTAGCAGCGAGAAAAGGGCAAGGTCTGGATGGTGGGATGCTTGATTATAGATGCTGCCTTCTTGAGGCAGCACCTCCTGCAGATGGTTTCAGTGGTGGGGAAGGCTGTGCCCATGATGGACTGTACTGTGTCCACTCCTCTCTACAGTCTCTTGTGTTCCTGTGCATTGGAATGGCTGTACCAGGCCATGATGCAACCAAGTTTATTGTTGTTGGCGTATATAGCCAGGGTATAAATGCTATGAAAATTTAGCTTTTTGCAGCAGCAACTCAATAATTTCTTGTTTAGATATATTAAACAGCTGCACGCTTTCTCCAGTCATGAGTTTCATTAACACTGCTAACACAATAGTGACCTTATTGTCCTCAGAAACAAGATCCTCTTCCATTTGTTCCCACTATTATTTTTTTAAGTATTTGGAGTCATAAAGCAATACAGCATGGACACAGGCCCTTTGGCCCAGCGAGTCCATGCCGTCCACAGTGCCCACCCACCTAGTCTCAGTTTCCTGTGTTCAGCCCACATCCCTCTAAGCCCGCCCTTCCATGTACCTATCCAAGTGCTTCTTAAATGATGCTTTTGTACCTGCCTCAACCACTTCCTCTGGCAGCTTGTTTCATATACTCACCACCTTCTGCATGAAAAAGTTGCTCCTCGGGTCCCTTTTAAATCTTGCCCCTCTCACCCTAAATCTATGCTCCCTAGTTTTGGACTCTCCTACCCTGGGGAAAAGACTGTTACCATCCACCTCATCTATGCCCCCTCATAATTGTAAACCTTCCTACAAGGTCACTCCTCATTCTCTTACATTCCAAGGAATAAAGACTTAGCCTGGACAACTTCTCCCTATAACTCAGGCCCTCTAGTCCTGGCAACACCCTCGTATTCAATTGTGATTATCAATTCTTTAACATTTCAAAATTTGATAATAAAAATTTCAATTGTGATTTATCACAAGCAAGTTATTTAATAAGTTCATATTGCATTTAAATCTAAGATTGTAAAACTAGTGGCTTTCACAATCTGAGAACACAGGAAAATAGAGGGAGAAGGAAGCTACCTGACTCCTCAGGCCTGTCACGCCATTCAATATGGCTGATCTACTCCAGGCCTCAAATCCTCTTCCTTGTCAGTTCTCTATTGCCCTGGATTCTACAATCTTTCAAAAAATGATTTACCTTTTTAAATACCTCCAATGATGTAATCTCCTCAACCCTCCTTGGTGGGGAATTCCAGAGATTCAGCACCCTTCATGCCCAGCATGAAGAATAATTGTGATGTGAAAGAATATGTTAAAAACTTTACTCCTCCTGTTGACCCTGTGAAAAGTAAGATTAACAGATTTACTTCTCTGAAGAAACAAAGGCAGAGTTTTGTGGTTTAATGGAGTACAAATGTAAGTTTTTTAGAGTTTGGATTGAGTCAAAAAATTTGAGCAATTTCTGCTGAAATAAGAATACACCAAAGTAGCATTGTTATACCAGCAGTAATACAAAGAAATCTGAAGGGGAAAATTTCAATTGTTTGCCTCACCTTTTATTTCCTGAGCATTTGGGCTGTGAAATAGACTTTCTTGAGACTTATTTACCTGATTTTATGTGGTAAGGGCGGTTTGAAGAGGAATTCATCAAGATGCGAATGGAGAGATTGCAGGGTTGGATGAATAGAATGTGTCACCATCCCATTGTTTCAAACAGTGAGGTCTTCCAGCTCTTCATCACTTACCGAGATGAAAAGGTAAGAATGTGGCAGCTAAACACTTACCAATGAGAAGGTGGTATATTATTAAAGGAATTTTTTTTGAAGTTGTTGATTAAAGGAATATTCCAACATAATCGATATTTCCTCCTTGGTATATTGTAGCTCTAATAATTCAAAAATCATGTTTGTTTTTTAATTTTTTTAATAGCTGTGATGTGGAACTAGATGGTTGCAGCCAATACCCTGCTTCCATGCTCACTTTTGGAGGGATAAGGTGAAAAACTAATTTGGAAGGGTTTTTTGGAAGGGTGTTGGACTTCATTCCCACATTATTGAGCCTTGATTTCTACCCTGAGATTGAGAATTAGAAACAGCATATTGTTCAAAGTTGAGACACGAGATTCTGCAGATGCTGGAATCTGGAGCAACACACACACAAAAAGTGGTGGAAGAACTCAGCAGGTCAGGCAGCATCTGTGGAGAGAACTAAACAGTCGACGCTTCAGGTCCTGATGAAGAGGTCCTGATGAAACTCCAGCAATTGTGAATTAACTAATTAACATATTTAACCTTGCAACTTGATCAGAACAATTTGCTCAACTGTGGTTCATTAACTGGTTTATTTTTCAGTTTTCCTACAGTTTTGGTTTTAAAATTAAATTTGTGTTGAAAGTTAGATAATGAGATCTCTGATAATCTGGTGGATGAGAAATATGGCATATTTCTCATATTCGTTGTGATACCACTACTGCACTAAAATGTAGAAGGTACTATTTTGAAACAACGGGAGCTGTTTTGGAAAGCTTATTTGTGTAAACACTGTAGATTGAAGTCTGAAAAAGTAATTCAGTTTACTGTGTCATCTTGCGTGATTTTTTCCACATACTGTTCCATTGAATTTCAATTCAAATTCTCCACATTTTTCTCTTATTATGGCATCAAATGTTTGCTAGTTCAGTAGGGTTTTATTCATCAATGGCCTTCAAATTAAAATTGCAGATTGTAAAATAAAACAGCAGTGTAGTCTCTATTTTCACTCTGCTGCATTCAGGCCACCAACTAAAGAAGATATCTCATTGGCAAAGACAGAAAATGTACCTAAGCAGTGGAGAAAGAATAAACCTAGTATAAATAGTATGAGTTAGAATTGTAAGAATAAATAGTATGAGTTACCTTTCAGCCATAACATACTGTTTTCTTTTAACAGTTGTGTAGAAATAGAATATTAGGAGCCATCTCCATTTTTTAGAGCTGTAGAGAAAATACTGTAAATACAGCTGAATTCAATCTACTAGTTTTAATGACATTGCTGTTTTGATTGTCAATATGAGAGTAAACGGTGCAAAAATGTTTTATTTTAGTTAAATAGATTCAGTGTAATGTTGATACTGTTGAGATATTTTAAGACAGTTGTTTGTATGTTTTCAGTTATAATCCTACCAGAACATATCACAGAACCTTTGCTCGGGTATGGTTCGACATCCGCTATCTCTCAGAAATGGCTATTCTTAGTAAGTGGGCCTAGTTAGTGAAAACTGACAGGCAGTGAAACTCTGAATGTCATCTGTTGTGTCTGATCTTGTTCAGATGTGTGCCTTTGGTAGAATAAAGGATAATGCTTGTGATGGGAAATTCTTGGTGACAAATCCCACCTTCACTACCCACGTTCTGTAACCTGAGCAGCAGTCCCACTTGTACCTTTTGTGCTATCTGCAATGGGTAGCAAAGCAAAGGAGTAATGCTAACTTTTTTGAAATTATTGGTTTGGCCTTCACTGAGGTATTATGTCAAATTGTGGGCACCATGGTTCATGAAGGATGTAAGCAAGTTGGAAAGGTGTAATGGGTATTTAGCAGATTGCCCAAAAACAGCTGCCCTCAATGAAACTCTCCCTAGTTCTTGCCTAATTATCTTGTTCAAATTAATCCCACTCTCCCTTTCTTTTTGCACATCTCAGGCTATGGAGAGAGTGCAGAAGAGATTTACTAGGGTGTTGCTTGGATTAGAGGGCATGTGCTATGAGGAGAGGTTGGACAAACTTGGTTTGTTTTCTCTGGAGCAGCAGAAGTTCAGGAGACCTGATAGAAGTTTATAAGATTATGAGGGGCGTAAATAGAGTAGACGATATCTTTTTACCAGGGTTGAAATGTCTAATACTCAAGGACATGCATTTATGGTGAGAGGAGGTAAGTTTAAAGGAGATGTGTAGAGCATGTTTGTTTTAACACAGAGTGGTGGATGCTTGGAATGCTCTGCCGGGGTGGTAGTGGAGCCAAATATGATAGAGGCATTTAAGAGGCTCTTGGATGGGAACATGAATATGTGGAGAATGGAGGAATATGGACGTGTAGACAGATGGGATCAGTTTAGTAGGCTTTTAATTAATAGTTTAATTAGTTTGGCACAGTGTCATGGGCTGAAGGACATGTTCCTGTCTTGTACTCCTTTGTGTCTTGTAATTTCAAATCCAAAACTGACATGAATTTGCCTTCACAGTGCTGTGAGATTGTGATTCATTTGCTCTTGTTTGACCTATGACCAGCCCAACTTTCAATCAGATGTTATATTTTGGTGTTATTTAACCATCTTTTTGCATGAATGGTTTTCATATAGATAGAATGGTACTTAACCAACCTTGACGCAGTTTCTCAGAGATTATAAATACATCATTCAGGGGCTTATCCTTATGATAGATGCTCTGCAATTCTGAGTGATATTTTTATCTGAACCTACCACATAATAGTTGTCTATTCATTCAGTTTCTTCCTCAAAGAATTCATTCTAGTTGGTAAAGCCAGGCCTTCCCTTTTAAAATCTGGACTGATACTGTTTATGATGTATTTAACCAGAATGACAAGATTTAGAGTTGTTCTTTTAAGAAAGTTGGCCCCACTGGAGTGCAGTAATGAGTGTTAATTAGATTATAATTATTGCTTGGATTTCGATGCATTGAAACAACTTAATTATTTTGAATACAGTTTTGTTTTTTCTAGTGTTAAATTAGTCTCTCAGAGTTTGATGAAATAAATGTAAAAAAAACAAGTCATTAGTTCATTTTGGTATTTTCCTGAACATGAGAGGATCTGAAAATGGACCTCCTCTCAGTAACAATTGAAGTATTCCTTAGAGTGCACTTCCACCACAATAACAGTGCTCCTTTTGAGCTTCTGGTTTAAACTGAAATTTGGAAGAAAAATAGTAGTCCTAGATCAAATGGCATTGTTCCATATTTGTACTTTAAGCTTTTTCAGCAATTGTAGATATATCTGAAAAGCTGCTACATTCATTCTAGCTGGCAGCTTTTAATGAAACCTATATTTAGCTCCTTCAGTACAAGCTACAATTGTTGTACCACTTGTTCACATTATAGCAGTTGCAACCAAACATTAGCGGGAAGAATGCCAAATTGTCCTTTGTTGTGAATGGGCCGCTGTTCAATACAGAAAGCGGAATAGATTGGAAGGATTTTAGATTTTTCGACATTTAATGTTTCTTTTCTCCCTTATTCACTGAAGGAATGGAAATTAGGCAAGCGAAAAACCGAAAAGGATGATGTTGTTGGTGTCATGATCTTTTCAACAGTGGAGCCACCAGCCGAGGACATTGGCCTATTGGATGCGTATGCATTAATTTTACAAACCTGCAGGCTCAGCACTGCTAAGCTGAAAAATGAGTAATTTTAAGAAATGTCAGAATCATTTTATGTTTCAAGTATAAATTTGGCTAATCCTTTGCTCTATATCATTTTGGTTTTGGGTTTAAGCTTTATTTCATATGCTTGGCCTTGCATTCACAGAACTTCAATTGATCCTTGTAAAGGATCAAGTCAATTGACGTACCTTTTATCCTGCAGGGAACAAAAGGTTGAATTATTTAGTAAATTCACGAAGGCTATGGATGATGGAGTCAAGGATCTTCTCAATGTGGGACAGGAGCATTGGAAGAGGTGTACAGGGGGTAAGTTTGAAAAGCTGCTTTATCACCTGAACTAAAAAGAGAAAATCCTGGAAATACTCAGCACTTCAGGCAGCATCTGTGCAGAAAGAAATCTGTTTCAGGCCAATAACGTTTCATCATTTCTATCAGACCGGCCAAATATATTTTTATTCCAGATTTCCAGCATCTGCTCTTTTTGATTTGTTTTATACTGATCATCTTTTATTGGTTGTTATTGCAAGGTTTTTATGGTAAAATGCCCTGCCCTATTTTAGAATATGTACATCCATACAACAAAGGAGCAGGTCACTGACCCCATAAGGGTGTGGAAGAGCTATCCAGTTAATTCAGGGATACAAATGTTTTTGCAGGAAGGGTCAGTTTCACAATCCAACCCACTTTGGAGAGCCGCAGATAAGGAATTTTTATTTTAATTATATAAACAGATTCTGATTTTCTATTTCTTTATTGTCATGTTTGAAGACATGCTGAGATAGTTATCACTGCTCCACTGTGCCCTGTGCCTATCACTACTGTAAAACAGTCTGCCATGACAGGTCTTTATCCACCAGTACTGTACCCCAATGTTTTAGAGCAACAGATCTATACCCATAGAACTGTACTGGTTTTAAAGTGTGTGGTGCCTACCAATACTGTACCCTAGTGTTATGTAGTGACAGTGCTGTGCCCAACTGTGAATTTGGATCCAGAGTTGTACATGGACAAGGATCTGAATTCAGGGCCCAGAAGATTGACCTGGCCTGATGTGGTCCCTGGGTTTCTTATACATGAGTCCCTCATCTCTAACCCCCGGTACAATGCCAGGTCAAGTCTGTCATCCCAGGTTCAGTGTTAGGTGTGTACCTCATTTGGCATTTGAGAGAGGACAACTCCAACTTTTCTCAACTCTACACATAATTGAAGTCGCTCATTCCTGGTATGATTTCTAGTCTGATTCTAAACACAGTAGTGTGCCAGAGCCTAATGAGTAATTTATAAACTTTGACAACAACTTCCTTGCTTTCTCACCTTAATGTCTCTATTTATAAAGCTAAGGGTCCTATATGCTTTTCTTTTAACCAAGTGCCCCACAATGTATTTTCCCACTTTCAAAGATTTATTCTAAGTTCCCATGCCTCTGCTCCTGTAACTCCTTAAAATTTATTTATTCTCCATCCTTCATTGCTCCCACAGTGCTGTTAGTTAGGGACTTATAGGGCTTAGACCCAACAAAAAGAAGGAATAGTGATAGATTTCCGTGTCAGGATGATACTTGACTTGAAGGGGAACATGAAAGTGGTGGTGTTTCCATATACCTGCTGCCTTTGCCTTTGTTGGTTTGGGAAGTTTGATCAGATAGCCCAGATGAGGAACTGGTGAGTACTTTGTAGATGGCATACACTTCAGCTATGGTACGATGGTGATGGATGGGGTTCCAGTTAAGAATGTGGATTTGTTCTAAATGGTGTTGAGTTGCTTGACTGCTGTTGGGTTGGCACTCAATCAGGCCAAGAGAGACTAGTCCATCACTGATGTGTGCCTTGCAGATGGTTGAAAGGCAGTGGAGCATCAAGAGGTGATTTGCTTTGCACAGATACGGGCTTTGACCTCTTGTGGCTGGTTCAATTAAATTTGTGATCAGTGGTGTCCCACCATCTCCCCCTCACAGTTATAGATGTTTAGGTATCAGCTTTGGAATATCAAGGGTAGGTGGCTTGATTCTGTTGTCAGAGATAGTCGTTGCTCAATGTTTGCATGATGCAATTGTTATACAAAATTTGCAACAATGCTCTGACAAGACAAAGCAAACAGCAACCAGTATTTTATGTAAACTGTTGAGCATTTATTCAGTGCAAAATTCTGTACTTTGCAACAGGCTGTACTTGAAGAGTAGCTCATAGTCCTTGATCTCTGGAGTCTCTCAGGCACAGGTGATGTATTCAGTTGGCTTTCGTTTCTGTCTTCCAATGTACTTCTTCAACATGCCTCAGTCAAAGGCCACTGAATCAATGCCCTTGTATGGTCTTTTATAGAGTCTATGATTTTATTGGCTCCAGTTTTAGAGCCATTGAAGATCCCAGATGACCTTTTAGCACCACCCTGCTCGTACTGATAGGAACTTTGTTCCTGCTGCAGACCTACAGTTCCTCATCACCTCGTCTCTGGCAACTTAATGATCTTGCAACCAGAACGGCACTCGATACTCTTAAGTATGGTCTAACCAATGTTTTGTACAATAGTGGCATAACACCAACTCTTTCACTCGATACCTCAGCCAATGAAGGCAAGTATACCAAATGCCACCTTAACCACCCTGTCTACCTGTATTTTCATTTTCAAGGAGCTATGTACTTGTACCCCAAGGTCTCTCTGTTCAATAATGCTTCCCAGGGCCCTGCCATTCACTATGTATGTCCTGCCCTGGTTTAACTTAGCAAAATGTATCACTTCACAATTGTCTGTGTTAAATTCCACCTTACCTTGACTTTTCATAGCTTGTCACTGCTCAGCCTACTAAATCTTCATCTGCCACTTCTTTGCTTATTCTCCCAACCTGTCCAATTCCTTCTGCAGACTCCCTGCTTCCTCAACGCTACCTGCCCCTCCACCTATCTTTGGATCATCCACAAACTTGGCCACAGAGCCATCAATTCCGTCATCCAAATTATTAACATACTGTACAACATGAAAAGTAGCCGACCCAACACCAACCCCTGCTGAACAGCACTAGTCACTGGCAGCTAACCAGAAAAGGCCCCCTTTATTCCCACTCTTTGCCTCCTTCCAGTCAGCCAATCTTCTATCCTCGTACCTTTCCTGTAATACCATGGGCTTGTATCTTGTTTATCAGCCTTGTGTAGCACCTTGTCAAAGGCCTTCTGAAAATCCAGAGTCTCCTTTGTCTATCCTGCCTGTTACTTCCTCAAAGAATTTCAACAGATTTGTCAGACAAGATCTCCCCTTAAGGAAATCATGCTGACCTTGGCCTATTTTAGAACATAGAACAATTACAGCACGATTCAGGCCCTTCGGCCCACAAAGCTGTGCCGAACATGTCCCTACCCTAGAAATTACTAGGCTTACCCATTGCCCTCTATTTTACTCAGCTCCATATACCTATCTAACAGTCTCTTGAAAGACCCTATCGTATCAGCCTCCACCACCATTTCTGGCAGCCCATTTCACGCACTCACCACTCTCTGAGTTAAAAAAAACTTACCCCTGACATCTCCTCTATATCTACTCCCCAGTACCTTAAACCTATGTCCTCTTGTGGCCACCAATTCAGCCCTGGGGAAAAGCCTTTGACTATCTACCCTATCAATACCTCTCATCATCTTATAGACCTCAATCAGGTCCCCCCTCATCCTCCGTCTCTCCAAGGAGAAAAGGCCAAGTTCCCTCAACCTGCTTTCATAAGACATGCTCCGCATTCCGGGCAGCATCCTTGTAAATCTCCTCTGCACCCTCTCTATGGCTTCCACATCTTTCCTGTAGTGAGGTGTCCAGAACTGAGCACAATACTCCAAGTGGAGTCTGACCAGGGACCTATATAGCTGCAACAATACCTCACAGCTCCTAAATTCAATTCCCCGATTGATGAAGGACAATACACCATATGCCGCCTTAACCACAGAGTCAACCTGCGCTGCCACTTTGAGCGTCCTGTGGACTCTGACCCCAAGATCCCTCTGATCCTCCACACTGCCAAGAGTCCTACCATTAAGACTATATTCCGCCAATCTATTTGACCTACCAAAATGAACTACTTCACACTTATCTGGGTTGAACTGCATCTGACACTTCTCAGCCCAACTCTGCATCCTATCTATATCCCTCTGTAACCTCTGACAGCCCTCCAAACTATCCACAACACCCCTGACCTTCGTGTCATCTGCAAACTTACTAACCCACCCCTCCGCTTCCTCATCCAGGTCATTTATAAAAATCACACATAGTAAGGGTCCCAGTACAGATCCCTGAGGTACACCACTGGTCACTGACCTCCACTCAGAATACAACCCTTCAACAACCACTCTTTGCCTTCTGTGGGCCAGCCAGTTCTGGATCCACACTGCAATGTCCCCTTGGATCCCAGGTCTCCTCACCCTCTCAATAAGCCTTGCATGGGGTACCTTATCAAATGCCTTGCTGAAATCCATATACACTACATCTACTGCTCTCCCTTCATCGATGTGCTTAGTCACATCCTCAAAAAATTCAATCAGGCTCGTAAGGCAGGACCTGCCCTTGACAAAGCCATGCTGACTGTTCCTAATCATATTATACCTCTCCAAATGTTCATAAATCCTGCCTCTCAGGATCTTCTCCATCAGCTTACCAACCACTGAGGTAAGACTCACTGGTCTATAATTTCCTGGGCTATCCCTACTCCCCTTCTTGAATAAGGGAACAACATCTGCAACCCTCCAATCTTCTGGAACCTCTCCCGTCTCCATGGATAACACAAAGATCATTGTCAGAGGTTCCGCAATCTCCTCCCCCGCCTCTCACAGCAACCTGGGGTACACCTCATCTGGTCCCGGCCACTTATCTAACTTGATGCTTTCCAAAAGTTTCAGCACCACCTCTTTTCTAATATCTACATGCTCAAGCTTTTCAGGCCACTGCAAGTCCCCACTACAATCTCCCAGATCTTTTTTTCTATGCTGAATACTGATGTAAAGTATTCATTAAGTACCTCCGCTATTTCTTCTGGATCCATACACACTTTCCTACTGCTGCACTTGATAGGCCCTATCCTTTCGCATTTCATCCTCTTACTCTTCACGTACTTGTAGAATGCCTTGGGGTTTTCCTTGATCCTGCCCGCCAAGCCCTTCTCATGTCCCCTTCTGGCTCTCCTAATCTTTCTTAAGTTCCTTCCTTTTAGCCTTGTACTCCTCCAGATCTCTAACATTATCTAGCTCTCTGTACCTTTTGTATGCTTTTGTATGCTATTTTATCAAGAGCTTCCAAGTACCCTGAAACCTCATCCTTAATAATGGACTCTGACTATCTACCAACCACTAAAGTCAGATTAACTGGCTGATAACTCCTTGTCTTTTGCCTCCCTCCCTTCTTAAAGAGTGGAATGACATTTCTGATTTTCCAGTCCTCTGGAACCACTCCTAACTCTAGAGAGTCTTGAAAGATCACTACTACTTGTGACAGGTATGTTAGTGTAGCGGTTAGCGTGACACTATTTCAGTGCCAGCGACCCAGGTTCAATTCCAGCCGCTGTCTGTAAGGAGTTTGCACGTTTTCCTCGTGACTGCGTGGGTTTCCTCCGGGTGCTCCGGTTTCCTCCCACATTCCAAAGATGTACAGGTTAGGAAGTTGTGGGCATGCTATGTTGGTGCCGAAAGTGTGGTGACACTTGCGGGCTCCCCCCAGAACACTCTATGCAAAAAGATGCATTTCACTGTGGGTTTCGATGTACGTGCGACTAATAAAGATATCTTACTAATGCCTCCGCAATTTCTTCATCTACCTCTTTCAGAGCCCTGGGGTGTAGTCCATCCAGTCCAAGTGACTTACCTACCTTCAGACCTTTCAGTATCCCAAGCACCTTCTTCTTAGTAATAGCAACTACACTCACTTCTGCCCCATCTCTCTCAAATTTCTGGCATGTTGCTAATGTCTTCTATAGTGAAGACTGACGCAAAATACTAATTCAGTTTGTCTGCCTTTTTTTTGTTCTCCATTACTACCTCTCCAGCATCATTTTCCAGCAGTCTGATGTCCACTCTTGCCCCTCTTTTACTCTTTATATATCTAAAAAAAACTTTTGGTATCCTCTTTTATATTATTGGCTGGCTTACCTTCATATTTCATCTTTTCTCCCTTTTTGCTTTTTTAGTTGCCTTCTGTTGGGTTTTTAAAAGCTTCCTAATCCTCTAGCTTCCCAGTAATTTTTTCAATATTGTATGCCCTCTCTTTTGCT
Source organism: Pristis pectinata (assembly GCF_009764475.1). Lineage (NCBI taxonomy): Eukaryota > Metazoa > Chordata > Chondrichthyes > Rhinopristiformes > Pristidae > Pristis > Pristis pectinata. Next base: position 95,547,633 of record NC_067407.1, on the reverse strand, counting down.
TTTATTTCCCTTGTCTGCCACAGTTGCCTCATACTCCCTTTAGAATGCTGCTGCTTCTTTGGGATGAACTGATCCTGCATCTTCCAAATTACTCCCAGAAACTCCTGCCATTGCTGCTCTACTGTCCTCCCTGCTAGGGTCCCCTTCCAATCAACTTCGGCCAGCTCCTCTCTCATGCCTCTGTAGTTACATCTACTCAACTGTAATACCAATACATCTGATTTTAGCTTCTCCCTCTCAAACTGCAGGGTGAATTCTATCATAGTATGATCACTGCCTCCCGAGGGTTCCTTTACCCTAAGTTCTCTAATCAATTCTGGTTCATTGCACAACACCAAATCCAGAATTGCCTTTTTCCTCGTGGGCTTGACTATAAGCTGCTCTGAAAAACCATTTCGTAGGCATTCTACAAATTCCTTCTCTTGGAATCCAGTACCAACCTGATTTTCCCAATGTACCTGCATATTTAAATCCCCCATGACCACCGTAGCATTGCCCTTTTACATGCCTTTTCTATCACCTGTTGTAATTTGTACCCCACATCCTGGCTAGTATTTCAGAGGTCTGTTTCTAATTCCCATTAGGGCCTTTTTACCCTTGCAGTTTCTTAACTCTATCCACAAGGATTCTACATCTTCTGATCCTACATCACATCTTGCTAAGGATTTGATTTCATTTTTTACCAATGGAGCCACCCCACCCCCTCTGCCCACCTGCCTGTCTTTTCAATAGGATGTGTATCCTTGGATGTTTAGCTCCCATCCGTGATCTCCTTTCAGCTAAGACTCTGTGATGCCTACAACATCATACCTGCCAGTTTCTAACTCTACTATGAGCTCATCTATCTTCTTTCGTATACTGTGTGCATTCAAATAGAACACCTTCAGTCCTGTATTCACCACCCTTCCTCTCAAGTTTGTCTCCATGTTGCCTGAAGTTAATTTCTTATCCCTTTCTAAACTTTGTCTTTATTCTGGAGACTTCAGTAACCTCTCCTGCATTCTCCTTCCCTTTTACTTTATCCATACTTTTCCAATCTGTTGAACTGACCCTCCTACTATTAAGTTTAAAGCTCTATCCACACTCCCTTTTAAACTGTCCTCTACCTCTGTGCCAGCATGTAGAGTTCAACTTGTTCTGTCACGTACAGTAGGTTTATTAGTCCACAGGAATCTTGGAAAAGAGTAATGCAGAAAGGTAGACTTTTCAAACCTCCTCGCACAGTGTTTAGGGATTCTATAGATGCAGTTAAGTGCAAATGCTGAAATCTGAAGCAAAACACTGCTGGAGGAACATCGAGTGGGGGTGGGGGTGGGGGGGGGGGCGGTGGAATGGAATTTTATTTTCTAAAGATAAACTTTATTCATGAAAAATACATACAAATACAAAAAACACTGCATGGCTCTCTTTACATTCGTAGTGTTTAGCCTATACATCCAGTGTTATCAGTTCTATACATTTGGTTGTGTTCACACATGTTGTGTACATTGCATCATTGTCGATCATGTGGCCTCCTGGGATGATACAAACTTCCAAAATCTGGTGATGGAAGGACCCTAGACTGTGATGGAGGAGGCCACATTGAGATTACTGAATGCTGTGGGCAAGGTTGGAGGACATGCACGTGAATCAGGAATCCTAACTGGACTCCAGTCAAGTGATGAAGTGAAGTGAATTATGCACAGGGTCAACCTGGACTTCAGTCTATATTTTTAAGTGGCTGATGGCCACAGTTAGCACAATTCAGGCCACAGACCTAACTTGTCAATAATTGCCTAGTTTAAACTCCTCTTTGTTGAATAAGGTTGTCACATTTGCAAAGCTTGAGCCATTTGGTGCCAACTTTGTGGTCAAGAACCTCAGAAGATCATGACCCTCAACTCTGCAATTTCTCCTTCTGCATCCAAGGATGCTTATCCACTTTAAATGTTACCACCTTCCATCGTCAATCTCCATCCAATCTTTAATCATTCATTATCCCAACAGTTACCTTTGTTTTGATGAAGTCCCATTCCTCGGAAAACACAATTGCATGGTATACATTGTACTTTGCATGCCTTCTGCTTTCTCCAATCCTTTTCCATTTTGGTCCTTAACAACTGTACCACCACCCCCATCCTGTGCCCCAACGCATAGTTAATAAACCAATGGAAGATTTTTGCATCTCTGCCCATTTATTTCCTTTTTCACTTTTCCATTGCATGTATATTTTGCTTAGTTTTCCTTTGTATGATCAGGCAAGAATATCTCATATTCCCTCATTTCCCATCATTCCCATCAACTCCTGAGGAAGTGTACATGGGCCGTAGCAGAACAATCTCCTCTTTACTTGCTTAGTTATATTCATGCCTACTTATCTTATTTGAAAAGAAAACTGCATGGCACTTCATTTTGAGAGGGAAATTGGAAAGAAAGGAATGAACATGGACTTAAAATGGGAATGTTAGAAGCAGAAATAAAAGTTTGGAGGAAAGGATGAATTTTGAATATATTGGAGTAAGGAAGGATACCATTTAGTTCCCTCGAGTGTGTGCACCATTCTGTTAGTTCATGGCTGGTCTTTATCTCAGCTTCCTTCGTATCATCTGATATTATCTAATTAAAATCTTTCCATTCCAGTCCTGAAAACTTCAAATGACCCAATACTGTATATGCAACATTTTGAGGTATGGAGTTCCACTGTCCTTTGTGTGAGAAAAGGACTGAACAGACTGCAGTGACTGAATAAAGGTTCTTTAAAATTGGTTAGGGGTTTGGTAAGGTAGATGGAGGGAAGATATTTCCATGTGGAGAAATTAAAAATCCAGGGTCACAAAACAATATGGGTATTAATAAATCCATCATGGTGTTTAGGTAAAGCTTTTTATCTAGAAATGGTTAGAATGCAAAGCCTACTATTTGAAGTGAATGGATTGGATATGTATCTGGAGAAGTGAGGTAAGTTATGAGGGAGAAAGGAATAGAAGAATATAATAATAGATTTAGAAGTTGATTGGGGAGCATAACAACCGGCATTGACCTGTCAGCTTGAATGGTCTGCTTCTTTTGCGTAATATTTGTGTAATGAGGTATCATTTTGGTGAATGCCCTTGGAGAAGACTCTGCACAATATATCTTCTATTTGTGGTGCCCAAATTGAATGCTGTTCACTAGGACCGTACCACTTATTCATCCCTGCCCCCACCCCCCCCCCCCCCCCCCCAAAAAAAATCTGGTGAAGGTTGGAGGTGAATATTCAAATATAAAAAGGGTGGATGACCAGAGAAATTTAGAGCCAGAATTTCAAAGAGCAAGAGGTTTTTTTTTAGGTTATTCAAGGAGTTCAGCCTGACCACCTCTCTCACCCACCGTTGGTAATTACTTTCAGATCTCCATCACAGCAATAACCTTTAATCTGGGGACTGAACTCTCTTGTCTTCTAGGTTGTTCAGCTGTCAGTCAAAATTCCCACAGGTTTTGAGAGGGATGATGGGCAATTAAAAGAAGCCAAGCTATACATTCAGCTCACACCAAAGTTACTCTCCCATCCTAGTTCTACCTGTCCCAAATGCTCCAGTCTTGCATTATGTGCTTGTACTGTGAATAGCTGATTCATCTTTGTTTGTAATACTGGTGATAGTTGTGATTTTTATTTTTGGCAGCAAAATAGAACGTAATCCTAAATAGATGGTACAACTTGTCCTTGTCCTTGTTTTCTGCTGACATTTCAGTCGTGCTGACATAACATCATTAGTAATTTTTTTTTTGAAAGAATGAAGAGCTGACAAATTCATGATGTAACTTTAAACATTTGCGATTTACTGCTTGCTTATTGTGTGTGGCAATTTTCAAAGCAAGAAATTTTGAAGAATGTGACGCTTGGCAGCCATGAATAATAAATTCAGGTTCCACTCTCAAATTTCCCCTTTTGTTCCAAAATCATTGCCCCCTCACAACTTTGTTATTTATTAACCAATCAATTCTAATCTATCAAAAGATTCTTGCATGCAGTAAGCAAAATTTACATGTATAAAATACATTTGGAATATAACATCAGAGGGACATCATGTAAACTAAAATCTGTACATTTACTGCCATGAAAATGCAGGGACAATAACAGAGTTCTCTTTTGTAAACTATAAAGGAATCAAATGCAACTTGGATCTATCAATGCATAATCATCTTTCTATTGTTTTTCATTCCCCTTTTATGTTATTGGAAAGAATGACTGTTGCTACGCAATAGCCTTGATTGGATGGAAAAGTTGATGACCTGGTACTTTTTATAGTGCTACTGACTACAGATTATGGAAGAGAAGCATTGATGTTCTTTTTTTCTGCCAATATGTGTTAATTAATCATGTTGTAACAAAATACTGCACAGAGAAATGCAGAAGCTTTATATTTATTTAGATGATCCTAGTTTTTATTGACGTCCTTAATCTATTTGATCATTGCCGAGAACAACCTTTCATCAGGCATGGAAACATTTGAATGACACATCAGTAAAATCAATAGTTATCCTGAGGTTAAGTGGATGGGATAGAGCTGGAGAAACCCAATGGACCAAATGTTTCCCCCCACCCCCCAATGATCTTAGGTATACAATATGATACGGATACATTCTAATATGTACAGTATATTAGCCAACTGAACATATTGAGGTTGCATAATACTATTTTCCTAGAATAAAGCTTGCTAAGTGAAGGAAGAATAGCTCTTTTTAAAAAAAATACAGAAGTGAAACTTCAAAGTCTTGCAAGTTGTTACTAGTAATTTATTTTATCTATCAAATTCAAAGTAATTCATATTTTGCAAAAGGTAAAAACAAATTCCCTCCCCAGTTTTGAAATTTCCTGATTCTGTTTGCCACTGTTTAAGAATATTTGAGACTGCAAAATAAATTTTATAGTGCCAAACTGTTTATTAATATGCAGTTATCAATTTATTGTTCCATTAATAACACATCACAAGATGGCACTATTGCATGTCGGTTAGTGCTGCCACCTCACAGCTCCAGGGATCTGGGTTCAATCCTGATCTTGGGTGCTGTTTATGTAAAGTCTGTGTGTTCTCCGTGTTACCTGTGTTTCCTCTGGCTGCTTCGCTTTCCTCCCGTGTGCCAAGATGTGCTGGTTGGTAGTTTAATTGGCTGTGTAAATTGCCCTAGGTGGGTGGGAGGAGAATCAGGAGCTGATGGGCACATGAGAGAGAATAAGTTACTGGGTATATAAGTAGGGGAATGGGATTGATGGAAATGCTCTGAGAGCTGGCAAAGACTTGATGGTCTGAATGGCTACTTCCTATGTTGTTATGAAATACCTGGGGTGGGGGGAAATGTATGATGAAAAAGTTCATGAAGGGCAGGGCAGTATAATAGCCCAATTTTTAAAAAGTCTACTGCTGTACCCATGTTCCAAAGGAACTGCAGATACTACTTGTGCAACTTGTATTGACTTCTTCAGGACTGAAGGTAATTTGAGCTGACTGTGTTCTATGTTCTCTTAAAGCACTGCCTAAGGAGTATCAGAAGATAGGAAAAGCTCTGCAGAACCTTTCACAGGTCTTCACAACCAGTGGTTATGAAGGTATTATACTATAATGTTTCAGCTGTTTTTGCATGCACATTTGATAAGCTGTTAAATTATGGATTTTGCCCTAATTTTTTATTAAAGTACTTCCCCTACACTTTCTGTATTCTTGTCAGGCCTCCCCTGTTTTCACTTTTCTTTCCCTACCATATGCTTCCTCTTTTTTTTTCCTTTTATCCAATCCTCAATATCCCATGATGTTCAGGGTACTTGGAATCATTGTCCTTATCTTTCACCCTTATAGAAACTGGTTGGCCCTGAACTCTCATATTTCACCTTTGAATGACTCCCACTTGTCGATTGTCGACTAACTTGCAAGTAACTTCATGAAGTTTACTTTGCCAGGTTCTGTTTTATGTTAAAATTGGCCTTCCTCCAGTTCAGAACATTAATTTCTGGTTCATTCTTGGAATTTACAGTACATTGGTCACTATTTCCAAAATGCTGTCCCTGACGCTCTAGTCACTTGCCCAGTTATATTTCCTAAGAATAGGTCCTGTGCTGCCCCTTCTCTAATAGGGTTATCTACATACTGGCTCAAAAAGCTCTCCTGGACATATTTAAATCAACTAAAGATGATAATTAATATGAAGTAAAAGTATTAAATTTTAAAAATTAGTATAATGCAAAGAGATCATCTTTGTCTCACCTCTATAAGAGTCTTTAGTAAACCCTTTATTATCTACTTGAACTCCTTTGTAACCTTGTTAGGTTCATGCCAATTAATGCAGAAATAGTGAGCATGCAACCTGTTGCCACATTTCCAGCTGTGTTTCCCTATAACTGGTAAATAAGTATAATTAGACTCGTGCTAAGCCACATTTGAAGAACTACATGTTCCTTTTGGCTCATATCCTGTATATAAGTAGGTTTTTTTCTCACTTGCCTGACATTCAGTCTATACGAGCAATAGATTGCTTATTGTTTGCCATTTTCTTAAGCGTGCATAATATTTGGCTTTTATGTCCATTACAAGCATATTCATTAAAAAAAAACTGATATGTCCATTCCAGCAGGAATCTTTGTATGAATGTTAATGGTGATGCAACAGATTTCTGCTAGAATATACATATCAGTTTCTGTGAATATGTTGTAACATCATTAACGTGCATACAAAGATGGCTGCAGTCTTCTTGTAGGTGCCCAGTCTTGTGGTTGATTCTCAAAACTGAAAGGTACTATTTTAAAGAGAAAAAAGTCCCTTCAAATAATTCATAATCCAGTCATTATGTGGATACCCTGGAGAAGAATGGTTATCCATAGTCATGTAGCTGGCCTCAAGATTATATGATTTTTGAGAAGCAAGCTTAAACTGTTGCAAACCATTACTTTAGCCCTGCTACAGGAAGTATTACTTTGCTGTAATTAATGTTTTGTAATTGCTCCAAAGCTTGTCAAGGTTTTAACCCTGAAATCCTCAATCTTAACTTCTATTTTGGGTCCTTTTACCTAGTTGGCAGTAAGGCTAGTGTGTGTTAATAATTGATATTTCTGCACTAATGTTATCGTACTGTAATTTTTAGTGAATGATTATCCACAGAATACAAACTACCTTAATAACATTTCAGAACCTAGGTCTTATAATGCTGTGTATTTCCTTCATTAACATTGCCATCATGTCAGGAGATTGTGCGTTCTTTTTCCAAAGTGAGATTACATTCTTGGCTAGAATAGAAGGACTTCTGTGAAGTTAAACATTTTGCATTGGGGAGTTTCCACCATGGATGCAATTTTGATTCCAATGCAAATTACAGCCTTCTTGAAAAGTGTTCTTTCCATATTTTCCCCCACCCCAAACCATGTAGGTAGCTGCTGAACTTCATTGGCATACTGACAATCTCTCTTGAATTAGCATAATCAAATTACATTTTAAAATTGTTCAAGTTTTATTTGGAACAAAGGAGAATGAGGGGAGACATTAAAGAAGTGTTTATGAGAGGCATAGATAAGGTGGATGACAACAGTCTTTCCCCCAGGGTAGAGGAGTCCAAAACTAGGGGGCATAGATTTAGGGTGAGAAGGGAAAGATTTAAAAGGGACTTGAGGGACAACTTTTTCATTCAGATGGTGAGTGTATGGAATGAGTTGAGGCAGGTACAATAGTATCATTTAAGAAACATTTGGATAGGTACATGGAGGGGTGGAATTCAGAGGGATATGGGCCAAACACAGAAAATTGGGACCAGTTGGGTGGACAACGTGGTTGGCATGGACTGGTTGGGCTGAAGGGCCTGCAGCTATGCTGTATTGCTCTATGACTTATTTTAGAAGTTTTATTTTAAAACAAAACTTACTTGACTTTTTGAAGAATGGTAACTTTGTAATTTGATCAATACAATTAAAAATGGATTAGTCACAAAAATTAATCATTTAAAAAGCAGTGTCAGCCTAACCTGATGATAAAATGATAGAAATGGCAAAAAACACACTGGGGAAACAGAAATCGGGTCCTATGGTTTTGGATTTTTTTTTTAGAAACAAAATCACTTTGATAATGGACTGATTGGCAATTTTGTTTCCAAAAGATCTTGAGTAACATCTGGGGGCTTCTTTGGTCTAGGAATGAGTACAAGTGAGCAGGAACTCCACATTATTATTAATTCACCCTGGCAGTCTGGTTGTTTTGTGGTGGGTGCAGAGTCTGCATCTACCACAATGTTTTTAAATCTAATACCAAGATGGTGGAAATTTTATTGGCACTGAATGTAATTTGCACTTAAAGTTATGTGATATTTTTAACCAATCTTTGGATAATTCTGCCTAAACAAAATCAAAACAATCAACAGGAAACTCTAGGCCTGTTTGCATTTGGGCATTGTCATTTTGTTAAACAAAAACTCTTCTGTGGTAAAGAGTATTAGTCATAACTGTTATGACTAATAATAATAATACAATTTGTCAAGACCTCCCTGTTTATTAATTTGTATTTCAGGTGAATCCATTCTGACAGATCCTCTAACTGAAGCAGGAAAGACCTATGAAGAAATTGCCAACCTCTTTGCAGAACAGGTACCAAAATGTTTTTAATTTGGGTAACTGCCTGGAAATGTAAAATAGGCATATAACATTTACAATTACATTGAATATAATACAATGTCATCATAACTCAAAGCAGCCTTTCAATTGTGAACCATGATTTAAATCATCAGCTTGGTGATGAAGCACAAGAGATTTTGATCATTCTGCAAGTAATGATTATGTTCTGGTTCAGATTGATATTTTTTGACCATGTTATATTACTGGTAAGTAATGTCTGGTTGGAGCAATGCTCTGTATCAGTTAGATTATAGGTATACTTTACCTCTGGCTGATGATTTGCCATGTATGATTCAACACAGGAAAATCAAAGAAGTGAAGAGAAACATGAAAAATGTTTGATTTTGGTTGTTGATCACATGGGAGATACTACTAGAACTTGAAATGATGAAATCCAAGTACAAGAGCTATTTTTGCAACATGTGCCATTGTGTAGAAATGTCATGTGAACTTGTGTCTTTAACAGCCCAAAAAAGACCTTCATTATTTGATGGAAACCAACCAGGAATACAAGGGATTATTGGGATGTTTCCCTGATATCATTGGTGTACACAAGGTAAAAGAAAATTAACAAATGTGAAATTGAAATGTTCCATTGATGTTTGTTAACTTTTTTCCCCTGGCCAGACAGCAATAAGAGCCGAATAAAAAAGTTAAAGCAAAATTAATGTAAAGCAAACCATCAACTTAAAAGATTAGAGAACTGTATAAAGGTCATTTGTAATCATTGTGTTGATGCCACTCTCACAAAGCTGGAGATATAAATAGAGACAAGAAATGCATAAGGAAACCAGCAAATGAAATGAATGTTCTGGATTTTAGCTCTGGTTCAAATGTGAAACAGAAATAAGCCAAAAATTTATATGCTTGTCATTTTATTTCTTAGCACTAAACACAGGCAAATGGATTACTTCTAGAGTGGAATGCAATGTGTGATGATTTCTGGATTGGATTGTACCACTCCAGATACTTGACAGGGTACTTCTAGTTGTGAATATCACTTGGATTGAGGACATGATTTCTGGGTCAGATGTACATGGAACAATGTCATACCTCATGCAGTGTATCTTTAGAACATTGCCCAGGAAGTAAGATCAAACTGTTCTACTGTCTGCCTTTCTGAGCAAATACCAGTCAAGAGATTCTCCTAGCTTGGAAACTTAAGAATCAAACCTAGTTGTCCCCCAGCTATATGGTACCAACTTACAGACCACTCAATCTGACTCTCAACTGCCATTCAATACATACAAAGTAAAAACTATAAGAGCCACAGTAGTTCCTAATGTTTTGAACTCAGGTGCTGCAGATTCTTGCCCCTGGAGGCCCTCATGAAATAATTGTGTGCCATGCAATGACTTGCTTACATTGCCAGTGTTTTTTCTGACTTGTTTATATTTCTGCCACAAGCTAGCCTCTGAGCAGTTGATGGATCTGTTAGTCTGCACAGTAAATGGATGGCTCATAACTAATTCTAATATGCAAATTCCATAGTGGAATAGCTTAGACATTTAAGTTCCAGATTAATTTGTCTTAATTATGTGGATGTTTATTTTTACAGACAAGATCATATGGCCACACAATATGCAGTGCGTGACATAATAGGAAACTGGCACAAATTATTAAGGCCACAATTAAAATACTGTTACAGTTCAGTTTTAGGTGTCCTCATTTGGATAAGATCGACTGTAATGATATATGGAGAAACTTTTAAAATAAAGAGCTCTATTGATCACAATTAAGATGGCTGAAGAAATTGATAAAGATATTTAAAAATTGAGCACTTTCAATTTGGGCAAAGGGAGCATCTATGTGACCAATAAATTGGTAGCCAAGTGGTCTGAAGGGCTGTGAAATGCTTTGCTGCACCATCGCCTGTCATCTTGTAACATGGCAAATCCTTACTTCATCATTACATTAAATTGGGAAGCAATCCTGGTTTGAGAGGAGTGTAGATCAGGTCAGGGGTAGCACTAGGCATACCTAATTATGAGATGCCAACCTAATTATGAGATGCCAACCTAATTATGAGATGCCAACCTAATTATGAGATGCCAACCTAATCATGCTAAGGTACAGAATTACATGTGCTGAATGGTGGTAATTGTGTAATTTGTTTATGTGAGCTCACAATCAATGGATCAGATTAAAAGTCTACAACATCTTGCTGCATCCAGTCTTAAATAGAACATATAGAAAAATAGGAAGAGGTGTAGGTCATTTGGCTCTTTGAGCCAGCTGCATTGTTCAATGCAACTGTGGCTGATCTTCATACTGATTATCATATTCCTGTGCTCTTTTCATACCCCTTGATGCCTTTTGTATAAGTATTGGTGAGCAATTGAAAAGTAACAGGAGGAGAGCTCAATGAATGTTCCCATCACCAACAATGGCAGAGCTAGTGCACAAGACCAAAAGATAATGTTGACATCTTTGAAATGGTCTTCAACCGGATGTGTGGAGTGGATGATCCATAGTGATCTCTTCCTGAAGTCCCAACCAATACAGAGTCCAGTCTTCAATTTAGTTTATTATATCAAGAAATTGATGAATAAAGTGTGTATAACAATGGCTACATACTGTGATGGTCTCCAGGTTGCAGCACAGAAGACGTACTTTGGAATTAGCTATATGACTACTCAAGTATTTCTGCTGAAAATTCAAGACTAGAATCTAATCATTAAGAAAACTGTAAGATGTATCCTGTCCACAAGAAGTAGGAAAAATCCAATCCGACAGTCATCTCTTCATAAATATCTGTAAAGTGACAGATAATGTCATGGAGTCTGCTATTGTGTGACGCTTATTAGTAATAGGCTCCCTAATGCAAAGATTAGCTTTTGCCAGGATCACTCAGCTCTAGACCTTGATACATCTTTGGTCCAGATACATCTTTGGTCCAAATGCATCTTAGAGCTGAAATTCACAAGTGAAGCTGAAGTGCCTCTTATCCCTAATTGCCCTTGCGCTGAGATACTTGCAAAACCATTTAAACATATTCAAAAATATGGTGGAAACTTCCACCATAGTTGAATGTCAGCAGAACAACTTTGTTGTTGTGCTCAAACCAGCACTCTAAAGTACAAGAAATGTAAATATGTGGTCCATCAAAATGAATATATTACCTTGCCTGTCATAAAGTATGTTTCAGTATTTAGTTTCCAGCTGCCACTCAGTTGATAATTAGCACTCTTAATTCTGATTGCAGAATGAAGTTCCATCTCCAAGAATACGTTTTCTCATTATACGTTTCTGTTTGAAAATGAACTGTTTAAACATGTTTCTATTCTGATGAAACTTTCCATGGGGAAATCCTTTATTGATGAAGAGCTACTGTAGAATTGTAATCAGTGATGATCTTAGCTAAAATTAGGAAAAGATTTTTTTATGTAGGGATTATATTTCTAAGATTTTTATGGTTTATTTTATTATTTTTATTGTGATATTTTATTTAAATAGAGTGCTATAGAAAAAGCCAAAGAGGGTGACAAGTTGGTTGCCTTAAATAAGATAACAGCGCAGGAAAAGAACACCATGGTGAATCGTATTGGCACCATGTCTTACACATTACAAGGTAGGTACAGAAACAAAATGGAAAACAGAGGTAAAATATGATATGCTTTTAATTTGTATTTGTAGAATTTTTTTTTGTGTGGCAGAGGAAGGTAGCTCAAAAGGGTAGTTATCCCTGTGATTCTTTCATAGATTGTTCATAGTGATGTTAGAAACACAGAATTTGCCGCCATCTTGCCCATTGATAGTTATGTTTGTCAACTCTGGAGATATGATCACATGATAATCTGACCATGAGATAGCCATATGACATCAGAACACATTTTTACAAACGTTAATGCATTAAGCTTATAAAGGCAGTCTCCCTGCAGTTGAGTATTTTTGCTTACAAGCTTTCTTCCAGCAGCTATTATGTAAAATGTTTCAGTGTACCTGTGAACAGAAGAGAAACTGAAAGAAAGAAAAAAATGTAGGAGCTTTGGTAACGGTATGAAATTGCACTGATTACCAAAATGATAACACTCAGCTTTCACCCATCAACGATGTTGATAACGTGCAATATTTTCAGCCACTGGTAACAGTTCCAGTTTTTCAACATTCTCCCTGTGTCAAATAGTATCCTATCACCCATTGACATTGACTCTGATATGGTACCCAAAATCCCATGAACTGCATTGGCTACATGCAAGCTCCCTTTTTGGCAACTTCTATAGGACTGTTATCTCTCATATCACCTTTGTCCTGGTTTAAAGTTGTTCTATTAGGTCAAAATACTACACCAGGAATTTCAGGTATCATTAACATTTTCTGTTTAATCTTGACCTGAGGAGGCCACTTGTTTAGCCATTACTCTGACCCCTCCACTCATCCCTCAGATCCTTCGCTCTCCCCTGATTATTGATGGGCAACTGACATAGTAAATTAGGGCATACAGCCCGATAAGTCATAAATCCTTTGACCAACTTTAGTCCATAATCCCTTCACAAGCCATGTCATCCTGTCCTTCTGACATCCAGGAATAGGAGAATGTGGAAAGGGGAAAGGCGAGTATCACAAGAATTTGATTGTAGTATAGAAAATCAAACCTGTTTTATTTTCTTCCATCTGTTTTAGTAACTAAAGATGATTAACGTTCCATAATTTCATTACAGCCGAGATGAATCACTTCCACAGTAATCGGATTTATGATTACAATTCTGTAATGCAACACTACTTACAGCAACAAGTCCAGTTTTATGAGACGGTAAGTGGCTTAATAGATCTGTTTTACTTTGGACTTCATTGGGGGAAAAACACATGAAGTAACTTTATTCACTAAATTGGGGAAATGGCAATTTATCTTTTCACCATCCAATTAAAATTGATAAGTGTTTAAAATTTCGTGTAGGGTTTAAATATAAAGGATTTGTTTCCTATGGCTGAAAGATCCATTTTTTTCCATGTTGGGCTTCCATTAACCCATTGACCAGATGACCTCTACAACTTATCCCCACAGCAACCCATGCCTCACCCCCTCTCCCAGCTTCTCTGCTACTTATAACTAACTTGTGTTCACTCTATCTGAGGAATGGAATTGATAGATGGCCAATTGTTAGATTGTCCTGTCCATGATTGTAAAGGGGGGGACAATTCCAAAGAATAGTCAGTAGAGAAAAAAATAAATGTGCAAAAGTATTTCTGTTTACAAATGAGAGAGAATGGCATTGAAAAATTTAATTGGTGTTCACAAATTCTATTGGAAGACCTTATGAAGAATATGTTGAAATTTATTTCAATTGAAGATTATTTTTTATTATTTCACACTAGATTGCAGCAAAGCTGAAGCAAGCATTGGGCCATTTTACAGTACAACAGTAAACTCTGAAACGCATTTAGCCTTAATTGACCAGTTGGTGGAGGAAACCCATGCTCTGAAGTGTGTTTATGAAGGAAAAGCACAAGAAAGACATCTCAAGTTCAGGTTTTGTTTGAGATAATATTAAGCATGCAAAACAGCTGTTTGGACCATATCAGTTATTTTTCTGTTGCTGCAAGATTGTTTTATCACTCTGTCCGAGCATAAACTTGGTGAACTTTTTGTTACTTTATGCATTATTCTTTGTCTCTTTCTTGTTCCTTTTCGTGGCATATGCAGAGTTGCAATTTTGATCAGCAGTGGCATCGTATCAGCTTAGGAATTATTGTTGATATCATGGTGCCATGGTAGCTGCTACTACCTATGTAAATCATTGTTGCAGCTTACTTTGGTTACTAAATGGGCCACAGGAAGAAGAAATGCTGCATTATAGGGGAGTTTATGACATTGGCAGCAATAACAATGGAACTAAAGGATTGATTTTGTTCTCTGAGCAAGTACTTTTCAGAAGGCATTGTTGTAATTTAAATTTGCTTTTCTATTGTGTTTAGTGCAATTAATAAAATTTCATGTCAGTGATGCATTCTATAAATAAAGTGGGCAAGAACAAGATTGATCTTAAAACCAAGTTGAGCAGATATCAAAGTGAAAGTCATTTCAGAAAGGATTCCCAAATGCCAGTAGATGTGATTACACTGTGAGTAGAAGTGGGGACTCTTGGAGGGAGAAAACTCTTGATGTGCAGAAACTTTTTATTGCTCGTTAAATTGAATTTTCAATTCATACAAAGATAACAAGAATGTATCAAACCTTGGAAAATGAGTCTTAAACATTCCTGGCTATGAATTTTGCCATTTATTCTTGACCAAATTTTACTTGGTACGTGACTTTTTGTTCTGTCCCCTTTCAGCGATAGCATTAGTAGAATGGTGTCAAAGGTTACACCCTGAGGTGCCACTCTGAAAAGCTTTATAGATGTAGTTGGTTTGCAATTTGGTATTTGTAATGACGTGTATGTCAGATTTTTGTTTTGCAATAATCACAATCTTTGACTACTTCATCATTATTATTATTATTGCCTAAGCTACCAAACTATCAAAAGAAATTGCTTTTTGAAGAATTACGTGTTAACAAAATTATAGCAAAATGATTGCTGTTTTCAACTGGTTACCAGTTCTTTTTGGAATCCAGCCCCAAAGTTCAGGGCTGACAGGAACTTCATTTAGTTGCAAAAAATTTGAAAGCCATTCTGAATAGAGCTATTGCATTACCTATAGCCATGCTTAAATTTATAATGACTGTACAAAGATATCTGTAACTACACAGACATTTATGAATCTAAGAGGACTATAAGAGCATGTTTGCACCAAAGATAACTATTTAATTTTGTATTGACATTATTTTTGGATGATAAACTAATAAATATTCTATGCCTATACATTTTTGATATTTGGGTTTGTCCTGTTCAAGTGCCAATTTGGAGGAAATTAAATTTGAAATGTAGAAAATGTTTTGTAATATGGGACAAAAGAACACATCTTTACATTGTAAGCAATGAAGAAAATTCTGTGAATAAGATAGTTAACCAGAGATTTTTTTTTTAGAAATGGAAATATTTGCACTTTTGTGTTTTGCATTCTATGTTCAGTGTGGTGAGTGAAAATTGGACTAAAATACAAATCATAAATTATTGAGATGTATTAACTTCACATGACACTTGTTACAAGATACTACATTATCGGTGTGCTTACTGTATACAAAGTATATACTGTAAATGTAACTCATCTTTCTGTTAAGTCCAATGTACAAAAATGTCTTGTCGAAATTAAATATCAGGTTTATCTTAATCCTGTTATAGTACAGAACCTCTGCGATGAAAGTTCATAATCTGGAATGCTCTAACATCCAATTCAGAGAACAGTAAATCTCACCAAGCTTTACTTCTGAATACTGAAATTCTATGACGAAGTGACTATCGTATTGCAGATGAGGGAACTCTGGGAGGCCAAATGGAATGCAGGTGGGAACACACCATTTTGTCTGATAAATGATTGAGCACGAGGAAGAGCTAAGCAATCCAAGTGGTTTTGTTACTTTTTAATTGTAATTTACATTGATATTTTACAGTTCTCAATGAACTTGAGCTTAAAATCAGTTTGTATAAAATGAAGAAAAAGTCTTTCTATAAAAGCACTGTTTTGACATTTACATAATAGTTGTGATACTAGTGCCTGAGGTATCTTACCATCACAATGATAGGATATGATGGGGATGCAGTGCTTAAGTTGGTGGACAAATCACCATTCTGTAGAAATAATCTGGAATTTGTATTTCAAATGAACAAACAAATCTGCTGGAAACTAAACGATTGTTATAAAACTCCAGCTGATGCACATGTGTCCATCTGCCCTTACTTGGCCTGACCTCTTTGTGGCACCAGACCCACCAATGTTGGTTGACTTTTAATTGCCCTCTGAAATGTAAGCTACTCAGGTGTGTCATAGCTGCTGAGTTTAAAAAAAATTAAACTGGATAGACCATGTGGCATTGATGTAGGCACAAAACTTCTGACCCAGAAAGTTGCTCACATCTCAGTAGACCTTGCAAAGTCCTTATTATGAATATTTCAGAACTGGTGTCTAAACTGGAAGGGCTATCCCACAGACAAGTTAAGCTAACAACAAGTATGTTATGGTCTTGCTTCACAGCTCCTGCTACCCAGGTCCAATTCTGACTAATGCAACTTTTTGTTTGGAGTTTGCATGTTCTACCTGTGAACATGTGGGTGCTTCGATTTCCTCCTACAGTACAAAAATGTGTGGATTTGGTAGGTTAATTAGCCACTGTAAATTTGCCCTAGTAGATGAGTGATAGAATCTGGAGGGGAGTTGATGGGAACGTGGCAAGGATAAAATGGGCTTGTGTAGGATTAGTTTAAAAAGAAATGGGTGCTTGATGGTCGGTGCAGACTCAGTGGGCCTATTTCCATGCTTTAGTGCTCTATGACTCCATAACAATCTGACAGTCATCTCCTAGAATTGTATCTTTAAAAAATCATGCCAAGTGACTCCCATCTTATTTCCCAATTTATACATCCTAACACAAGTAAGATACCTCGGGGAAGACCAGAATCAGAATTATTATCACTGATGTATGACATGAAATTTGTTGTTTTGTGGCAACAGTACAGTGTAAAGACACAAAATCTATAAATTACAAAAATAAATAGTGCAAAAAAAAAAGAATAACGAGGCAATATTCATGGATTGTTCAGAAATCTGATGGCGAAGGGAAGAAGCTGTTCCTGGATCACTGAGTTTGGGTCTTTGGGCTCCTGTACCACCTCCTGATGGAAGTAACGGGAAGAGGGTGTGTCCCAGATGGCAAGGGTCCTTATTGATAGATGCTGCCTTCTTGAGACACTGCCTCTTGAATATGTCCTCGATGGCGGGGAGGGTTGTGTCAGTGATGGAGCTGGCTGAGTCTGTAACCCTCTGCAGCCTCTTGTAGTCCTGTGCATTGGAGCCTCCATACCAGGCTATGATGCAACCAGTCAGGATGCTCTCCGTCGTACATCTATAGAAATTTGTAAGAGCCTTTGGTGACATACCAAATCTTCTCAACCTCCTAACGAAGACCCACCAGAGTGACAGGATAATGGTAATCAGGCAGGAGAAAGTAGATCTGGAAGACCTCAATGCCGATTGTTGACTCCATGAAATCCTATGGCATCAGGTGAAACATGCGCAAGAAGTTCTGCTCCTGATTACTGCCTACTGTTCTCCCTCAGTTGACCATCAGTGCTGGTTTTGTTCTGTGAAAGCTTGGTCAATGTGTTGGAGCGTGTTCTCTTATGGAACTGTACTCTAACTTCAGTTGGCATCTTCAAGAAAGGGCTGATATGTAAAACAATACCAATGTGAATAATTCTCTAACTAAAACCTCTCACACTATTAAAAACTTTTCCTCAAAAGAAATTACCGTATAGGGGATCTGTACAGAAACTAAAGTATTGCACTTTGGAAGGAAGAATGATGATGAGCATAAATTTTTGGATAACATTTTAAAGGGGGGGGGGGGGAATGTCAGATCAGAGGCATCTTTGGGTTCATTGGCAGTTTCTTTTTGAGGGTGTCAGGACAAGTCAGTAAGGCTCTTCACAGTCAGAAGAAAATGGCATCATGGCAGACATACGTATGTCAATATCTGGGCCTCAGTTTTGAGCACCACACTTTGGGAAGAAGGGTCACAGCCTTGATACAGAGGACTTTTTTTTTCCCGAATGAAGAGAAAATTTACCAAACATTAGAACAGAATTAACAACAGAAAGGGTTATGGTGATTGGGAAGGGGGATTAATCAGTAACTTCCTCTTGCCAAATGAACTCCATTGATCAGGTCAGATGTAGGTCTGTTCTTCCTCCTACTGTGGAAGAGAATGAAGAACACTAGGGAGGGGGAGGGAACAGGAGTCCTTCACAGATTCTGCAGTTGGGAACAACTGAAGGGAGTGCTGTAGATTACCAATGTTATTTTTCTCTGGCTACCGGAGATAAGTTGGTGATCTTGCAGATATCTGGTTACAGAATATTGGATACCCATGTCATAACACTTTGACCATTTCAGCAGCGAGTCAAATATATCTGAATAAGTTTAAGCATTTTAAACTTTCCTGCAAAAATTCACATCTTTTCTCTTCTCCAGATTTTAGCATGTATCGAAACAGTTGGTAGAGCTTGTGGATAATGAATCATTTTGCTGGGTGCTCCTTTCCAGAGCATTTTTTTTCCAATGTGCTAACACGTTCTTTGGATTGTACATTTTGACCTGTTTCCAACTGGTTATTCACATTTCACAAGTTAGCAAGCATAGACAACAGTGTTAGGCAACTGTGGAGAGTCTATTGAGGGCTGGCCTCCATGCTCTGCTCAGTCTGATAAACATTGTCTGCTTCACTACCCATCCAGAAAAGGATTATCTTTGAAAAGCAGCAGAAATATATCAGAGTTGTTTAGTCAATGAAGTTTATTTGTGTCCACTTGTGAACTCTAGATACCAGCATGTCTTGATGTTTAATGGTGATGGCAGACTTTGGCTTTGGTCTTGCAACGCTCAAAACCCTCTCCTGCAAAGTAGTAGTATGGAAGTCTGACTAGCCTATTAGAGGAGTGATGGCAAAAGTGAATGTGGAAATGAAAATTCCATTCAAAGCTCTCCCATTTCTCACTTGTTGCTCCTCCATTTTCAGTCAGTTGCCAGCATAGTGTCTCCTCTCCTGATGGTTGGCTGTTCCTGTGAGTGGTGGATGCCAGGTAGTTATGGACTCCTAAGTGCAGAAGAGGTCCAAAGAGAGCATCACACCACTGTTGTGGTAGCCCTTGGAGCATCATGCCTGTACCCCTGCTGTAGGTACAAGGACTGCACCACTGAATAGAAATGAGTTCTGAAGTTGAGTATAGCTTTGCATATGCATGTATGAGAAAATGTTGTACTAAATTTCCATACTTGAATATAATGACATTTTTATTATTTTGCTCTACTTACCAATTTGCTTTTCCTTAGTTGCTTTAACTTGCTGTTAACCAGAGAGACTTGAATTAATTGGGACTGGTGTGGAGATACCAGGAGCATGGATCGTAGGTGATCAAAAACACAAAATGCTGGAAAAATTCAGTAGGTTAGGCAGCCTATGTGGAAAAGAGAAACAATGTTTCAGGTCTGGGCCCCTTCATCGCAGATTGTGGGTCACTTTTGTACCTGTCGCTCCTCCCTCTCATTTCCCTCCCACTCCTTTGCCCCATTCTGTTCCTTGCCTCTGGATAGTTGACCCTTCCCTGAACACCACACACACACACACACACTCACACACACACACTCACACTCTCTCGCTACCCTCTCCTCCCAGCTGTTGCTGCTTTTTTTGCTTCTGCTTCTTGCTCCTACTCTCCATTCCTGTTCTCCAAACCCTCATTTCTCCTTTCCCTTCTGATATCCCTTCTTCCCTCTTGCTGGCATTCTCTCTGCTCTCCCTCACTGTTGATTTTGCTCTTCAACTGTTTTCTCTATTTTCTGCCATGCCATTCCCTCAAAGCTACATGTTGCTCATCTTTGCTTCTGCTGCTCCATTTTTCTGCTGTTTTAGAGGTACTGAAGGCTGTGTATTTTTACTTCTCCCTTCATCTGTAGTACGATGCTACAAAGATGGAAAGTTTTTTTTGAGAATGGAGAAAATAACAGTTTGAAACTCTGGGTCACACAGTGCTGAGGTTGCAAAAGGTCTGGTTCAGCACAAGTTCAGGAAAAGAGGTGGAATTACTAACTAATTAACAGAGTTTGAGGTGCACACCAGGCCACAACAACAGTACTTCAAAGAAAATAGAAACTAAAACCAAGGTCTTTAGTAGTCATCACAAATTCCATTCCCTTGGCACTGATGTCATCCCTTTTCCTGTCAACTGTCTGAAACTGTTTGGGACTTCAGTGGCATGTTTGATTGGAAGCTGAATTTAGGTGTGGTGCAAACACACAGTCTAATTTTGCATATATCCAGCTTTGTAATGTCACCTGCCTCCATCCCCTGCCTCAACACATCTTACTCTTCAAACATGCCTTTGTTAGCTTGAGGTGTGTCTTCTACTGGAATCATGGGGAGTGTTTTCTCATTAAACTACACTTAAATATGGAGAAAATGAAGTTAAATTAGTATTTAGAGGCCTGAACTATTGATTAGTAAAGATAACTTTAATCCCATTTTGACAACTGGGGAATTTAAAATCAACTAATTAGATAATTCTGGATTTAAAACAAAACTAGTATTGTTAATAATGACCATGAAAATTCCAACTTGTTGTAGAATTGAGCTGGAATTTTCATGGTCATTATTAACATGGTTTACCAGTCTCCGGCTCTCAATTGTCTTTTGCAAAGTCCAACAAGCATTTTGAGCAGTTTGCGTTGGACATGATCTTTGTCAAGAACCATCCCCTACACTTGCGTGATGCATGACTCTCTGCTGTCTGGACTGTTTCCAGGATACACACTGTGACAAGCATTAACTATTGCTGGAAGGGTACTAACTTCGTGAAATAACTTTGTTTTGACAAATTAAGTAGCCTTCCAGTGCAAGAAGCTTTTAATGACTGAATGCTACAGACTTTTACATTCCACGGCCATAGCAAAGGCTGTGAATTGACCTTGAGGTCCTTTGATAAAAGAAGATGGGGAACTATCCACAGAATCTGCTGAACAGATTATCAAACTCATTTGGCGGAAAGGCTCATCAGCAATCACTAAAACCATGGTGGTAAGAAGATCCCTCCTGCTTAAATTCTTCAGGCACAAGCCAGAGTCTCAATGGCACTATAGGCTGCAGTGGGGATGAGACTGTCATCCATTTCTTTCTGGATTGAGCACTTGCCAAGGAGACCTGGAAGGGAATGGAACATGTAAAAACTCATTGGAATTTGTCTCTGGAATTAATGTGGAAGGTTGATGTCTTACTGATTTAATGCAAACAGAATGATATGTCTTGTGTTGGAATGGTGACATAATTGCATGATATTATGTCTTTGCAAATGTTAAGAATAAAGTATGTTTTTTAAAAATGAAGTGCTTACATCCTGTTAATGAATCAATAAAAAATAAATTTAAGGTCATCAAAATTATGATGTCATTACCCTAACTTCTCACTCCTGTGAGTGATGACTTGGTTAAGCAGCATATCATTTTTTTCAAAATCCTACTCTGTTTTTGTATTTTCTCCATTGTCTTCCCCCCTCCTTCCTAATACTGAAAGTTCTTTTAGCCCTATAACTCTGTTATATTTGTGTTCCATTAATTCTGTCATCCTGCATATAATTACTCTTCTGTTGGCATCTGTGTCTTCAGTTTTCAAGTCCTGAACCCCTCGACTTCTGTTCCTGAACCTTTCCTCTTCTCTTTCCTCCTTTCAAGACGCGCATTAAAACCTCTGACCAAACTTCAATATCTCCTTGTATGCTTTGGTATACATATGACTGTTTGATAATCCTCCTGTAAAGCACCTTTGGATGTTATTGTACATTAAAGATGTGAAAAGTATAGAAGTAATTGTGCTACAACACGTGTGCATGCTTGATCTTCTGCCAGGTTTTCCTTGTGGCGTCACAACAACAACCTCGCACTCAGTGTCAGAAAGACCAAGGAATTGATTGTGGACTTCAGGAAGGGGAAGTCAGGAGAACACACAGCAGTCCTCATTGAGGGGTCAGCAGTGGAAAGGGTGAACAGCTCCAAGTTCCTGGGCATCAACATTTCAGAGGATCTATCCTGGGTCCAACACATAGATGCAATCATGAAGAAGGCACGCCAGTGGCTCTATTTTATTAGGAGTTTGAGGAAATTTGGTATGTCCCGAAGGCTCTTGCACATTTCTACAGATGTATGGTGGAGAGCATTCTGACTGGTTGCATTAGCGCCTGGTATGGAGGCTCCAATGTCCAGGATCGAAAGAGGCTGCAGAGGGTTGTAGACTCAGCCAGCTCCATCACAGGCACAACCTTCCCCGCCATCAAGGACATCTTCAAGAGGCGGTGCCTCAAGAAGGCGGCATCCATCATTAAGGACCCTCACCATCCGGGACATGCCCTCTTCTCATTACTACCATCATTGAGGAGGTATAGGGGCCTGAAGATTTAGGAACAGCTTCTTCCCCTCTGCCATCAGATTTCTGAATGGTTTATGAATGCTACCTCATTATTCCTCTTTCGCACTATGTATTTATTTATTGTAACTTGTAGTAATTTTTATGTCTTGCACTATACTGCTGCTGCAAAACAAATTTCATGACATATGTCAGTGATATTCCGATTTGGAACCCATGTGTCTGAAGCCTTTGTTGTCCTTGGTAGTAGAAGTTATGGATTTGGGAGGTGCTGTTTAAATAGCCGAAGTGATTAACTGCAGTGCACCTTGTAGATAGTATACACTGTAGCCACTGTGCACCAGTGATGGAGGGAATGAATGTTTAAGATGGTGAATGGGGTACCAATCATGTTAGGCTCCTTTGTTCTAGATGGTGTTGAGCTTCTTGAATGTTGTTGGATCTTTGTTCATCCTGGCATATAGACAGTATTCCATCATGCTCCTGACTTGTGGCTTGTAGATGGTAGAAAATGGGTGTCAGAGGACAAGTCCCTTGAAACAGGATAAGCAACCTCTGGCCTGCCCTTGTAGCCAAGGTACTTATGTGACTGGTTTGTTAAGTTTCTGATCATTGATGACCTTCAGGATGTTGAAGTTGGGGATATTCTGAGATGGTAATGGATATTCCAAATGTCAATATTAGGTGGTTTGACTCTCTTAGAAATGATTACATTTTGCTTTCACAATTTCTGCTTTAATCTCTCAACATTACTAAAAATAGTTTGTGATTATCCTAATACTTCTGAGAGATCTTGCTATATACAAATTGGAGAGACAAGTACGTTTACACATTGGCTGTCATATTTCCTACATTGCAACAGATACTGCATTTCTAAAGAATGTCATTGGCTATTAAACTGACACCCAGTTTCCTGAATCACAGAATGGTTATAACATGCAAGGAGACCATTTGGTCTGTCAAGTTCACGAAAGCTCAATGTCAGAATAATCCAGCTAATGCTCTGTAAATCCCCAACTTTCAGATAGTTATCCAGTTCCCTTTTGAGCACCACAATTGAATCTTCCTTCACTACTAACCCAGGCATTGAATTCCAGACCCAAACCACTCATTGTGTTTTAAAAAAATGTTTTCCTTCATGGCGTGGATTTTCAAAGCGATTCTTGGAGTGTAAAAGTTGCAGAGTTGTGGGCATTGATGAATGAGAGAGCTTCAGTGAGGAGGGTCTGTGGAATTTTCTCAACACCCGCTTTTGGTTGGAGAGTGTGACCTTGGCACTGGTCAGGTGGGTGGTTGGTTAATACTCTCATTTAAATTAAGTGTGAGAGCAGAGATTGGATAAATTTTAAGGGGTACTTTCTAAATTAAGTGTGGCAGGTGAGCTCATTTCTGTGTTGTATAGCTTACAGCATATGGGAATGCCAAGGTGAGCCATGCAGCCTGGATGACTACATCCATGGGATTGCCAGCTTGGGTGCTGACCAGAGGCACAATGGTGCATTCACGAGGCTGAAAGTTAGGTGCATAGCATGTTTTAAGATATGGCTACCCTGCAGTTGAAGAAAAGACAATCAAAGAAGGAATGGGTGACCCAGGTGGAGGAAGGAAAAAAGTTGGTTAGTCAGGAAAACCTGAGTGCATCTCACTCCAGAATAGTTTCCCTATGTTGGAAAATGATGGGTGAATGCATCTCTGAGGAGTCCAGCGAGAGCCAAGATCAAATCACAGTAGGTGTTTCAGCTGCAGAAATGGGAGGAGCAAGAATCCAAGGGCAATAGTGTTAGGAGAATCTAGTGATGGGAATAGACAATGGGAGTTATTCAAAGGGGAAATAATGAGATTTCAGGGCTGATGTGCCCTGTAAAGGTGAAAGGTAAGGAAGGCAAGTTCAAGGAACTCCCAACATCAAGGGATATCAGCATTTGATTTTTTTTTAAATGGCTGCATATGACCAGTATAGAGAACTAAAAATGGGCAGACCTTCATACATATAGAAACTACAGGGGTGGGGAGGGGGGAAAGGTGACATTTAAAAACTTTGGAGAACAAAGGTGAGGCACAAAAGATTACTGGTGAACAAAATTAAGGAAAATCCCAAAGCATTTTATAAGTACATTAAGGGCAAGAGGGTATCCAGGAAAAAATGTGGGGTCCAAAGTGGCAATCTGTGTATGGATGTAGGTGAGGTTCTAAATAAATACTTCTCATCACGAAGGAGAAAGGCATTGTATTTGGAGAATTCAGGAAGGGGATAATGAAATTCCAGTATGTTATAAGTAAAAAGGGTATATTGTACCTCTTAGCAGGCTTTAAGGTGGATAAATCCAGAGGACCTGATCAGATATATCCCAGGCAGCTAAGGGAAGCAATTAGTAGGGCCCAAATAAAGATTATTAGATCTCCGTTTGGCAGATGACAAGAGGACAGCAAATGTATCTAGAAAGGCAGCAAGGATAAGCCAGGTAATTACAGACTTGTTTAATATGAGTGGTAGGGAAGTTATTCAAAAAAAATTCTGAGGGACAGGATTAATCTACATTTGGAAAGGCAGTGATTAATCAGAGAGTCAGCATGCCTTTGTTAGAGGAAGATCCTGTTTGAACAATTTGAATGAATATTTTCCAAGAGGCAACAAAATCTATTGATGAGGACATTGCGATTGATATAGTCTGCTTAGATTTCAGTAAGGCCCTTGACAAGGTCCAACATTGGAAACTCATCTGCAAGCCCATAAGATCTTGGATAAGTTGGCAAACTGGATCCAAAATTAGCTTGGCAATAAGAGGTAGAGGGTGATGGTTAAGAATTGTTTTTAATGACTAAGTCTGTGACCAGTGGTGTATTATAGGGGTCAGTGCTGGGATCCTTGTATACATTAATTATTTGGATATGAATATACAAGTATGATTAGTTTGTTTATACTGATACAAACATTGGTGATGTTGTTGATCATGAGAATTCTAAGCACAACTTCCTGAATTCTTCACTTTTTTTTATTGTGTTCCTCTTTACAAGTCTACGACAACTTAACACTTTAAATGAGCTGCTCATTTTTTTGAGATTAACCAAAGATCCATTGCCCAAATTCAACTTAAATTGTTCCAATTTGTCTGAAAACATAGTTATTATAGTCCAAAGTGAACTGCAGGTTTGATTGCCAGTTGATGTGAGTGGTATACAATTTAAATTACATTACATTTACTTTCCTTCCTGAAGGTCTTGACTCGTGCTGCATCAGAACCCCTTAAGTTGCCAGGTACACTCTTCACCTGGCCTAATTAACTATTCTACATGTGTGGGCTCTAGACAGTAAGTGTTCATAGATATTTGAAGGATACATTATAACTGAGCCTAATTATATCCTCAGGGTACATCTAAAGACAATGTGGGTCATTTTAACACTCAGTGGCGTAGATAGTGGCGGCTGAGGAAAAGGGGTGGGGCCAAATTGTTAAAAAGAGGATACTGATGCAAACCTACTGTAACTGCACCTATTTCCAGGGTCTGAGCTTGGCTGAGCAGCTTGTGTCTGAGAGCTGGGTTGGAACTTGTTTGTCTTTGTAGATTCCTGCTTCTGAGGCATTCTGTGGCGGGTTGAAAGTCCATTTCAAACATATCGTCATAACAGTGTTGCCCAACAGAAGTTGCTGATTAGCTGTAGGTGTGGTTTGGATGACATCATTGAATGTGTTATTTGTAGTTAAAAATACATTTAAATGTACTTCACGTGTATGTTCAGAAAATACTGAGTGTACACCATTTTGTAAGTATGCAATTTTCAGAGGTGCTGTTAAACATAAACCTGGTCGTATGGTTCAGATAGTAAATTTTCTGTAGTTCTATTTGAAGTAAAAATAGTCAAAGGACCAAACAAAAAATTCAGTTTACTTAACGGGAATATAGTCAGTGAATGCAAGTCTTCCAGATCAGACATTAAATCAAAGCCCCAAAAGCACTAAAATCCCATCTGTCAATTAAACAAGAAATTTATTGTGGTGCTATCTTAAGCAGAACTAGCACCATTTACATCTCAATTGACATCAATTAAAAAGTTGACTGCCTGGTCATTTATCACATTGCTTATTCCTGGTTTAATTTCCAAACTATCAGCTGTAGTTTCTGACATGGAAACAGTGGCTACCCTTCACAAAAGTAACTCATTAGTTGTAAAGGACATCCCCAGATTATGAAAGATGTTATGTAAATGAAAACCCTTTCTGCCTGTTGACATCTGCAAAGCAAATGTCCAGATGAAAGTTTTTTTTTTCTCAGCAAGAGCAGATTTTCCACTCCAGTTCTGAGGTTGTTACTGAGACTTTCAGACATTACCACAGGTGGGCCAGGGGTTGCTTGATGGGGTGCTTAGCTGGGTAGTTTGGTTGGTGGTTTAGGAGGTCACTAGATGGGCTTCTGTGTGCTTGTGGTGAATGGACTTAAGGTTCTCAATGTCCTGAATACTCCATTTTGAATGGCCAGTAGCCAGGGATTTCCATAAGTCAGTGAGGTTGTGGCACTTTTGCAAGGAAACTTTGAGAATATCCTTGAAAGTTTTCCTCTCTCCTTATTGCCATGAGCTAGCTCAGAGCAGAGTAACTGTTTCAGGAGTGTGATGCCAAACATTCCTGTGCATCTGAACCAGTGGTGTACAGTGCTGGGAACGTTGGCCTTGTCAGGGTGCTGATGTTAGTTCACTTATTCCTCACTGTGTCTCTCTCAATTCATTTCCAGCTGTTTCATGTCAAATGAATTATATGGAGTGCAATTTAAAATTAAATTTAAAGTAACCTTTAATTTGGAAATGATGGATCCAGCCTGAACAATACACTTGTTAAACCAAAGCTGTTTATAAATGAATTTTTCAAGTACAGAACTGTATCTGAAAGAGATCAGTAGCACTAACAATATAGATGATAAATTCCTGGAATGTACTGTATACATGGATTTCGGGATCAGTGTGCTGAAGAACCAATGAGGGAACAGGCTAATTTAGAACTACTATTATGCCAGAAAAATGTAGCAAGTTTAAGGATTGGGAGTATTTTATAATTCATCAGAGAGTGACCAAAATATAGATAAATGGAAAATAGGATATGAGAGTGAAGTACGAGAAAATTAAAAACAGAAAGTCCTTCACTTTTTACAAACCAAAGAACTTCTATCTGTTTGTTTTAAAAAAAAGATCAGCAAGAGCAGATGTGGGTCTCTTACAGGTACAGAATGCAGAATTTATAATGTGGATTAAGGAAATGATAAAGAAATTAAATATGTTGCGTCTGTCATCAAAGAATTACAACTAGAGACATTAACACACTTGGGCCTCATGATCTATATCCCACAGTTTTGAAAGAGGTGGCTATGGAGAAAGTGAATGCTCCAGTGATCATTTTCCAAAATTTTAAAGATTCTGGAATGGTCCCTGGGGATTGGAGGCTGATAAATATGACCACACTGTTTAAGCAATGAGCGAGAAAGAAAATGTGGAATACTGACCTGTTTGTGTTATATCAGTATTTGGGAAAATGCTGAAAAAAGGATGTGTTATCAAGATAATTAGAAAGTAATAATATGATTGAGCTCAGTGAACATGGATTTATGAAAGGGGAATCATGTTTGACTAATCTATTGGAGTTCCTTGAGGATACGTCGAGTACAGTGGATGTAAAGGAACTGGTGAATGTAGTCTATTTGAATTTTCAGTGATATCTCATCCAGGAAGTTGTTGGTAACTGTGTGTGAAATACAACATGGACTGACTGAAAATAAAGAATAGAAATCAACAGGTGTTTCTCAGATCGCTGGCTGTGACTGGTACTTGGGCCCCAACTATTCACTGTCTAGAGCAATGATTTGGCAGAGGGACCAAATGTAATGTTTCCAAGGCATCGATGACACAAAACTGACTGGAATTGTAAGCTCTGGTAAGATGCAAAGAGGAGTGATGTAGACAAGCTGATTGAATGAGGAACAACGTGACAGATGGAGTGCAATGTGGAAGAATGTGAGTTTATCCTCTTTGGTAGTAAAAAAAAAACAGAATGCTGAGTATTTTTTTAATGGTGAGAGATTGGGAAGTGTTGATGTTCAAAAGCACCTGGATATCCTTGTTCATAAGTCGCTGAAAGCCAACATGCAGTGTGGCAGGCAGTTAGGAACGCAAATGGTATGTTGGTGTTTATTGCAAGTGGATTACAAGTGAAAGTATAACATGTTTTACTCCAATTATACTGAGCCATTACACCACATGAGTGATGAGACCAAAAGTGAATATCTTCCATAAAAAATGCATTTTGTACAGAGGAAGATTCATCAGATAGGTGGATCTGTCATCTGAGGAGAGATCTTGTAGACTCGACCTCCATTCTCTAGGTTTAGAACAAGAGATAACTTCATTGAAACTTATAAAATTCTTACAGGGCTCACCAGTGGAGAAATGAAAGATATTTCCCCTTACTTGGGGGGGTGGTCTAGAACTAGGGGGGCACAGTCTTAAAATAATGGGTTGGCCAATGAAGAAAAACTTCTTCATTCAGACACTGGGAAACCTTTGGAATTCTATATTGTGCAGGCACAGTTATTAGTTGTGTTCAAAACAGAGATGAATAGATTTCTGGAACTCAGAGGAATCAAGAGAGATGGGATGGGGTAGGAAAATCCTGTTGAGTGTGAAGTTTGGCCAAGATCTTGCTGACTGGTGAAACAGGCTCGAGGAGCTGAATGATCGACTCCTGCTCCTTTTTCTCAGGTATGTGTATATAATTATTGTTGTTGTCTCACAAATTACAGACTGCGTGTCTCCAACTTAGCAATTGTTGAATCGAATACTGACTGTAGCTTCTCAATGGGGAAATGAGAGTGTAGAGGGGAAGCTAGCCAGTATAAGGAACTGAGGGGAAGGAGTGAGATGGGGGCTGGTAGGTGATGGGTGGAAAAAGATGAGGGCAGTTGATGGGCAGATGGAGCCAGGGGATGGGAGGGCGAAGTGTTGAGAGAGAGGCTGGTAGGTAGAAACATAAGGAATAAAAAAAAGAATTAGGCAGATGAACTGGATAGGTGTGTGGGGGGCGGGAGTGGTGGTGAAGGGTAGAGACTGAGAAGTGATGTGTGAAATCAGATAAAGGAGGGATGATGGGCAGATGGATACAGGTGGGGGAAGGGATAGGAAAGGTGTACCAGGGAGAAGAAGCCTAGGTAGATAGGTATATAGGCGATGGGCAGACACACCTCTCAAGCATTTCTTCCATTTCCACACATCCGCTCTCACCAACCCCTCCCCAGACAGATCAGAATTCCCCTGGTCCTTGACTTTCACTGCACTTCCATCAGCTCCAATGGGATCGCACTACCGGTCACATCCTCCCCTCTCCCATCCTTTCTGCTGGGACCACTTTCTCTGTGACTCCCTGGTCTGCTTACCCCACCCCCATCCTCAGGCACTTTCCCTTACAACCCTTCATGATTTTATACACTGCTATAAGGTCACCCCTCAGTCTCCTACGAATAAAGTCCGAGCGTGTGCAAGCTCTCCCTTTATCTCAGGCCCTTGAGTCCTGGCAAAGTTCTTGTAAATCTTTGCACTCTTTCCAGCTTCATGATGTTTCCTATAACAGTAACCAAAACCCTTATCTATGCCCTCCCCCACCTGGTTTTGTCTGCCCATCATCCTTCCTTTATCTGTTTCCACCTATCACTTACCAGTCTCTCTCTCAACACACCCCTCTCCGCCACATTGCTCCGTCTGCCCATATTCTCCCCGCTCACCTGGTTCCACCAGTCACCGATCAGCCTCTGCCTCACCCCTCCCTCTCACCCCTTTATACTGGCCATCTTCCCTTGACACTCCCAGTCCTGATGCAGGGTCTGGACCTGAAACATCGACCATCTCTTTGCCTCCACAGATGCTGCTTGATCCACTGAGTTCTTACAGTGGTTTATATTGATACCAGTATCTGCAGTCTCTTCACAAGATCACAAGACAAGGGAGCAGAAGCAGGCCATTCGGCCCATCGAGTCTGCTCCAAGGAAAAGGGAAAAAGGAAATGGGGAATGGAGGGGGGGGAAACAAAAGAAAAATCCTATTCTAATCCCAATTTCCGGCCTTATCCCCATATCCCTTGATACCCTGACTATTTAGATATCTATTTATCTCCTCCTTGAATGCCCCCACTGATCTGGCCTCCACTGCTGTACGTGGCAAGGAGTTCTACAAATTCACCACCCTCTGGCTAAAGAAATTTCTCCTCATCTCTGTTTTGAAACTGTACCCTCTAATTCTAAGATTGTGCCCTCTGGTCCTGGACTCACCCACCAAGGGAAACAGCCTAGCCACATCTACTCTGTCCTTTCCTATCAACATTTTAAATGGTCGCTATGAGGTCCCCTCTCATTCTTCTGTACTCCAGTGAGTACAGTCCAAGAGCCGACAAACACTCCTCATACGTAAGCCCTTTGATTCCTGGAATCATCCTCGTAAATCTCCTCTGAACCCTCTCCAATGTCAGCACATCCTTCCTAAGATGCGGGGCCCAAAACTGCACACAATATTCCAAATGAGGCCTCACTGGTGCCCTGTAGAGCCTCATCAACACTTCCTTACTTTTATACGCTATACCTCTCGAAATGAATGCCAACATAGCATTCGCTTTCTTTACCACCGATCCGACCTGGTGGTTAACCTTTAAAGTATCCTGCACGAGTACCCCCAAGTCCCTTTGTACTTCCGTACTTTGAATTTTCTCTCCTTCTAGATAATAATCTGCCCGCTTATTTCTGCTTCCAAAGTGTACAACTGCACATTTCTCAACATTGAATCTCATCTGCCATTTCCTTGCCCATTCTCCTAAACTGTCTAGGTCTCTCTGCAACCTTCCTATCTCCTTAATACTCCCTACTCCTCCACCTATCTTGGTGTCATCCGCAAACTTAGCCACGAAACTATTTATTCCATCATCCAAATCGTTAATGTACAAGGTAAAAAGGAGTGGCCCCAACACCGACCCCTGCGGCACACCACTAGCAGAACGAGATGCTTTTATTTCCACTCTTTGCTTCCTGCCAACCAGCCAATGCTCCACCCATTCTGTTATCCTACCCGTAATTCCATGACCTCTCATCTTATCAGTCTCTTGTGAGGCACCTTATCAAAGGCCTTTTGAAAGTCTAAATACACAACATCTACCGCCTCTCCCTTATCCACCCTACCTGTGATTTCTTCAAAAAACTCCAATAGGTTGGTCAGGCAGGATCTTCCCTTCACAAAACCATGTTGGCTAGGACCTATCTTGCCTTGCGCCTCTAGGTGTTCCGTAACCCCATCCTTGAGGATAGATTCCATTAATTTTCCCACCACTGACGTCAGACTAATAGGTCTGTAATTTCCTTTATGCTGCCTCCCACCTTTCTTATACAACGGAACTACATTTGTGACCCTCCAGTCCTCCGGAACCATGCCGGAATCTATCGATTCCTGGAAAATTATCACCAATGCCTCCGCTATCTCTAAAGCCACCTCCTTCAGAACCCGGGGATGCACCTCATCCGGTCTGGGAGACTTATCAGTCTTTAGCCCATTTAGTTTTCCTAGCACCTTCTCCCTAGTAATCTTAACTGAACTCAGTTCCATTTCTTGAGACTCCTGACTAAGCAGCACATTGCTGATGTCCTCCACGGTGAAGACCGATGCAAAATATTCATTCAATTCCTTTGCCATCTCTCTATCATCCATTATAATATCTCCTGCACTGTTATCAATTCGTCCTATATCAACCCATGTCTCTCTTTTACTCCTTATGTATTTAAAAAAACTCTTTGTATCCTTTTGAATGTCATCCGCCAACTTCCTTTCATAATTCATCTTTTCTTTCCTAATGGCCTTCTTAGTTTCTCTCTGCAGGTTTTTAAAAGCTTCCCAGTCTTCTGTTTTCCCACTAATTTTTGCTTCTTTGTACGCCACCCCTTTTGCTTTTATTTTGGCCTTCACCTCTCTCGTTATCCACATTTGTGCCTGTTTTCCATTAAAACCTTCTCTTTTCTTGGAATATATCTATCCTGCATTTTCCTTACTTCCTGTAGAAATTCCTTCCATTTCTCCTCCGCCGTCCCTCCAGCTAGCTTACTCTTCCAATCAATTTGGGCCAACTCTTCTCTCATACCATTGTAATTTCCTTTGTTCCACTGAAATATCGATACACCAGTTATCAGCTTCTCCTTCTCAAACTTGAAACTGAACTCAATCATATTGTGATCACTGGTTCCCAGTGGTTCCTTTACCTTTAGTTCCCTAATCACCTCCGGTTCATTACACAGCACCCAATCCAAAACAGCCGATCTCTTAGTGGGCTCTTCAACAAGTTGCTCCAGAAAAACGTCCCTTAGACATTCCACAAACTCACTCTCCTGAGTTCTACCGCCTTGCTGGGTTTCCCAGTCCACCTTCATGTTAAAATCCCCCATAATTATCTTCACATTGTCACTCTGGCATGCTTTCTCTATCTCAAACTGCAACTTATCGTCCACTTCCTGACTGCTATTAGGGGGCCTATATATGACTGCTACTATTGTCCTTTTACCCTTGCTATTTCTTAGCTCCACCCATAAGGATTCCACCTCCTCTGACCCAATGTCCTTCCTTTCTATTGATTTTATATCACTACTAACCATCATGGCCACACCTCCCCCTCTGCCTACCCGCCTGTCCTTCCTATACACTGTGTACCCCTGGACATTCAGTTCCCAATCACATCCATCATAAAGCCATGACTCAGTGATTGCCACAATGTCGTATTTATTAACCTGTAGTTGTGCCACTAGGTCATCTACTTTATTCCTAATGCTACGTGCATTTAAATATAGTACGTTTAGTCCGGTATCTGCTATTGATTTTGTTGTACTTCTATTGTTCAGCAGATTATCCTGGCTTTCCACCTGTCTATCCTTCTTACCATCTTCACTACATACTATCTTAGACATGTTCCTATATACCTCATCCTCTATCCTAACATTCTGTATCCTAACATCCTGATTTGTTGTACTTCTATGATTCAGCAAATTATCCTGACTTCTCACCTGCCTGTCCTTCTTGCCATCCTCATTGGACTTGTTTCTATAAACTTCCTCCCTTACCTTAGCATCTTGTAACCTAACATCCTGGTTTCCATCCCCTTCCATCCCCTTGTGTCTCCACTGATTATCACTGTTGATTTAATAAATTATTAAACTTTATTACAATGAGGTGCTGTCAGTCTGTGTCTAATTGCACTCTGTTCTCATTTTACAGAGCCACCACAGCACCCTGGGGGGGGGGGGGGTTGTCAACGTTTTGGGTTGAGACCATGCATCAGGATTGGAGAGGGGAGATAGCCAACACAGAGGTGAGGGGTGATGGGTGGACCAAAGGGGGATGAAGGATGATGGACAGAAGGAGCCAGGTGAGGGAGAGGGGAGGAGTGGAGTTGGGAGACATAGGCAGTTGGGCTATCGATGGGAAGAATAAAGAGGTAGATGGAGCCCAATTGGGTGAGGAGGGTAAAGGTTGATAACAGGCTAATAACAGGCTTAACATTAAACATCTGATGTCTGGCATCTATCCAGAAGGGTGGCCAGCTTGTCAAAATGAATTAAAAACGCACGGGGCATTTCTAGCCAATTTTACCAATTTTTTTTTGGCTTTCCATGATATGGAACTTCCCAATGTAAGGGACCAGGTGTTTAGGGCTGTATGTTGTATGAGGTAATCTTTATTGGTAAATTAAAGTTCTTTTTCTCAAACTTTACTTCCAGTGACATGTGGTGGTGGCACCAGGCTTG
Organism: Pristis pectinata; assembly: GCF_009764475.1. Taxonomy (NCBI): domain Eukaryota; kingdom Metazoa; phylum Chordata; class Chondrichthyes; order Rhinopristiformes; family Pristidae; genus Pristis; species Pristis pectinata. Next base: position 95,513,221 of record NC_067407.1, on the reverse strand, counting down.
CCACAATCAGGCTGTTCGGTTGTGGTGAGTGGGCCCTTGAAGGTTGGGGAACAGGCACCAAGTGACCCGGGTGACATTGCATCCGATGGAGCCCTGAAACAGACACGAGTTTGGATGGATGATGGATCCTGTGCTTGCCGCGCCCGCAGCTGTCGCTGACCCTAGCACCCCCTCTCTTCCCCCTATACCTCCCTCTCCCCAGCTCAAACCCCATTGAAATGCTGTCCTGCAGTCATTCCCTAAAAGTAAGATAGTGTTTATGCTGTAAACCTGAAATGTAACAAAGTGGATCGAATATTTTTTCTTGCGTTCTTAACCCAAAATATCCAGCTTTGCCAATTTGTTTAATGTTTAAAGACATTTACTGTGAAATTATATTTAATGCTGTCGGGATAAATTGTGCGTCAAAAGTTCCCTTCCCTCGCTTAGATACGAAGGATCCCATTGCACCAATCTGAAGAAGGATGTTGGAGCTGATTCGGCATCCTGACTAAGATCGGCATCCTGACCACTGTCTCCTCCCGGCCCCGGCGAGGATGGGCACCGGGCACCGTGCAGAGCCCCCGGGGGACCGGTGCTGGGCACCGTGCAGAGCTCCTGCGTTGACTGCATTTGCCTCTACGCGGTGCCACCTCTCGATGGCGCTCCCGGTCAAGTGAAAGTTGAACGAGTTCCCGGCTCCGCACTTGCCATTGGCTGCGCCGACCTGGGACCGATCCACCTGGGACAGGGCGGAAGGAGAGAGCTGGAGGCTGGGCGGCGGGGAGTGGTCGGTTCTGCGGCAAAGTTTCCGGGGAGATCCGAACCGCCGGTGGTGAGTTGCTGCGCAGATGGAAGGTGGCACCGGGAAACGCGCCACTGTCTGACCAGGTTTTACTTGGAGCTGAGCCATGGCTTTGACCAAAGGGTTTCGAGTGTTTGATAAGCGGGAGCCCGGTTTCTGCAGCGTGCTGCTGGGCTCCAGGACTCGACAGGATTGTCTGCTGTTCAAGGCGGGCGCCGTAGCCGTCGTGTGTGAGTAGTCACCCGCGTTTCCGGGGTGGCCCGGGAGGGTGGGGGGTGGGCTTCACCCTTGGGACCTTGCCGTTTCAATTCAGCCCGAGAAGCACCCAGAAACAGATTTTCCGCTCTTTGCTGTTTCTGGGTGCTTCTCGGGCTGAATTGAAACGCTTCAGTCAATCCAGGGAGAAGTGGAAATCTGCCTGTAATGTTCTGTAGGCTGAGCCCCGGTTTGGTGATGCGAAAAAATTCAACCTCAAATAAAATATTGGTATTGACAGATTTGTATTTAGCTCTTCAAACACTTCCACCGAGCCTGCATTGCCTATGCCAGAAAGTTAAATAAAATATACTATATACTTTTATCAGCTATTTTGCATGAGTACTCAGTTTGCATATGTGTGTAGGGTGGGTGGTGGGGGGGGGGGGGTGCTTTCAATTCTCCAGGGCAGAATTGAGAGAGATTAAGGAGTCTGACTAAGGGAGCATTAAACAAAATTGGGAGCTAAATTGGAAAGCAGGCTGTCATAGGCATTAATCTGAGAATTATTATTCGAATGTCATGCAAATTATCAGAGAGAAAAGGTTTCATTTCACAGGACACCGACACCAGGGCTCTGATCAGAATGAACTTCACTCTTGGGGTTGGCTGCTTTTTAACCACATTGGGACCAAGATATTAGTGGGAAAAAATAAATAGGATTGTTAAGAAGACTTTTTTCTCGGGGGAAGTGAACTTCAGAAATTGCACAACATCAGCAAGGAATTAGCTAAACAAATTTTATGTTGGCTTTTATACCAAATGGCTTGGGGTAAAGGGAAGTCTTTGAGACGTTATGGTTTTAATCTCCATATCTATTTGCTCTAAGAGGGGCTATCTGCATCCAATTACACAAGGTAATCGAGTTTGTATCCAAGTATGCTGACAATGCAAAGCTAGGTAAAAACTAGGCAAAGCTGTGAGCCAGTTGCAAAAGGAAACACAGGTTGGGCAGGGGGATAGAAGATGAAGTACAGTCGAAGAATTGTGAAATAATGATGACACAGAATTATGCAAGTTTTAAATTTGTAATTTCCTTAAGTGCATGAACCCACCAACATTAAATTCCTATAATTTTTAGCAATACATAGAGCTTTTTTACATTTTTATTTCTCATAAAAGCATAGGTTTAAGTACAGATGATAAAATAATAAAGTACAATTGTACCAAATTTCTTCCTGCCTTGTTGGGTCATTTGCAGGAAAAAACAATTCTGTATATGTTAACATTAGTTAATGCATTATGGACCTGATCTGGGAAAAATTTCTGATCATATTGGTTGCCTTGCAGTGGAATGCAGTTTGGTTAATGTTAGGTGAGAATGGAATGAATATCTTGTGCATTCCCTGACATGCTATGTAGCACTATTGCCTTCTGAAAATTTAAAATCTTAGTTGGTTCAAGAAAAAAACTCATCCTCCCAGCCTCCAAGCCTAACGACCTTCTCTTTGGTTGTGATTTTAATGTTCGTCTGAAAAAATCAATGTTGGTAGATGCATTTCAAGGACTCTTTAATTGTCCTGTGTGTTCCTTTGAAACTGTCACCTACATTAAATAATCCTGTCTTGTTGTGAAGCTTATAAGTGCAAATTTTTGACAAAAGGTTAAGTTATTAACAGTTTGAGTAGAGCAGTCATCCAAACAGGAGATGTAGGATTGTGCATGAATGACTGGTATCACTGTATTCCAATGGCGTATTTGTTCCTGGCTTCTTGAGGAATGGTGAAGACAATGGCCTTGAAATTCCACAGGGTGGTTTGGGGGCAGTTGATGGAGTGCAAATCTCCTATGTAGGAAATCATTAGAGTTACAAGAGACAGCAGATGCTGGAATTTGAAGCGGAAAAAAAAAACTGCTGGAGGAATTGAGCGGGTCAAGCAATATCTGTGGGGGGACAGGAATTGACAATTCCTTTCCAGATGCTGCTCGACACACTGAATTCCTCCAGCAGTTTGTTTTTTGAACTACAAAAGAAATAGTTTAGATGGTCATTTTAGCCATTTATACAACTTCCATTTGATTTCACTGGTACTCTGTTAAGGTTGCAAGAGATAATTGGGAATACTCCAATAGAAAATGTGGGTCGGTTCTCATGGATTTGATTAAACTATATATACAGGGAGAAGAAAATAAGATTTGCATTGATATTGGCACTTTTTTAATGAGAGACAATTTATACAAACCAAGATCTCATAAACAGCAGAGTGATGATGACTAGATTATTCATTTTGCTGATAAATGTTAGTGTGCTAGTGTATGATGTTCAGCCATGCATGCAGCAATGCAGATTATGCACTTTGTGGCAAGTGCCAGTTAACATTAACTGATCCCCATTGTAGTGATGTGGAGCATATACAGAATTATAAGAGTAATTTAGTGTACTGTTTTTGTTGTAATCGTGTAAACTGATGTCAATTCAAGGATGCTGCAGTGATGGGAGCCCCATTCGACAGGCTGAAGTATTCACCTTGTGAAAATATTTTCACTGATTACATTTCAGAGATTAGTTCAAGGTTAATGGGAGAGTTTATTGCTGAACTTGACATTGGGACCTGCAGCTGTGGATTAGCTGTTGCCTTTTCAGATTTCTGGTCTGGTGTTGAATTCAAGTCAGACAGCAAGAATGAAAAAGGTTGTCTCAAGGTTCAAATGAAAATGCAATTTTAGACAAGGTGAATGGGTCTGATTGAAAGTAATCCTACCAGTAACGGAAAAAGATATTAGATGCTGTGTTCATAGAGGTCACATCTTGTCATGAGCAGTGTTGTTGCCAGAAACAACACGAGTAAGTGGTTGATTCTGTGAATGATGGAGAGAGCTAAAGAATAAGAAATGTTAACAATTTTAAAGATTGAAGGGAGAGGGGATGAAGTAACAAGGCGGATCATATTTGTCCCATGGGAACTTGCATTGTACATTTTATATTTGTGTTATCTTTAGTGGATGCTAAAGCTCTTCCATTACTCAATACTATTATTATTTAAACTCCATTTAGATCCCACATGTCATATGTGTAATGCGGGTGTCTGGTTTTGTTTCAGCATCAGTAGAGAAGGAAGTTGTGAAGGAGCGTTATGAGAAAATAATGGATGCGTATGGCTGTTTGGGTGTACTTCGAATTAAGAGTGGTAAGTGAGCTGATGGTCTTGTGTGATTTCTGAATGTAATGGGATCAGGCAAAATAGGAATCATTTCATAGTCACCAAGAATGTACTCGTTTTTATAAAATATCTCATTTTAAGTACAAAGTTTTGAATAACACAATTCTGTGCTGCTATAATTCTGGTTTTATTAAAACTAATATTATTGACAGCGTGTGTGTGTATACACATTTGCTTTTTCTGTTTTCATTGCCTTCAAGACATTTTTAAAATGCTCTTATTTCATACTAGAATGCACTATTTTCGTGTGTATTTAGTTCCCTTCTTAAAATTACTGTGAAATTTTCTACCACTTTTGTTCTAGATTATGACTAGCTGTGTAAAACACATTCTTATCTCATTCTGCTTTTCTTGTCAATTATCTTAAATATGTGTCCTCTGAATTTTGTTCCTTTCACCATAGGAAACAATTTCCACTTATTCCAAGGACAACAATCAAGCCTCTTCTGATCACCTTGTCTATTCTGATATATCTCCTTGGTGCCTTTTATGAGGTCTTGATATCCTAAAGTATTTTGCCTAGAACTGGACAAATTACCCCCACTGAAGTCTAACCAGTGATATATGAAGCCTTATAACTTTCTTTGTACTCCATGGACTCTTTTTATCTTTCCAGATTAGTAATCCAGATGTCAGGATTAACAATCCACAAACAAGAGTTGAAATTCCACTATGACAAATGTGCAAAGTATATTTGGTTTGTGAAATAATCTGGAATTTAAAACCCAGCTGGTTCACTGATGTGTTGTGTGCGACTAACATTGTGCTAAATAGGATAGATTCCAGAACAGGTTTGATAGCTCATAATTGGACATCCATGAGTCACGTTCAGCTGTGAGGGACAACATGATCTGTAATTTCAGGGCCTGGTAAATCCAGAATTAGCACAATTGAAGCATGGTTTGTACTTCAAAGTAGACTTTGGCTTCTGGTGAGTTTGTGCCTCTTATGAGGTGTCTTTAGTGACTCGAAACCATCAATTCACATCAAAATCAGTCACCCATTGAGAATGGAATGACTTAGGCTAGTGGGTGGAATTGTCCCATTCTTGTCTCCCAGCATATCTTACTCCCGGAATAGGGGTGAGGGTTTAAAATAGAGGTCAGTGCCTTTTATTTATGAAACAGACAGATTTTTTCTGATAGCTGCCTCAGCTTATCCTTGTCACTTTAAAGATGTGGACTTATTGCCAGACCAGTGTGGCTGTGTCATTTTTAAAATTCAGCTTTAAAGTAAAGGGTAGAAGGATTAGAGATGTGATGAAGAAAATGTTTTCCCCAGGTGGTGGTAGAGGTCTGGAACTGATTGCCTGATAGGGTGGTAGAAGCAGAAGCACACCACATTTAAAGAGTGCCTGGAGTGCTAGAAAAGCTGTGATCTGAAAGACCTAAGAATGGGAGGTGGGATTAGACTGGAGTTTTTATTTGGCCAACACTGAAACACTGCCTCCTCGATGTCTGCTGTACTTCTCTATTAGGGTAGTAGACACCAGACTTGAGAATTTTCTCCTTGGCTTTTGCTTCCTGTACTTTCAAAACTCCTTACAAATAAAATGCACTAAAGCCTTTTTTGCCCTGCCTCCAAATTCCTTTTCCTCTCAAGGCATTGAACATGAGCATTGATTTAGAAAGTAGTGCCATCTTTCCACAACACGATGCCTCAATTTCTCCAGTTTTCCACCTCCCCCCATAGCATTAAAACAGTTATTGTCAGTGGCATCTTCTTTGACTGCAACAATGGTGCACCTTTACTTTGTCTTTTCAGAAGGCTGGATCATACAGTTGTATTCCAGTGACTCTCTACTGTGGTCTGCTCAATGTGACTTGTTGGCTTCATCTTGCCTTTCCAGTCTTCAGTAATGGTTTGTCTTTCTACCTTCAGTACTCCTGGAGTTTCCCAATAATCACGCATAAGCCCTCTGCATTCAACCATCACAAATACTGACCTTTTCCACTTCTGTTGTATCTGAAGGTGGTGAAGTTGTCGTAATACTCCTAAATACAGTTTTCAACCTCATTTTTAAGAAATAGATAACAGAATTGGATATTATTTTAAAGGTAGACTGCATTTTTTTTAGTTCAATTTAGAAGCAGGATTAGGCTATTTGTTCCTTTTTGCCTTCTCTGCCATTCAGGAAGCCCATGGTTGATGACCACTAGCACTTCACTTTCTCATGCTGTCCCTCGGTGTCCAAAGGTCTATCAGTTCCATCATTGAACATACACAGTGACTGAGCATTCACAACCCTCTTTGTATCAGTCTTTTGCATGTTTAACAAGAATTCTGGGTTTCTGTCCTTCCTGTCAAAGTGGACATTTCTACTATTTGAAGCATGGTCTCTCAGCTAATTTATCTGTGTCCCTTTGATGCCTTTTTACATCCTTCTTGGATCTTTCTTTCCTGCCTAGCTTTGTGAGGAAACTTGGAAAAATTGCATTTTACCTGCTGATCTAAGCTACTAACATACAGAGTTGAGAAATGTCTTACTAAATGTGAAGAAGGCATATAGCACACTTGCCTTCATAAGACGGGGCATTGAGTACAAGAGTTGGGATGTCGTGTTAAAGCTGTACAAGATGTCGGTGAGACCTCACCTGGAACATTGTGTGCAGTTCTGGTTGCCATACTACAGGAAGGATGTGATTCAAGCAAGAATGGGTGCAGAAAAGATTCACAAGGCAAATGTAAGGACTGAAGGGCTTATGTTAAAAGGAGAGACTGGATAGGCTGGGACTGTTTTCCCTGGAGTGAAGGAGGCTGAGGGGTGACCTTATCGGGGTATACAAGATCATGAGGGGCATAGACAAAATATATCGATGCAGTCTTTTTCTCAGGGTAAGGGAGTCTAGAACTAAAGGCCATAGTTTTAAGTTGAGAGGGGAAAGATTTAAAGGAGACCTCAGACCTACGTTTTTCACACAGAGGTTGGTGAGTATCTGGAATGAGCTGTAGTGGAGGTGATAGAGGCAGATATAATTACAATAGTTAAAAGATGTTTGGACTGGTTCGTGGACAGGAAAGGTTTAGAGAAAAATTTGGGCTAAATGTAGGCAAATGGGACCAGCTCAGGAAGACACCTTGGCTGGCATGGATGAGTTGGGCCGAAGGGCCTGGTTCCCTGCTGTACAACCCTGACTCTAAACACTGTTAATGGAATTTCAACCTTAAAAATGTTTTCCCAATTTCCTGGGATTCCTGAGGATAGCCCCAACTTTTTAAATGGAGCAGCTTGTGATGGCAACCAGCAGAAGCCCTTGGTGGCAGAGGAAGGCAGTGGATATTACAGCTGCAGGTCAGACTTGATTCTCCCAGCTGTCTGCCCAGGTGCCTCTGCCTGGGAACCTGTTATTGAAAATCAAGCTTAGCTGCCACCTGGACTCTCGCAAATACTGTCCATTCCCACTTTGCTTACGTCAGAAAATGATGGCTGAAGGTGGTGAAGTTGTCAAAATACTCCTAAATACTATTTTTCAAACTTTATAGCTAAAAGTCAGAATTGGATATTGTTTTAACGATAGAAAAACTTATAAAATTCAACCAAAGCAGGATGATGGCAAAAATTGCTTTTTGCTTTCTCTTTTACCCAGCTCCAGGCCTGGATTTCCACAGACCACAAAGGTAGAAACCCAGGGACACCTTAGCAGAGTGCATGTCTGTCTCTGTCTAACACTGGGATATCGTACAGTTTTGACTGATCTCTCACAATCTTATGGTAAAATACTGGTGGGCAGAGATCTGTTACAATATGATACTGGGTACAGTACTGTTACGTACAGGTCTGTCATTGTATAACACTGGGGTATCATACTCTTGGCACAGGTATGTCACAGTATTATACTGGACTACAGTGCAGTTGTGTGCAGGTCTATCACTGTATAACAAGATTCAATACTGTTGGGTGTAGATCTGTCACAGTATAAAACTGTGGTCCAGTACTGATGGGCACAGCTCTGTCACCAAATGAGATGGGTATCTATTGTTGTAGAATACTGTAGTACAGTACTCGAGGGTATAGATCGCTCTGTTTTACTTTCTCTCTCTCTCTCTCTTGAACAATGAAAAGTTACATTTCCTACTTGTCTATATGTTCTAGAATCTAAGAAACTGAACATCAAAACCAAGAGACTCCCTATTTCTGTAGCCGCTGTTGTGAAAGATGCATTTCACTGTGTTTCAATGTACATGTAACTAATAAAGAGATCTTATCTTATTTTCAGTTTACTAGACTCGCGCTATCTTTCAAAGTAATGGAAACTAAACCAACAAAAATAGCACAAGGGGTGACCCATCAAATCATAAGCCTTCCACAATTGTGAAAGTGACTGAAGGTATTACAGGGAATAGTACAAAGGAATAACTTCGGAGTGAGCTTATCTGAGACAGTTGGCCTGATTTTAGGAGTGGGAGTGTTTGCCCTGCAAATTCATTAGTTGTCTTTGAGGATGTGACACACCTTGTTGGAAGTGGAGATAGTGTATGTGGTTTAACTGGATTTCTAAGAGGTTCAACTCAATCATACATTATAGACTTTTTGGGCATGGTGATATTGTGGTTGTTTTTTTTTTACCATGCCACCATTTTAAAACCTGTACTCTCAAACATTGTGAGTTCTGTTCCCAGCATAGTATTTTGAGAATGCAAATGCATCTAAAGAAATGTGTGAAATGATGCATTTTGAAAGTAAAAAAATTAATGTTGATATCCATTAAATGGTACAGTGTAATTCTAAAGATTTAGCAGGGAATTGAACTTGTGAGAATGTAAGAATATAAATCCTTGCAAGCAGCGGACGAATCTGAAAAGGCTTTTCAAAACATGGGACCCTGGGATCAATAAAAGGACTCGGGTTACAAAAGTAGTAAGCCATAAGTCACTCGTTAGACCAAGGTCGTAGCATTGCATCCAGTTCTGGTAATCGCACTTTAGGAAAGATGTCAAGGCCTTAGTAAATACACAGGGGAGGTTTATCTGAATGATAAGAAGGATGAAGGATTCGTTGGGTGGAGAGACCTAAGAAATCGGGATTGCTCTTGGGGATGGTGCTTAGGGGTAATTTAATAGACGTTTTCATAAATATGAAGGACTTTGATACGAGTGGATGGGGGAGCGATTTTTGTCATGCCAGATGGATTAGTAAATTGAAACCACATATTTAAGATAATGGATAAAAAAAAGTGCATTTTTTTTTTCAGGAAGCAAATTATGATCTGGACTTATTACCTGAAGAGATGGTAGAAATGGATTCAATGATAATTTTGATGAGAAAAGTTGATGTTCACTGTGGTTCCAATGGCTGGGATTGATACTCATCTATGTCTATCAGTTTCTTTAGAACCAATTTGTCACTCCATAATCACCAACAGATTAATGACTCTGTGATCTGATGTTTGAGGAATTTATTGTGTGGAATGATTGCCATGTTATTTCCAGAACAGTTTCTGAGATGCTCAATATTACTCTTTGTAAATTTCAGTTCCTGCAGTGTGATCAAACACTCTGAGCACAGCACTTTATGAAAATTAGACATCCCTTCTTTCACCAAAAATAGATTCACAGCTTTTACATTTTTACTCAGGCACTTTCCAATAAATATTAACAAAAACAAAACTACAAGAAGAAAAATGTCCCCAAAATACTGACAGTGCAGTTCTGCTCTCAGTTCCTTCTCAGAAGTACATTGGATGTAAACTCTTTTCTCTTAAGCTGTTTGCTTCGTAAATACAGCTTCTGCTTCCTGAATGTCATCATCCTTAATGTACTAATTCCTTAATTCATGGTTTTGTCAAATTATCATAAGGACACTTTGAGTCAGCATTGAATTAATGTGATCACATCTTAAACGTGCCTTCAAATTGGAAACATCAGAAGAAACCTTTTGGTGCTTTGAGCCTATTCTGCTGTTCTGTTAGCCCGTGGCTGATCTTAACACTAAGTCAGTAACCCTTAATATCCTTATAATAATACGCAACCTTAGTTTTGGATCTTCTGTTGACTGAGCCAGGGTTCCCATTGTGGTCAACTTCTAGTTAGTTATCCATCAAATGGATCTTTCCTTCCTTTGACTTTAAACATTTGAAAAAAAATTATCCCTCTTAGAATCCAGATCCACTCTTTGATCGCTCCCAATACCTATCGCCCTTCCCATGAAATCTTCATGTATATCCACAGGAAATGTATCACCAACCTCTTCCCTCACCTTTTCTGTCCAGGGTTCAAACTCCGACCAAATATCCTGGTATTTATTACTCATGGTGGAGTCTGCTCTTGATGAAATGGACACAAATTAGGTGATCACTTTATGGAAAGGTTCCATTCAGACTACAAGCCCAAGCTTGAGCTTCCAGTCTTCAGCCATTTTTAAATTTACTGCCCCACTCTGACATCTTTGTCCTCATTCTTATGCTGTTCTCTTGTAGCTCAACCAAAGGTTGGGCTGATCTTGTTGATCTACAGTAAGCTTCATCACATTGCTTATCAAATATCTGTTTACCTGTGTCTTAAGAATATTAAAAAAAAACTCGACTGCCATTGTGCATTGAGGAAGGGAATTCCAAAGACTCAAGACCCTCTTCACCTCGTGTCATAATTGGGGGACCCCTTATTTTTAAACAATGACCCCTACTTTTAGATTCTCCCACAAGATGAAACATCCTCTTCTTCCAACCTATCAGATGGATTACTGAATTTTGAATGACCTTGGTTCTGAGTGGAGGTGATGGAGGTTTTACATAAGTGCTAAATCTTCTCTGTTTTTTAATTGAAAGTAAGCCAAGAGTGTCATTCTTGGCTTGGTGGAAGCATCTTGATTTTGGGCACATTTTTTGTTCTAGACTTCTCCAGAAACTTGAATATTAAATTCAAACAAACTCCAGTGCAGTTTTGAGGGGATGATGCTCTGAAAGGAGTAACGTCTTTCGTTTGCGTTATTAAACTCTGGCTTCTGCCTTGATCTTGGGTATGTGAAAAATATCACGTGGAACTATTCAAGAAGGAGCACAGGAGTTTTACCCAAGTTTTTGAGCAATATTTATCCCTCAGTCAAGTTTGTGGAAACAGGCTTGTGGAATGATGCATTCCAGCTCTCTGTGCTAAACCCACTATGTTGTGGATGTTGCCTCTGAACTTTTGGAAAATAATGCTCTGATATCACTTCATAGCCAGTTTTATGGACCTTTGCTGTTTGCAAATGATTTGCTTCTGTTGCTCTTTATGGAATCTTACTCTGCAGAGATTAGCTACACATTGTCTCACTACAGTTGGTACAGTTCAAAAGTAATTAATTGGTTAAGAGCTTTGAAATGTTGTGAGATCTGTATAAATACAAGTTTTTCTTCTTGTTCATGTCTGCATTTAAGTGCCACAGCCACACATCTCTTGAAGCCTTGAACAAAACAGAGAGACATAGGGATACAGGGACGTAGGTTCCTTGAAAGTGGTGACACAGGTAGACAGGGTGATGAAGGCGGCGGTCAGAGTTCGGAAGTAGGATTAGCCGGCATAGCATTTTGTTTTGGCCGGCACGAATACCATGATTAAGTGACAGCCTCTCTGGTGTACATTTCTATGATTTCATTGTGAAATGGCTGATCTCTAATTTAGTGACTCATTTATGATTCCCAACCAGAGGAAATAATTAATCTGTATCTACCCAATCACCCCGCAATGTCTTATACCTTGAACAAATACAAGGCGAGTTTGTGCAATCTAACCTCAAACGTAACTCACTAAGCCTCAGTAATTTTCTTATGATTCTGTATTAAAACTTTAAACTTTATTTACAGCGTGGTAACAGGCCCTCCCAGCCCAACGAGTCCGTGCCACCCATTACACAACTCCAAATCCAATTTACCCTTGAGATGATTGTCCAGAACTGAATACAGTACTGCAGAAAGGACTGGCTAAAGCTGTGTACAGTTGAACCTGTTCTGTATGCCATTCCAGCCCAAGAGACTCGCATTCCATTTGCCTTTTTGATTGCATGCTGTATCCATCCACCAATTGGTTTATACATTTGGATGCAGAAATCACGTCCTCTAAAGAATCTTGTGTATCACTCCATTGTAAAAAAAAAAGTCTGATATCTAAGGTACTACATCCTGAGTTTCTGCCTAGGGACACAGCATTTACACATGGTCAACAGAGGCAATGCAGTGGCAAAATTTAATTTATCTTTGCATTTCTTTCCTTGCCTCCAGTCACCACAGTTCAATGCATTATCTCTTTTGTTTGCTCCCATACTTGGTAGTCTCCCACCTCCTTCAGTACTGTCACAAACCCTATCCTTGACTTGAGTTGTTCAATGTCCTCTTGACTTGAGTTGCTTTTTGCTAGGCATTCAACTGGTGAGACTTATGGCACTTCACCAGGATCCCATATTGCTGATAGGGACGGTGGGGTGTAATCTGGCATATGGAGCAATGTCATCTCCAAGATATCTCTATTGAACTCTGGTTAGGCCACATTTAGAGTATTGCATGCATTTCTGGTCACCTCATTATAGGAAGGATGTTGAGGCTTTAGAGAGGGTGCAGAGGAGTTTTACCAGGATGCTGCCTGGATTAGAGGGCATGTGCTATCAGGAGAGGCTGGATAAACTTGGGCTCTTTTCTCTGGAGCGGCGGAGGCTAAGGGGTGATCTGTTGGAAGTGTATAAAATTATGAGGGGCATAGATAAGGTGGACAAGCAATATCTTTTTTCCATTATTGTGCAATCCAATACCAGAGGGCATGCGTTTAAGTTGAGAGGGGGTAGGTTCAGAACAGGCGTGAGGGGTACATTTTTTTTACTGAGAGAGTGGTGGATGTCTGGAATGCGTTGCCTGATAGGGTGGTGGAGACAAATTCATTGGGGGCTTTTAAGAGGGTCTTGGATGGGCACATGAATGAGAGGAAAATAGAGGGATATGGGCATTCTGTAGGTTGGACGTATTAGCTATGTGGGCACAACGTTGTGTGCCGAACGGCCTGTTCTGTGCTATAGTGTTCTATATTCTATATGCTCAGAAGCCGGAGATGTACAACACATGGAGCCAGCCAGGAATGGGTGAATAATAAATAATAAGACCAGATCTTCACTGCCATACCCAAAGCAGACTGACACCTGCCCCTCCCTCTCTGCTTTACTCCAAATCCTCATCCTATCCCACTGTTCTCCTTCCTCTCTCTCCTGTCTCTCCCCCTCTCTCTCACCATGGTAATGTTAACATTACCTTCTAAACCTGTAACCTCTTCCATATTTGAAATACACTGGCACCAATGAAGGAGACAACTACCTCTTACCAGTTTTCCTTAGGTCGCACACCATACGGATTTGGAAATAATTGGCAAATCCCTTATCATTTCAAGGTCAATTCCTTGGAACTCGTACCCTTGTGTGAATTTCTTCAACACACAAACTGTAGCAGTTGAAGTAGATTTCTCACTGTCACCTTCTCAAGTCTTGTTAGGGTGAGGCAGTGCATTACTGACCTTTACCCCCAAACAATGTATTGCCAAAATGATGATTATATTGGACTTCACTTTAATGTGATGTAGTTAGTCTATTTGGCATTTCTCATGGAAAAGAACAAGGAAAAGGGCAGGAAAGAAAGGGTAATAGCTGATGGTCAAATCCATTTCCTTCACAGACTTTGTGACTTGTACATTGGATTTAACAAAGGAGTATCAGGATAAAATACTAGAGGTGAGAGGAAATCTAAAAAGTTACTCAAGTGAACTACTTAAAGGTTTTGAAATGTTTCAAAGAAAAAGGTAACGGAGAAAATAATTGGACTAATGTTGGACATTATCCAGGGCATCTCAAGACAAGTGAATACAATTATGCAGAAAGCTGCAAGGGGTTGTTCTTGGTGCAAAGCTGATGAAAGGTTTATTTATTGAGGCATCTAATTTTATGATGAATTTTGATGGAGCTTGTAGGGAGAAGGGTCAGTGTATCCAGATTGTGTGAATTGAATATAATTGGTAAAAAGCTAGAAGGAGATGAGAAGACTATTATTTACTCAGCAATTTGTTATGATCTTGAATGCCTTGCCTGAGGCTTGTGTAAGCAGATTTGAAAGTATATTGAAAATATGGATGAGAATTTTAAAATCTAGGCATTGTTTAATCAGGAACACACAGTTGAGGGGGAAAGAGCACTTATTACAAGTTAATAAACAGATAATGGAGCTTGAATATTCATATTTTAACACTTTAAAGATCCACTTTGTTGCTATTCATCATTGCCTTGTGTTTTGTATCTCCCCTGTATGCCCATTTCTGTTGAAGGACATGATGTTTGCAGAATCCTATGACTTCTCCTTTCATTCCTTTCAGCTAAAGACTGAGATTTGTAATTCTGTACTCTTCATTTCCAGGTAGCTCAAGACTCTGCTTTCTGGTCATGGTGACAGGATGTACATCAGTTGGGAGAATCCGTGACACTGACATTTGTAAGATTACCACCACAGATTTTGTTCCTCTTCAAGAAGAAATGACAGATGAAGAGCGAATCACCTCTTTGAGGAAATTACTAAACTCTGGCACGTTTTACTTTTCATCTACTGCTGGTTCGACTTTTGATCTGGATCTTTGTGCACAGAAGCAATTTGCAAAGGATTCTGAGACTGGAAGTTGCTTTTCTGGTTAGCTCATTGTTTTATTTGATTTACCTGTATTGAGAAATGATGACCCTTGAAAGTACTGACTCTTGCTTCTGCACTTAAAATCTCCCTACAGCGTGAATTAAGCCCTTTGGGCCAGGAAGTTCTGTGCCCAATGGGTGGTGAATTGAGTGTTGTAATTCTACTTTTCGATTAGGGAAATGCAGAGTTTGGTTATGATTTTTGTCTCTAACTGCAGTATCAATTCTTCCTGGCAAATGTGGAAGTTAGTATGGGTTCCTTTGAGATTCTTAGGGTTTAAATTGGTGGAGGTAGGCAAGTAGTAGTTAATGCACAATGTTAATATTGTGTTTGTGCCAGGTGATCCTTGGGGCACTGATGCATCTGTAGCATTTGAAAATGGCCTTTCTTGCTCCTTTTAAAGAAGCTCTGTCATTTCGTGCTCTGCATGCTGGATTAATTGAACTGTGTTCAAATTTAACTGTGTTCACACACCAGATATGGATTAATTCAAATAGTTTTATACATAATGACAGAAAGCAGAAGCAAATCTCTGGGGACTAAATTTGATCAGGAACCATTGTAGTGAACCTTTGTTACACTTCCTTTAAGGTAAGTGTATCCTTTTTAAGTAAGGTGACCAAAACGGTACACAAGACTGCAGGTGTGGTTTCACCAAGGCCTTGTACAATTGCTGTACAAGGCATGCTCCCTCTTGTACTCATATCTACTCAAAATGAATGCCAACATAACCATTTTCCTTCCCAATTACTTGCTGCATATGTATGCTGGCTATCAGTGCCTTGTGCATAAGGGCACCTGGATTTCTCTTTCCTCTGGCACCATGCCATTTCCAACATCATGTCAGACAACGCACTCTCCTATCTTTGGGCACCCTGAATCTATCACTGCCCACCTTCAGTTTGCTATAACCACACATCCCAATTCTAACCATGGACTGGTTCTTTAAATGCTCCATTTGCAATCACATTTATGACTTCCCACCATGCTTGCTGTTGAGTGCTGGAAATGACAGATTTGGGGAAAGAAAAATAATGAAAGCCCTCTTAAGTAACGTGTTCCAGTATGCCAAGACTAATGAGTTTTGCAATGCTCACCCCACTCCGCTTCAAAGCATATTTGGAGTTATTATTTGGGATTGAGTATTTAATAGGAAGTTGCTTTGTTTATACATTGGGGATGGAGGAGTGCAGAAATAATCAGCTTTTGGCATGAGAGCATGGTGAAGAGAATGGTTCAACAGCTGTGTTGTAAGAAACGGTTGCTGCATGTTGCAATGTACAGCAATATCATCGTCAGCAATATGAGAAAGTTACCAGGATTAAAATGGCAATGAATGTTATTAATTTAACGTAATTTGAAATTGAACTACACGCAGCAGCACTATGCATGTTGAATGATGAAAAGGTAAAGCGTATTGTGTAACCAATACTTTGGTGTAGGTTACATACGATGAGCTTTCTTTCTCATTTGGATGCATGGGAATGGTATTTGGATGAGTTTTGTTTTCCAGGTTCACGAAAGTAATTGATTATTAAACTTTTAAGAGTGGAAACTTAAGAAATTCAAACCACCGTGGAATGTTCCTTTCCGCACAGATTCAAACCACATCAGGCACGTGTGACGATAGTGCTGCATGTGTGTGCACACACTTTGATATTTTGTTTCTTTCGATACAGTCTCCAGTCAGTGGGCAAATAATGTGGAAAGGATTGCTGTATCGAATACCAACAAATTAGTGAGGTTAAAGTGAGGAGAAGGGCTCACACTGCATGCTCTGACATCCAAAGAAAGCATGGGTGCTAGGAGGTGAGAGGTGCCAGATTCTGTTCCTCTAGTGTGCCCCTAAAGCTATTTTTCTTTGAGTTTTAATACAGATTTCTATGTTAAATATAAATGTGCAAAAAAGCAGCAGGGGAATTTGTGAAATACTGTATGTCATTAGTCCTATGGCACTGTGAGCCCCGATAACTACTTCCCTCCAGTAGCTCCTGGTAGCTGGCAGCACCTGGAGCAGGTTCCTGGAGGAGGAGGAAGAAGAGGCTGGAGTTGAGGCAGGATGCTGGGGAAGGAGGAGGACACCGAACTTGAGGCAGGGACCTGGAGGAGGCTGGAGCTGGGGCAGGCTCCTGGAGGTTGAGACTGCAGTGGGAGTTTGGTTGTTGAAGACATGGAAAATAAAAATGTGCTTGTTCAACATAAATGCAGATGCAGAATGTCCTGATGGATGTCTGCAGTACAGGATGCATTGTTATAATTAGATTGGTCCTTCAGCATGTGGAAGTAATTTGGTAGGGAACCTTGCCATACCATGTTCTGTCCTAGGTATAGTTAATCTGAAATAATTAGGCTCCTTTGGAAAAAGCACTGTTGTGATATTAAGAATGCAGATGTCATGTGGGAAACACCTATTTTTGATAGGTTATGCTTTATAAAAGACGTATCGAAAGGCTAGTGAAACCTCTGAATAATTTCCCTCAAATTAGCCTTGAGTGACCTTGGTATTGACACTAGTACTGCAGTATGCAGTTTCTCTCTTCCAGTTGGTCAGCAATACTGGTTCCATCACTAAATCTGAATACTTAAAACACCCACGTGGCATACTTCAAGGATCGATGCTGCTAATGATTGAACATATGTCCATTGTCAGTGACTTAAGATTAGAACAATCATTTTCATCCTGTCCAGTGATGGTATTGGAGCTTCCGAGCTGGAAAGTGAATACTTTGAGAGTGGATAATGGGTAATTACTTTGTGCTTGCAGCAATTTATGTTGTTAAATTGCACAACTTTAACATGTAATCCCAGAGGCTTAATGGTTGCCCTACTGTTTTTCATTGACCACAAAAAGAGTCATTTAGTTCATTGCGCCTGAGTTCTTTGAAAGCGTATTCTGATAAATTCTACACCCCGCTTTCACTTTTTTTTTGCGATGTGGAGTTAAATTATGAGAACTCTTCCAAAGATCCATTCAAGCTGATAATGGATAAAATATCCTGTGTGTGAGGTTCTGTAATTTCAATGAATGTCTGCTGATTCTGTTCAGGCACTGCAGTGAACAATTAGGCCATCAAGCGTGCGAATCTCTTCCACTGATTCTTATTTAATAGGGGTTACATTTAAATTTTTTAAAGTACAACATTCGTATTTGAGAACTGGTGATGAAAAATGTGATGGAACAGTGGGAATTGCCAATGACCGTGAGAAAGCTAACAGTATGGATTTCCCCAAAAGCTGAGAGGGGAAATAAACTGTTTGATCATGTTTGCTTCTGAGAAGTGGCTAACAATTTCCACTTGCTTTTTGCCTTTATGTGACTTACTGTAGGAACCAGAGTTTGCACGTACATCTCAAGCAGTACCAGGTAAACTGCTCTGACTGGCTACTGAAGGTGATCTGTGGCGTGGTGGAGATCCGCACTGCCTATGCCACAGAAAAGAAGGCCAAGGCTTGTCTGATATCGCGGCTCAGCTGTGAACGAGCTGGAACCAGGTTCTACTTACAAGGAACTGATGATGAAGGGCATGTGTCTAACTTCGTTGAAACAGAACAGGTATTTTAAACGTAACAAACATAAAGTCTTGTATTTATTTGATGCTATTCAGACTGACAGGTCCGTGCTATTTTTGAGGCCTGAGTGGAGTTTAATCCAGACAAGGGTGAGCTGTTGTATTTTAGATGGTCAAATGCAAGAAGAAAGTATATAGTATATAGCAGGACACTGCGAAGAACGAACGTACAGATGGATCTTGGGGTGCAAGTCCCATAGCTCTCTGAAAGTGGCAACAAAAATAGATAGGGTGGTAAAGAAGGTGTACAGCATGCTTGTCTTCATTGGTTGGTGTGTTGAGTATAAAAGTCGGGAAGTCACGTTGCTGCTGCGTAAAACTTTGGCTCAGTCACCCGTCAAGTATTGTGTGCAGTTCTGGTTGCTGCATTACAGTAAAGATACGGAGGCTTTGGAGAGGGTGCAGAAGAGATGTTGCCTGGATTAGAGGGTGTTAGCTATAAGGAGAGTTTGGATAAACTTGGATTGTTTTCTCTGGAGTGTCGGAGGTGAAGGGTGACCTGATGGAAGTGTATGAAATTATGAGAGGCATGGATAGGGGGGCTCGTCAGAGTCTTTCTCGTGAAGAAGGGTCCTGACCCGAAACATTGACTGCCTGCTTTTCTCCATGGATGCTTCCTGGCCTGCTGAGTTCCTCCAGCATCATCGTGTTTTTCATCTAGATTCCAGCATCTACAGTCCTTTGTTTCTCCAACATCCTCGTAAATCTTTTCTGTACTCTTTCCAGTTTAATCACGTCTTTCCTGTAACAGGGTCACCAAAACTGTACACGGTACTCCAAGTGCGGCCTCACTGACTTCTACAACTGCAACATAATGTCCCAACTCCTGTACTTAAGGCCCTGACTGGCGAAGGCCAACGTGCCAAATGCCCTTTTTCACCACCCTGTCGACCTGTGATGCTGCTTTCAATGAACTATACATTTGTACTCCTAGATCCCTCTGTTCCATTACACTTCCCAGTGCCCTACTATTCATAGTATCAGCCCTACTCTGGTTTGACTTTCCAAAATGCTTCACCTCACCCTTATCTGTATTGACATCAATTTGCCACTCCTCAGCCCACTTCCCCAACTGATCAAGATCCTCCTGTAATCTATGATAACCTTCTTCAATATCAACAACGCTGTCTAATTTCGTGTCATCTGCAAATTTGCTGATCAAGCCTTGTGCATTCACATCCAAATCATTTGTATAAATGACGAATAACATGGACCCCTTGCGGCACACCACTAGTCACCGTCTCCATTCTGGGAAGCAACCTTCAACCACCACCCTCTGCTTCCTACCTCTGAGCCAATTTTGAATCCACCTAACTAGCTCACCCTGGATTCCATGGGACCTAACCTTCCAGACCAGCCTGTCATGTGGGACCTTGTCAAAGGCCTTGCTAAAGTCCAAATAGGCAACATCCACTGCCCTATCCTCATCTACACTTTTGGTTACTTGTCTTGGCTAGACCTGTAACTGTACCCCTCACCTCATTACCCACTGTTTCTGCTACCGGGTATCCCCATCCTGAGTCCTTGCCATTCAGGAAGACAAGTTAAATAAGTGACCCAAATGCTCTTTTTGGATACAGCTAAATTTCTGGAACTGAAACTCCAAATATGCAGTATGAGTCTTGGGAGATGGGCATTGGTATTGACATGGATTGTAAACATTAAGAGGTATTTCATAAGAATGACAAAGTTTCCAATTGTTATTTTAATTTTGTTAATAGCTGCATATAATGTATTTGCATATAACTAAAGAGATGGTCTCTTTGGAGTAAGTTAAACTTAGATTCAGCAGGTTGATTCCAGAATGAGTGGGGGCCATGGGTTGGAAATGCACGATTGTCCTAGGAAGAGCAATTGAGAAAGTTAGGCCTGTACTTAATGAAATTTAGAAAAATAAGAGGTGATCTGTAAGGGCTGAGAGCGGAGGTGCCAGAAGTTTTTCCCTCTCTGTTGAGAGTCCAGAATTGGAAAGGTGTGGGGCATGGCCTCGGGTAAGTGGTCAGCCATTAAGGACTGAGATGAGAAAATTACCTCCTCGCAGAGATTCATACTTTCTCTACCTTGGGGAGCTGTAGATGTCCAGTTTATCTGTGGTTGAGCCTGATCAATTTTTGGACTCTCGAAAGATTAGAAGATATGGTGATCAGGCAGAAAAGTGGAGGGTGTGCAGGATCAAATCTCATTGAATGGTGAAGCAGGCTTGAGGAGCCAATTGGTCAACTCCAGCTTCTACATCTATATCCTCATGGGTCTGGGGACTTGTATTTTCTGACCTGATGTTCTTTTTGACTGTTAGGTCATATACTTGGATGATGCAGTGTCTTCCTTTGTTCAGATACGAGGGTCGGTTCCGTTATTTTGGGAGCAAACTGGAGTACAGGTAACTTGGAGCTTGTTAATTTCCCTTGTTTCAAACCTGGAATTCTCTACACTGTTTGTATAATTGGGCAATTATACATAACTGGGAGTGTTTGGAGATTGCAACTTGACTTGTGGCTTCTGATAATTATGTAACCTACACGAGCTTTGCCCTTGTGGTTTAGTACTCATTAAAAACAGCTAATTTTGATCACAGCATCTTAGTACCTTCTTTGGTGCTATTAAAGAGAGCCTTCACTTGTATCATCATCTAGTTTGCTCATTTAATATATTTCTATAAACAGAAACTAATTTCAGATTATTACTATCCATAGCACATTTCCCTTTTAAGCACACCATGATAGAACAGAAGGATCTTGCGTTCACAGATTATTATTCATAACTAATTGCAGAAACGAGTGAAATTGCTGAATCAAAGTCAAAGAACTGTAATGATTTAAGAGAAGAAATGTAGGATGAACTACATTAGGATGAAAGATTAACTTAAATTGGGGAAGCCGGTGCAGATTTGCTTTGCTTCCTTAGTCCGCTGCATCGGAATGCAGTGACGAGGTGAGTTGAGGCTTGTGGAAATGGGGAGAGTTGGCCATCAGGATCTGATGCATCTGTATCGAAGACTTGAGCTTTCAACAATACCTAGTTTCAGTCCAACTAGTTTGCCATGGTTGTCCTGAGGCACTGAGGAGAAGAGTGCACCTGTGTCAAACTAACCTCCAGCTACAGGCAATCAAGCTATTAATAAGAGTCGAGTGACATGCATCCCTGGAGACAAATGCTAAAAATATTAAATTTATATAATTTTAATCACATGCCCTTCGTCCTCAGTCCCTTGTACTAAGAAACTGGATTGCCTGCAATTTGAGCAACAGCAAAAAAGTAATAAACCTGTTGGGAGGAAACAATAGTATACAGGGATATTGGCATGGATTACAGCAGAAAGAAGTTTTGATTTACTTCTATAAATCACAGGTGAGGCTCAATTAAGCACATTTCAGGAAGAATAGGTTCTTGAGATGTCCACAAGATAGTTACTGGGATGGTAGTGTGAAACAGGAAATGGTTATTTGGGCAGACTGGAAAAACTGGAATTATTCTCCTTAGTGTGAGAAAGAGTTTGTCAAAATATTCAATTATGCAATAGAATTTGATAAATCAGAAGAAACTGTTTCCACTCTCAGAAGACAGGTTACCAGAGTACATAGATTGAAGGAATTTTGCATTCCTTCAGGTAGCTGTGGCAGCCAGCATTTAGCATGTGGATGCAGGTGACCATCACATTTTACCCATGTTCTTTCATGAGAGATGGAAATCTTCAGCAAGGCTGGCATTTATTGTCCATCCCTACTGAGGAGGTAGACTAAGACTTAATCATGTTGGTGGATTTGGAGTGCCATCAACACCGGATAACTTCCCTGAGATTTTCGTGTCCCAGATGGATTTTTTTTTTTACAAATCTACTGTAGTTTTATGGTCATTGCCATTTTGGGGTGTTTCTAACTACTGTGTCTGATCAGTGATCAGAACTTAAGCTGTTAGTGCAGTAACTTATCAACTATGCTGTCTGATTGCCATACAGTGATCTTGCATGCATCCATCCTTTGCCAGGAGTGCACAGATAGTTTCCTATTAGTTGTCTGCCTGTATATCCTGGATGTGATTTTGGTTCCTTGAATGCAGGTTGGTCTGAACATGGGCTTGTCTTAATCTATGTCCAGTCTTTTAAAATTTTAAAGGCAGTACATCTGTTTCATCCTTAAAACTACAGGTGTTGGAAATCTAACATAAAATGCAGAATGCTTGAAATAATCAGCAGGTCAGGTAACATCTGTGGTGGGTGGTTGAGAGAGAAACAGAGTTCTCATGTTAGCTTGATAACTTTTCATCAGAAATGTCATTGATCGGAAACACTGACTCTCCCATTTCTGCTGAGTATTTCCAGCATTCTCATTTCTTATTTCAACTGTCATCCATCATTTTAACCATGTTTTAACATTTGCATCTTGTGATGTGTTAACCTTGGTGAGTCAAGGTACACTGAATACACCTAGCTTCCCCATTCTCCACTAAGTACAAACAGAAGGCCAGGAGTTTCTTGCAGTAAACCCATAGACACTGACTTGATTCACCACATCCTTGCTGTCAGGCTAATATTTTTTTTTAATTATCTTCTGAGATTTTGAAAAATCAATCAAATAAAATTTGGTAGGGATTGAAGAAAAGTCTTTCAACTCCATTCACTTCAGCTACTCAGTGGGATGAATGCACCTTGAAAGTATAAGTGGAATATGCAATATATATTTCCAACTTATACAAACTGGGTCCATCTGACATTGTAATAGGTCTGGGGGAAGGTAACCAAGCCCAGGCTTCTGTCAGGGGCTTGGAACTTCTTGAACATCCTCCACCACCACAACCAATTAGCACATTGGAGCTATTAGTTTTGTAATTGTAGATAGCTTCTTTCAGAAGGTATTTGTACGAGTACCTTCTGAAAGTAGTACTGAGGAGGAGACTGATATTGCAAAGATCTGCCAACTCCCTTAGAACCATAACACAGATTGAGGGAGCAAGGAGTTAGAGAGATAAGTAAAGGGAAGGAAGCAGCTGGTGTTCCTTTAAAATGGGAAAGATCACTAAACCCCTTTATCTGCTAATTAATTTTTCAGGTTGGCTCTCACCATCTGCGTCTGACTCGAGGTCTGGAAGCAAATGCCCCAGCTTTCGACAGGTAATGTACTTTATTAAGAATCAATCTGTATGTTGAACAATTTTCTGAGAACTTTGTACACCAGGCTTTGTTCAACTTAATGATTTCAATTTCCTAGCCATTTAACGGTTTCACTATTTTCTAGCAATAATAAAAATCATTTAGAATCAAACAGTGTGAACTATTGATCAGCTCTCTAATCGTCATGCACTTTGAGTGAGATTGTGAATTTTAAGTAATTCCTCAAGCAAATGTTGATGCAACGTTTTAGGATTTTATATTCTTCAGGAAGGGGAAAGCTACTTGGATGCTTTGTACCAGGAGATAGTAACATCCCATACGATAGGGGCTTCTGATTTGGTCAGTGGTCAGGAACAGGGTTTTGTGACAGTAAGTGAGGCAGGTATGGTTACCTAGAGGGCAGGAGTGTCAGATCTTCAACCTTCAGTCGTCAAATGAGTTTGAAATTCTTTCAGCTTGTTTGGATGAAAGTGGAGACTGCAGGGTGGATGAGCTAACTGACTGTGACGCTGTGGTGCAGGAAGTCATTCAAGTTGGGAGTGGGGTGGGGGAATTAAACAAGAATGTAGTGATAGCTGGGGATGGTATAGTGAGGAGGATTGACACAGTTTCTTGCAGCAAAGAGCAAGAATCCAGAAGGTTGTGCTGCATTCCTGATGCTGATGTTTGGAATATCTGCTCTGGGCTGGAGAGGAAAGGTGATATCCAGTCAATGAGGTGCATGTAGTTTCCAGCACCTTCCATGACTCCTCGATCATCACTCTCCTACTAAGTTCCTCTCCAGCCCAGAGCAGATATCCTGAACCCTGGCATTGTCAGTAAGAGGAGCTAGGCACCAAATTAAGAATCAGAAACTGAAAGAGGTACATGCAAATTGGCAAAGGACAAACAAGAGGGTGACGTAAATTGGAACTAGAATATTGAAGGATACATGACATTTAGGAATGACAGGGAATTAGCTCTGTTACTTAATGATGCTCTTGGTGCAATCAAGAGTGATGATCTGAATTAAGAAACACAAGATGGGGAAGCAGTTTGAGGAGAGAGATGAAAAATTAAAGCCACAAGGTCACTTGTGTGTGTGGTGATGCGGGTGCCCTAATGATACAGAGCCCCGAACAATAGCCGCGCGCTTGGACAGTGTATACAGGAAGAAATAATGGGAGCTTGAGAAATGTAACATGATGGTCGTAGAGGATTTTGATTTCAGAGAGTCTGGAAAAATCAGATGGGCACAAAGGTAGCTACGGTGAGGAATTTGCAGCATTCTCATGATAGTTTCTTATAATGTACTGTGCAAAAGAGATGGGATTAATCAATGACCTTGTTGTGAAAGCATCTTTTGGTAAAAGCAATTATAATATGATTGAATTTTACATTCAGTTTCGGGGGAGAGGAACTGATCCAAGACTGTTATTTTAAACTAAACAAGGGCAATCATGAGGGCATGAAAGTAGGGCTAGTGAAAATAAACTGGAAAATTAGGTTATAGGATGAGTCAATTGAAATACAGTGGCAGACATTTAAAGGGCTCTTTCAGAAAATGCAGATAAGATAAGATTTCTTTATTAGTCACATGTACATTGAAACACACAGTGAAATGCATCTTTTGCATCCAGTGTTCTGGGGGCAGCCCGCAAGTGTCACCGTGCTTCCGGCGCCAACATAGCATGCCCACAGTTTTCCTAACTCGTACGTCTTTGGGATGCGGGAGGAAACCCATGCAGACACGGGGAGAACGTACAAACTCCTTACAGACAGTGGCCGGAATTGAACCTGGGTCGCTGGCATTGTAAAGTGTTACGCTAACCGCTAAGGGAAGCACACTGTCTGTGGTTAACTAAAAAAATATCAAATTTATTTTTTTTAAAAATGCCATATAATTACGCATAGATTGGTAACAGATGACTGGATAGAATATCAAAACCAGCAAAGACTGACTAAAAGATTAATGAGGAAGCACAATTTAGGGTATGAGCTGCAGTTAGTATAAAAACAGACAGCAAGACTTTCTATAAGAGTTAACAAAGTGAACATTGGTCCTACAGAAATTGAGCCTGGAATTTTGAACCAGTCTTTACTAATCCAAGTAACATTGCAGAATGGGTTGTAAAATTCGAAGGGAGAAGTGAGAGGATTACGGTCATCAGGGAAGTGCTCCTGTGCAAACTATTGGAGCTGCAGTCTCTGGGTCCTGATGGACTTCATCCTTAAAAGAAAAAGCAAGTAAGATAGTTAATCAGTTGGTTTTAATTTTCCAAAATTTCTGAGATTTGGGGAAAGTTCCATTGGATTGGAAAAGAGCAAATGTAACCCCTTCATTCAAAAAGGGAGGAAGACTAAGAGCAGGAAACTACTGGCCAGTTAGTTTAGTGTCTGTCAAACAGTAAAATATTATAAGCTATTATTTGAAGATGTCATACAGAAAAATTCAAAGTAAAATCTACCTGGTTTTCTGAAAGGGAAATCATGTTTGGCCTGTTTTGGGGACAGCTTCTATCCCGCTGTTATAAGACTATTGAACAGTCCCCTTATACAATAAGATAGACTCTTGACCTCACATTAGTAACTATGACCTTGAACCTTATTGTCTACCTGCACTGCACTTTCTCCATAACTGTAACACTTTATTCTGCATTCTGTTATTGTTTTTCATTGTACTACCTCAGTGAACTGTTGTAATGAAATGATCTGTATGGATGGCACGCAGAACTTTTTCACTGTACCTCGATACAGGTGACAATAGTAAACCAATTTGCCAATTATTGAAATTCTTTGAAGAAGTAACATGTTACAGTTGAAGGGGAGCCTCCCAGAAGGTACCAGATTTTTTAAAAAAGCTGATGGTGCAGAATATAACATTGACATGGATAGAAGATTGGCTGGTTAACTGGAAATGTACTGGAGACATGAATGGGTCTTTTTCTGGTTAGCCAGATCAAATAAGTGGTGTGTCATGGGGATTGGTGCTGAGGCCTCAGCTTCTTACAGCTTATATAAAGGCACCACTGGTATGGTTGCTATCTTTGTTGGCAACCAGAGAATTTTAGAGGATATGAGGAGGCTACAGAAGGGATATAGATAGGTGAGATGGCAAAGATCTGGCAAATTGGGGATCACATGGGGAAAAAAGTGAATGTCTTTTTTTTAATCAAAGAAACATCAAAATAATGAGTGATTCCTGAGGTGCAGAGGAATCTGGGTGTCCTTGTGATTGATTCACAAAAGGCTAGTCTTCAGATGCAGGTAATTGGGAAAGCTAGCAGAATGTAATCGTTTGTTGCTGAGATTCTGAAGATATTCAACAGAATGAATGTGGTGAGGATGACTCTTGTGGGAGAAGTAGAACTAACTAGTAACTATGAACAATAACTGCTCATCCATTTAAGATACAGGTGAGACAGTTTTTTTCTTGGATACTTGAGTTTTTGGAATGCTGTTCCTTAGAAGGCAGTTGAAGCAACGTTGTTGAATATATTTTAAGGCTGAAGGAAATGGATTCTTGATAAACAAGGGGTTGAAAGGTTACTTGGGCTGGACTGGAGTTTGAAGTTGGGATTATAATCAGATCAGCTTTGAACCTTTTAAATGGCAGAGCAGGCTTGAGGGGCTGAGTGGCCTACACTTGATCCCAATTTGTGTTTTCATATTTGCCTGGTTGTGGTAAAGGAATGTGAAGCATTCCTTGGAAGTTCCAAGGGCAAGGATGACACTTGCAAGTCTAAGTTATCACCAGTACGTCATTTCTTATGGAATGCCAATTAATTGACATGAGAGCAAAATACACGGCAAAAGATGAGGAATAGAAACTCCATACTTATTTTTAGATATCACTAATATTTGGAGACTTTGAGTTTAATGAGTCAATTACGTACTGCTAATGACAACAACCTGCACTGAGCCCATGGTTGGTGAAGAGTGGTCCTGATGGGAAAATCCTTTCTTCTTCCCTAAAGGAAGGTGGCTGGATTCTGCTCCGTATTGCACGTATTGTAGGAATTTAACTATTAGCTGTGGTTGATAACAACATGAGTGAATAATCTTAAGGGTGTTCCAAAGTTATTGCCAAGAATTCTATTCACTCCACCCTACAGCAACAAGATTGTAGTCATGACATTTTTTGGTTCAAATGTCAAATCATAGAATGCAGAAAGCCTTGACTCCTGTACTTGTACCAGCTATTGGAAAAAGCTATCTAATTGTCCTGTCTTTTCACTGGTCATGAAAAATGTCCCCTTTCAAGTAGTTATTGCCAACACATTTCAAATCACTGTTGAGGCTGTATCCACTACCTTTTCAGTAATCCATTCACCTGTGTAACAAAATTATTTCCTTTGTGGATTTTCTGCCAGTGAAATTAGTTTTTGAGCACCACCTCCATATGAGTGAACTCCCTTTTTCTTGATAAATTCCGTCGCAAGTTACGGCATTCTTCCTGAAATATGATGCCCATAATTTGATACGGCAGTGTGCCTGAGGCCTTGTTTGGGTTTGATTTTATTTTTCTTGCATCGTCCTCAGTGCCTCAGCTTATAAAGCCAATTAGTTCAACCGCATTCAAAGATGTGTGTGTGATTTCCCTCTTTTATTTCTGTGAAGTTTAACTACTTTATATTTCCTTTTCATTCCCTCCAACGTGCAGTAAATCTCATTGGATTAAGTTTCACGTGGCATATAGTTGCCCATTTCACCAAACTCAACGTCCTTGGAAGTCTTCCTCTATCCTCCGGTGTTTTCAAGTTTTGTGACCAATGCAGGTTGTGCCTTGTATGTCTAAATCTAAGTCATTGAAATACATATCAAAAGGAGGAGTGATCCAAATGCTGATTCCCTTGGAGATAACAATGTATACTTTGTCTGATAAACGACCGTTCACTTTGCTTCATTTAGTTTGCAGGCAGTGCAGAAGGGGGTGGGTGTGGTTATTGAAAAATTCCAGGAATTTCTACCCCAAGTTGTTCCATACTTACGTGGCTTTTTGCTTCTCCCAAGAAAGTGTTTTGAGTGAGGTGGAGAATGTACACAAGCATTACAGTTATGTGGGGCTGGCTCAGTGGAGCAGAGGTCTCACCCTGTTTTTTTTATTGTTTGCATCGATACCAATTCTAAATAATTAATGTATGTCAGAAGAAGGAGTGGTACAAATCCCAGCCTGGGGTGGTGGGGGGTAGTTACAACTGTCCATTTGTCCAAGTGTCTGGAGAAACAACCATTTACCACAGTTATGTGGTTGTTGACCCTGTCAGTTTAATATCCTTAACGCCTCTGCCTTTTCGTTCCCAGCATCGGTTTTATTTACATTTATCTTGTGACACTTTGTCAAATGTCAAACACCTTCTCAAAGTTATCAAATGCATAACGTCAGTCCTCACACTCAAAATGCATTGTTTTTCTTTGAACAAGGGAACCATAGGCATCCTTCCTGTCCTCCAGTATCAGTCCCTCTCCTCTCCCCACATCCCCACCCCCCCACCACTGCCACGTACCCAATCATTGAAGGATTTAAAGATTGTGGTCAATGTCCTTTGGTAATCTTGGATGCATCCCCCCTGGATTAGGTGACATTTTTAATTGGGCACACAGTAAGCCTATTAATTGCCACCACTATCTTCATTCTGAGCAGTTTTTACATTACCTTTTACTCTGTTTGTGGCAGCTGATGACAAAGTAGTGACTTAGTGCTGTATTCATGTCTTTACCTCCACAAGATGAGTTCCTGTTTGTTTTCTAAATGTATTTGTTCACTTGGACATTGCTGGCAAGGCCTGCATTTACTCCCCACCTTCCTTGCGCTTGAAGGTATTGGTGAGTCACTTTCTTGAACCATAGCAATCCTTCAAGTGAAAGTACTCCCACAGTGCTGTTGTGCTGGGAGTTCTTGAGACCAAGTGAAGATGAAGCATTGTCAGTATATTTCCATGTCAATGTGATGTGTGACTTGGAGGGGAACTCACAATTGGTGATGTTCCCATATACCTGTCCCTCTTGATGGTAGAGTTTTCCATTTCCATTTCCAGGTCCATTTTCCCAAATAAGACATGAATTATTAAATGAAGAAGGTATTGTATATGGTTTTATAGTATATTATAGTTGTAAAGACAACGTAATTAACTCTTGTGTAGTTAGTAAAAATGTTCCATTTGATCTTCTCAGGCATTTGATGTTGCTGCAAGCACAATATGGAAATCAAGTTATTGTCAACCTGTTAAAAATTAAGGGAGGAGAGGAGGTCCTCGGCAGAGCTTATAAGGTATGGTTTCTAACAATGGAAAATCACACATTTTGTTCAGATGATAGAATTGTGGATTATCTGTAGGTAATCATCTATCATACGACTGAATCTTTGCTCTGCCAACTCCTCCTCACTGTCCATAATTTCTAAGTTTCTGATCAAGTACCCTGTCTGACTCTGTTTGAAGCTGTTTTCTAGTAATGCTACTGTATCATAACCACGTGAGAAAACTTGTGCCTAAATTTCACCAAACATCTGTCATAACCTGTGTGTTTGCACATAAACATTCCAAACATGCCCTAATCTGCTTAGCGGTTTAAGAATGAGTATTGAGCTGAATTTTTAAACCAGATATTCCTCCTTTGGTGGGGGGGGGGGGGGGGGGGGGGAACTAATCAGTGTTACAAATCAGTGTTGTCAGAAATAGTTGGTGATCTTGATGATTTACTGTTCTCCTGCTATCAGGTTGAGCGTTTGAATCCGGTTCTAATAGGTGGGATTTGAGTTTTAGTCTTGGCTTGCTGCAGGTAGTCTAAGTGAGTCTGCTAGTAATTAATGTCCATTTGCCCAGAATCTGCAGAACTCACTGTTTTTAACATCTGCTTTAACTGGATCCAGCTATTCACAGCTTCAACACACATACATTTCAAAAGTTCTGAACTGATGTCTTTTTCTCCCCGTTTGCTTTCCTGCTTCCTTCAGATGGAATGTTGAAGTGATGGGGCAGCTTTAAGATTGCTGAAAAATCAACCAGCAAGTGGTGGGGGGCTCCATTTTTATTGGATGGTACTTGTCTGGTGAAGCTCAAGATAAGCAACTTAAATATGAATAGCTGGCAAGGCTAAAATTTTATCACCACCACTTATGAACTGAGAGGTTTCTTTTGTTGAAATTATTATTCACCTCTGTGTCCTGATTCTCTATGGGGAAAGGGTTGGGATTGGAATTGCAGGATCTCCTCCTAGAATCTATCAATGTGCATGTACTAGGAGAATGTGGCTGCAACTCAAATCACGAGCTATTTCTTCAAATTTGAATCAAAGCAATATCTTGAGAACTTCAATGCATGTAACCTCTATTTCAATAATGGAATAACAGGACCGAAGCACATGCATTGATTTATAATGGTTATATGGTTAAATCTGATGGTCACATAATACAAAAGACACAATTCTCTTATTCTGTACCAATACACTGCTTCATTCATAAAAATGAAAGGGACATCTGATTATTTTTAGTATCTTAAGTGTATTTACAAAAGCTATCTTTTAGCTTCTTTGTTAAAATGAAAGAATATTTTTAAGATCTGTCATGCAAGTTGTTTTCTGAGAAGGGCCAGCTTTACAATCCAAACCACAACTGAGGGCCACTTAACCGTACATAACCAGCAACTGATATTTTTAATCTTGTTTAAAGACACACATGCCATAATTCTTGCTGTTCTGCTCGCTGCAATTCCACTGCCTCCTTATTGCCATTACTACCTCTTCACCAGTCTACTGACTGTTTCACTGCTCACTTCCAACTTACCAACATCCTAAGCGTTCTTCAAGAAATATAAAATTCTGGAAATATTCAGAGTGCCAGACAAAATTTATGGAGAGAGAAACAGTTAACTCTTCAGTGAAAGGTCATCAGTCTGAAACGTTAACTCTGTTTCTCTCTTCATAGCACTGCCCTCTTGACTTTTTCCAGCATTGTCTGTCTTCAGATTTCCTGGATGTGCTGTATTGTTGATTTTCAACATCTCCCATGTTCGTTAAAAGCACTTGACTGCTCTGCTGATCAGTGAGGAGCAAGGGTTTTATTGTAATGGTCCATTCACTGGCAAATATTCACAAGGGCCCTGTGGAGTCTCAAAGGCAGAGGTAATTTGTAAAGGCAATAGTTTCAGTTGAAGATAAGGGGTAGGGGATTTAGAAGAGATTTGAGGGAGATGTTTTTTTCACAAGGTGTGGTGGAGTCTGGAACATACCTGTGTGAAGAGCTGGACTTGGATTGGGTAAGGGTCTCTGGATGTCTCATCATTGGTCCCAGCCCAGTTGGGTTGCTTGTCAGCAGAAGGTGAGGTGGAGTCAAGTCCTCAAGGAAGGATGTTGCACCAGTGAGAGTGCAGAAGAAACTCTTGGGGATGATGCTCAGATCGGAGGACTTTAGTTATAGGGAGAGATTGGCTTGTCTGGGCTTGTGTTCCCTGGAGCAAAGGAGGCTGAGGAGTGATCTATTAGATGTGTATAAAATTATAAGAGGCATTAATAGAGTAGATATTCAGTATCTTTCCCCCATGGTAGGGGTATCAAAAGCAAGAGGGCATAGGTGTAAGGTGAGGAGTAGTAGTTTTAAAGGGGATTTGAGGAGAACATTTTTTTTTACTTTGAGAGTGGTTGGTTTCTGGAATTCACTGCCAGAGGTGGTGGTGGAATCAAATACAATCACAATGTTTAACAGGCATTTTGACAGGTAATTAAATAGGCAAGACTTAGAAGGTTATGGATCTATTGTTTGCAAGTGAGGTGACTGTAGATGGGCAAAAAGCTTATCATGGATGCAGTGGGCTGAAGGGCCACTTTCTGTGCTTGCTCTGACTCCATGACTCTATTTCTTGCTAGAAGTTGGTGTGGGCCTCTCTTCATGCGTCCTGCACACCAATGATAAACTTTGACTGCTATCACTTCTTGAAGAGTGGGAAGGTGGAGAAGCTGCATTCACTGCTAAAACCTCAGCTAGAGGAACACCTGGAGCGGTTTGGCTTCTTCACCAGTGGAGAGCGTGTCCCTTTTTGGTGAGTCTTTCAGTCTCATTTCTCTTTCATGCTACAACTGAAATTATGAAACACTGTCATCCATGTGAAATAATATGGTGCTTTTCTACAGTTTCCATTGGCCATTTAGTAAGGCTAACTAAAAGAATCAAACATACTCTGCTTTCAAAACACACGTCAGTGCTGTGATAAGCAACAGAAATTAATCAATGCAGCAGTAAAATGATTGCTCAAACTCAATAGGCAAAAATGTTGCCTGCAAGGATAAGCAACTATGTTACAAATGGTTAAATATGGAGGCTTGACGGAGTATCTACTTGGCACCTAACTGCTTTTTCAGACTGATGCTCTGTAATAACGCTTGTTCCTCTCTGATTGCTGCAAGTATTGGAAGTGAGAGGAGCTTTTGACACCCAAATCCTATTTCCAGAGGGTGTACATTTCAGTACAAATTCATATGCTGTCACTCGGAAAGGCCAGAAGAAAGGTAAATGTGGAAGTGGGAAAATTCACACAAACAACTAAGAACTTGGTGTTATGGCGCAATATCATACTGCAAAAGAATAAATCTCTTGGCGTTAAAGCCCGTTACTTGAGTTGAGGGATTGCTAAATCTTCAATTTTTTGCTTGCTAGCTTTATGAATTAATGGTCCCTGCTGGCAATTCCTTTTCTTTCCTCGTGAATGATTCCTGCATTCGGGCTTCACTGTGTCTTGCCCAAATGCAGAATTTCAAGGCAAATAGAGGTTCTGCTGACCTTCTGCTCCTCAGTTGGTTCCAGTGGTGCAGCACAGACATACTAGAGAGGTGGACCTTGTCCCTCAGCTACAGCCACAGAGGCAGAAATGGCAGCCATTCATTTTAATGGAGTAGCTTGCCCTGTGGTCAAAGTTAAGTGCAGCTAGGTGTTTGAATTGTTTTACTTCATTTTAATGTTTTTAATTGTTATTTTAAGGTGCTTAAATTATCAAAGAATATTTTCACTTCAACTATTTAACTGATGTTTAATCAGACATTTAAAAAAAAAACTTTGGTGTAGGTGAACTGTGAAAGGCTGTCATACCATTACAGGGGCAGGGCTTGAGGAGATGATGTCTGAGACCTACCTTCCTCTCACACCCTGCTCCGCCTTGTGGGAAGTTTCTCCAGTACGAAGGACAGCTCATCCCTTCCTCCACAGTTGAAAGGTGGTTTTATGGCTGAGCAAGGACCCGAGGCATTAACTCTGAGCAACAGGCCAGGCCCAGCATGATCCAGCCTGTGAAAGTCAAGACACGAGATGTTTTATGTGATTCTCAAGAGTGGATTGTGACTAAATCTGACATTTGTCTTCAGAATATAAGAGAAGCTAAATGCGTTCACTATTATACCTGCATAAATGATACTGCAGCTGGGAGATGTTTGAGATGTTTTCCTGGTAAACTTGGTTATCTAAAATTCTAATGCACTGTTAGCTGAATTCTGATGTCAGTCTCAGTTTACTGAAACCCACAACCATGCCCTTTGTCTCCTCAACACTGGGCATTTCCAATGTTATCCCCACTGGAACTGTTGTTTATTATGTAAACGTATCTTACGTTGCCTGTATTCTACCCCAGACCTCCTGTGGTTCTGGCAAATTCTCACCAAATTGGATTACAGTTTTCTGTAGTCTCCAATGGAATTCCCAGCCTTGGGCTTAACTCCATACATGGTTTTTCTTCCCTCTTTTTTTTCTTCTGAAATAAAAGCAGAAAATAATGGACAGGCAAGGCAATTTCTATGCAGAGAGCAATAAAGTTAATGGGCCGAACTCTGGATTTGACATCCTTCTGTTGTCCAACGCTGAAAGTATCTTTGAATTGCACAGTGCATAGCAGTTGTTGGAAATGCTGGAGGGCAGTTGCCAATGTTCCTAACTCCCTGCCTTGTCCAGAGATTCGCAGTTGAAATCCAGTGGCGATTCCAAATGATGCTGGACCAAAGGGCTGAGTGCACCTGGTGCCTCAGCTTTATGGCAGGCACACCTGGTCTGCAAGCACTAATCCCCTCCTGGACTAACCAGCAGTAAAAAGTAAGTGCAATTTAGTTTTTTGTCTTTCTTTATTATATTTCTGTTTTAATTACAGTAATATAACGATGGAACTCAATGCTTTTTTTTTGTTTTTAATTATTTTTTAATATTGGTTTTATTCTGAATTCTTTAAACCCATGTGAACTGGTTTTGAAGTTCTCTGAATATTAGATACGTCTTGAACCAATGAAGGAAGCTTTTGAGAGCAGCAAGTTGTCCAAGCCTTGTGCCACCAGTCACTGTCTGCTCTACCTCGTGAGGCTTCTGGTACATTGGTACCCGCAGGTGCTGCAGCAGCTGGGGCCGGCCACCGGAGTAGCACAGGGACCAACAAATGGTCAGATTGTGCACCAGCTGGCCCAGTGTCAGAGGTTGATGGCCTTTCAATAGAACAGTGGGAATTTAGAGAAAAAGCAATTTTAACAGATTTAAAAAGATGGAAGAGGAGGAGGAGAAAAGAACAAAGAAAAAGTAAGAGAGCAGAAAGTTCAGTCTGGAGGAGCTTTAAATGAACACAAGAAATAGGAGCAGGAGGAGGCCAACTGGCCCGTCGAGCCTGCTCCGCCATTCAATTAGATCATGGCTGATCTGGCCATGGACTCAAATCCACCTACCTGCCTTTTCCCCATAACCCTTAATTTCCCTACTATACAAAAATCTATCTGTGTCTTAAATATATTTAATGAGGTAGCCTCTACTGCTTTCCTGGGCAGAAAATTCCACAGATTCACTACTCTCAGGGAGAAGCAGTTACTCCTCATCTCTGTCCTAAATCTATTCCCCTGAATCTTGAGGCTATATCCCCTAGTTCTAGTCTCACCTACCAGTGGAAACAACCTTCCTGCCTCTATTTTATCTATCCCTTCCACAATTTTATGTGTTGTTATAAGATCCCCTTTAATTCTTCCGAATTCCAGCGAGTATAGTCCCAGGCGACTCAATCTCTCCTCACAGACTAAGCCCCTCATCTCCGGAATCAACCTGGTGAACCTCCTCTGCACCGTCTCCAAAGCCAGTATATCATTCCTCAAGTAAGGAGACCAGAACTGCATTGCAGTACACCAGGTGCGGCCTCACCAGTACCCTGCACAGTTGCAGCGTAACCTCCCTGCTCTTAAATTCAATCCCTCTAGCAATGAAGGCCAACATTCTATTTGCCTTCTAGATAACCTTGAAAGAAGCAGAGTTGCAAGTTATTCTCAAGTTACAAAGGAAAATATTGTGAATGTTGGAAATCTGAAAGAGAAATGCTGAAATTGCTTAGCTCAACTGAAACTTTGACTCTGTTTCTCTCTCCATTGATGCTGCCTGTCATGCTGAGTAAATACAGCATTTTCTGTTTTGATTTTGGATTTCCAGCACCTCCCATTTTTTCCTTCTGAATGCTTTTTATAGGCTCCAAAGGCTGTTTTCCATTGCACTGATGGTTCTGAAACTGACCTGGGAGAGCAACAGACTTGCACGGCAAGAACTTGTGCAGTTTTGATTCCTGGACTTCATTTAATTAGTCAGGTCTGAAAACCTCCAAACTGTTAGGTTCACTGCCTGGCTAGTAGAACTGAATGAAAGTCTAAGGGTCTGTTGCCAGGTACCAAGGGATAAAATTCTGAGTGTCAAATGGAGGAGGAGTGATTGTGATGGAACGGAGTGCTGTTCCTCACTTCATCTCCCGATGAGTTTGATTTCAGATACTGGCAACGGGAAGATGCAGACTGGATGACGTACAGAGTGCAGGTGTTCTGCAAAATGGTCACCTAGTCTGAATCTTCCCGTTGCCGGTCACCTCAACTCCCCCTCCCACACTATCACTGATATGACAGTCCTCGGCCTCCTCCACTGCCAGGAGAATTCCAAATGCAAACTGGAGGAACAGCACCTCATTTCCCGTCTTGGAACCTTACAGCCTAACAGCATGAACATTGAATTTGCCCACTTAAAGTAATCCCCACCCCCCCAATCATGCTGCTTCTCCTAGCCTATCTCTCTTTTTTTCTACCCTTTTTTTTCCTTTTCTCTCCTTACCTTTGACCCGTCCCCCAGTGGATCTGCTCTCCCCTCCTCCCCCGCACCTGCCTGTCACTATCTCTTACCTGCATCTACCTATCACCACCTTGTGCCCACCCTGCCTCACCTCTTTTGTCCACCTGTCACTGCTCTGTTTTTCCCTCCTATATATTGGGCTTCCCCTTTTCCTATCTTCAGTCCTGAAGAAGGGTCCTGGCCTGAAACGTTGACCGCCTGCTTTTCTCCACGGATGCTGCCTGGCCTGCTGAGTTCCTCCAGCATCATCGTGTTTTTCATCTAGATTCTAGCGTCTGCAGTCCTTCGTTTCTAAAGTTTAATAAACTATTTGTTTTAATCGATGTTACTGAAGTAAATGTTATGTCCTTGAGTGGTAGATGTATGGAATGGCTCCAAAGCATAGTTTAAAAAAACAAGCTGCTCGAACCCTCCTGGCATCATCGATGCTTTGTGCATTTATTCCCCGGCTTGATATTTATTATGGAAAAATATAAAGGTGGCTGTGTAATTTGATTCTGTTGTAGGGAACCTGTGTTGCTATGTGAAGAAAATGCTT
Organism: Pristis pectinata; assembly: GCF_009764475.1. NCBI lineage: Eukaryota > Metazoa > Chordata > Chondrichthyes > Rhinopristiformes > Pristidae > Pristis > Pristis pectinata. Next base: position 95,476,095 of record NC_067407.1, on the reverse strand, counting down.
TGCATGACAGAAATATCAGCCTTTCACTCCCACAGAGCAAGGATAGCAGTGCCCTGATAAGATTGTTATTGTGATAGCCCACTCCCTCCCTCTCCCTCCAAGGTATTATTTACTGTAAGCAGTATTAAGTTGTTTCCCTAGATATATTAACAAATATGTTTCTTTTTTCAGTATTGTGTCAAGTAAGTAAATGAGAGGCACACAATTTCCCAGGTAGTGTGCTGTTGTCGGGCCTTCAATTCTCCAATTTGGTAGTTAGGAATCATTCATCATTTCAAAGGGATTAAAAAAAATCATAAAGATGGTGCATATGCTGAGGATGGTCTTAAAAACAGAACTAGAGTAAATCCTGAGAAACACCAATTTTTGCAACGTAGTTAGTTATATTGATGTTAGGAAATACACAAAATACCTTCTGTTGCATACAGTCTGCCAATTAATTATGTACCTTTTGAAAGTTATTGCAACTAAGGCTAAAGTTGTGTCAGTTGTCTGTTAATATAATAATTAAGGATTCTAGGTTCTTGGGCACTGAATGAAAAACCATGTGACTTTAGAATGTACACTTTCACTGACTTACTATAAAAGCAAGGATGTACTGCTGAGGGTTTATAAGGTGTTGGTCAGACTGCATTTGAAATATTGTGAGCAATTTTGGGTCCCATTTTGAAGAAAGGGATGTGCTGGCCCTGGAGAGGGTCCAGAGGAGGTTCACAACAATGATCACCGGAATGAAAGGCTTAACATATTAAGAGTGTTTGATGTCTCTGGGCCTGTTCTCGATGTTCAGAAGTGTGGGGGGGGGGGGGGGGGGGGGGTGGTGGGAAGCTCACTGCAACCTAGTGGATACTGAAAGGCCTGGATAGAGTGGATGTAGGGAAGATGTTTCCATTAGCAGGAGCGTCTAGGATCCAAGGGCACAGCCTCAGAATAAAGGGACACCCCTTTAAAACTAAGATGAGGAATTTCTTCAGCCAGAGGGTGGTGAATCTGTGGAATTCGTTGCCACAGAGAGCTGTGGAAGCTAAATCATTGTGTGTATTTAAGGCAGAGATTGATAGATTCTTGATTGGTAAGGGTGTTAAGGGTTACAGGGAGAAAGCAGGAGAATGGGTTTTAAAAAAAATCAACCATGATTGAATGGTGTAGCAGACTCGATGGGCCGAATGCCTACTTCTCCTCCTATATCTTATGGTCTTATGATCATTTTTGCACCATCCATTAATGATCTTGTGTTAAGTGATCAACACATTACATTTATTCAGTACTTTTATTACAGTAAGGGTCCCAATAGATTTCACAGAAGCAACATCGTTAAAAAAAACCAAGGGACATTAGAGTAGATGACCTAGGTAAGTTTGAAGGAACTTTTTAAAGGAGGAGGGAGTGACAGAGAAGTTTAAGGATTGAATTCCAGAGGGTGTGATCTCGGCAACTGAAGGCATGGCACCAATAGTGGAGAACTTAAAATTGGTAACGCTCAAGGGAGCTTGGAGGAAAGCTGATCGCAGTGTGTTGCAAGGTTGGAAGTGAAATGGAGGGATATGAAAACAGTGGTGAGAATTTCAATATTGTTGCATTACAACTGGAAATGAGCGCAAGTCAAGTAGTACACCATTTCATGTTTGTGCAATTTAGGACGTGGGCAATGGAGTTTTGCATGAATTCAGAGTTTTGGATGAATTTATAAAGTGTAGAATGAGGAAGGCTAGCCAGGATTGCATTGGGATAGTCCTATCTAATCCTATAAGGCAAGAATGAAGGTTTCAGCGATAGGTAAAGTTGGATGGTGACATGATTGTGGTGATGGAAAACAGCTGAGTGATGGCACAGGAGTGGTTGGAAGTTCATTTTGGGTTTGGATGTTGTGACAGTATAGTTTACCCACTGACCCAGTCAGGGAGAGGATTGTAGTTGGAGCATGCACACAAGGTCATGTGGTGAGTACTGAAGACAGTGGCTCAGACTTGCCAATGCATTGCTGGGAATCCTTGGTTTCTGCATGTAATCCTGAACACTGATTCCCTCTTCTGGTTTTAGTGGCTTATTGAAGTATGCAATCTAAAGACTGAATCTTATCCTTTCTAGATTAGGGGAAAGTAATACCCTGGATTCTCATGTTTACTATGTTTGTAAAGTTTTCAGACTGGAGCATTCAGACAAATTGTCTTGATTGCCTGGATCGACCAACAGTGTCCAGTCCTATGTGGCTTTGGAGGTAATCATTTTATTTATTGAGAATGTTGGTAAAGGGAGTGTTTGAAGGGGAAATGAGGGAATTGTGAGAAACTTTCTTCAGAAAAATATGTTTTTGGGTATATGGTATAGTAGATGGTATTTTTAGTGAGAAGGATTCTAGATCTAGTCTTTTTCCCAGGTTGATATGTCAAAAACTAGAGGACATAGCTTTAGGTGAGAGGGGGAAAGTTTAAAGGAGATGTGGTGTGGTAAATCTTTTACACAGAGTGGCAGGTGCCTGGAATGCACTGCCAGGGTGGGGGTGGAAACAGACGTGATAGTGGCATTTAAGAGGCATTTTGACAGGCACACGAACACTTAGGGAATGGAGGAATATGGGATCATGTGCAGGCAGATAGATTTAGTTTAATTTGGCATTGCGGTTGGCACAGACATCTTGGGTCAAAGGGCCTCTTCCTTGCGCTGCTCCATGTTCTATATAACCCTGAAGACATGATTGAGTGATCGAGCTGTACAAGTAGTGGCTGGGTGTAAGATGAGGAAGAGTTTTATGATATGATATAAAATATCAATCAGTTTATAATTAATAAATCATTTCCAGCATACTGAAACAAAACTATCAAGTCACATTATTATATTGAGTTGTGTTTTTGCCAATTCATAGGTTGTGTACAACCAGCTAGAGAGCTTTGGGAATGGCCACAAGAAGTCAGTAGTGGAACGCTTTGTGGAATTCTACAAGACAATGTGGTCAGTGAATGGACATAATTTAAGAAAGATCTTCATAGGAAATCGAGCACGAGAAGGAAAAACAAAGGTAATATGTGTGGAGTGCATTTGAACTCTTTCAAAAATAATGCAGGAACTAATACAAATGATATCTTACAGTGTGTTAAAATCACATACAATATTTATAATTCTGTGCTTGTATGTATGAGTGACTTTATCATAGGGCTGTTCTCCAATCTTTGAGTAGAACAGAGCCGTCAGTCACAGGTCTATACTCACTCTTTCCCAGTCCCACAGAAGTTAAAATATACAAATAAATTGTATTTTCTTGAAGGGAGAGGGCAAAAATTAGCGTGCGTGCCATTATTGTGCTCCTTCTGTTGAGCACAAAAGCAGCAATAACAGAAGACCGGCTTGTAAGCTGGGAAATAGCTCAACTTAGAAAATATAGGTCGGACATAAATAGTACAAGTGATTTCAGTTAAGGTTTCTCAGACACTGGAATCAAAACTGTTCATTATATTGGAGTCGGGTTCTTTGAGATTCATAATGTTTGTAGTGCCAGCTGGGGACCCTGGGAATTGCCTGTGAGTCTATCATTTATCATTTAGATTCCCCCTCCAATTGGTGAATGGTCATAGACAAACCAAAACTCTTTTGTAAGGTGAGACTGGTCTGTTCAGTTTGACCTTGGGTAAATTATTGATTTCTGAAAACTCTGGATTGGGAAGAAAAATGATCAGCCAGATTTCTTGCTGAGCCTATTATTCAATGAGCCTACCTGGAAGGTGATGCTTGTGGGGTGGGGAGAGGGAGGAACTTAGTTTGCCTTTGTGTGAAGCAAATAACTAGCATTGTTCACTCAATCAAAGAAACTATCTAATCCCAAGTGGTACAGATGGCATTAAGTGAGTTGTATCTGAAGGTAGTGCCCTTAGAAACGAATATGGCAGTTACCTCATATTACTGGAAGTTAATGTATTAACAAAATATGGACAGTTAAAACTCTTGTAGGTTGTGGTCACTCAGCATTTGGACCTCATCCTACTCATCCCCAAGCTGAGTGGAGACCATTTCAAACAGCAGTTGAAGTCCAGGGTTCTGAGATGACCTCTAACTAGACTAGAAAGGGATAGCTGACAGCTATCTAGACAGGTCTTTAAGACCAAACAGTAAATTCACTGTCATCATTACCAATACCAGTTTTTCATTCTGGATTTATTTATTAATTCCCCAGCTGCCTTGGGAATTCAAAACTGTCTCCAGGTCAGTGGTCTGGTCTTCTGACTGAGTTTTATGGTTTAATCACAAGACTGCCATGCCTTGTACCTCTGCAACATGTTGCCACATAATTTAAAAAGGGAATAGCAACAGCAACACTAATACCCCTGTGAAGGATCTTGGGATCTTTTTACTTCACTAAAGTAACACAGTTAAATGAAGTAAAATATCCATGATGCTTCACAAGAGCATTATTGGATAAAAAGTTGACACTGAACTATCTAAGGTTGTGACTGAAAGGAATGGTTCTGTGAATAGGGCTGTCCTGTGTGGTTACTTGACTAGTTTGTGGCACAGCTTTCCCAATTTGAGCAAGTTGAGGAGGATTTTGCAGTGGTGTCTGGACTAGATGAGCATTTGCTATGCTTAAGTTCTGTTCCTGAGTAGATGGGTGATTTGGCTGGTTTTGGGTTTTTTTTTGTAGCAACTGACTTGGCAACTTGCAAAGCCACTGAGGAAGACAGTTGATCTGGAGAAAGGCGGTAGATTTCGTCATATTACGGTTGTACAAAAATGTTGGTTAGGCCAAACTTTTAGCCATTGTGTGCCATTCTAGTCGCTGTGCTACAAGAAAGATTAAGCTAGAGAGGGTGCAGAAAAGATTCACAGGAGGTTGCCTGGATTGGAGGGGTTGAATTACAAAGCGAGATTGCATAAGCTGGGTCTGTTTTCCCTGGAGCAAAGGAGGCTGAGAGGTGACATGATAGAGGTATAATAAATCATGAGAGGCATAGATAAGGTAGGTATCCAGAGTCTGTATCCCATGGAAAGGGTGTTCAAAACTAGAGAGCATGGGCTTAAGGTGAGAGGGAAGAGGTTTTAAAGGAGATTTGAGGGGTAAATTTTTCCACATAGAGTAGTTGGTGTTTGGAATAAGCTGCCAGATGAGGTGGTGGAGGCAGGAACAATTACAACATTTATCTGGAAGGGTACTTGAATGAGCAGGGCAGAGAGGGATTAGTATAAATAGGCATGATGGTTGGCATAGATGCAGTGGGCCAAAGAGCCTGTTCTATGCTGTACATCTCTCTGACTCTAAAGGGCAATTGTGAACTAGATGGGTTCTTACAACAGTATGGCTTTCACACTCAGCAGTGTGAAAAACTAACTTGCACAAGATTATTTAATTGATTGAGTTAAAGAAATCAGGTGCAATGGTGAGAACTGAATACTTGTCTCCAGGTTAATACTTTGTGCTTCTGTCAGTGTTAATATCCCACGGCTTTAACCTCCATTAATAAACTATTTGCGTCTGTCAAGGTAAAGGATGGAGCACGTTCTGTGTCCAGAACAATCCAAGCTAATTTCTTTGATGGAGCTAAACAGGAAGCCATTGATTTGCTTCTTATGGGGGACTTCTACAGTGAGGATTATGCAGAAAAAGGCGAGGATTCTTATGGAGAGCAGTGCACTTGTCAGTAAGTAACCAACTTCATGACAAACTAATACATCTTAATCTTTCATTTTTTACCCATGATGTTGTCTTGTGCTTTCAAAAGAAGTCAGTGATGTGAAATAATGATGGATGTTTTATTGTCCAATAGCACCTCCTGCAATTTTGCAAGCAATGTGTGAACGCCATACAGAATACACTAATTCCAAACCGTGCTCACATCAGCGTGGGTTCCTGGAATGTAAATGGTGGTAAGCAGTTCAGAAGCAACATGCTCAGTATTGTGGATCTCAGTAGCTGGTTACTTGATGGTCTCCAACAGTGTGAAGAACCTAAGTTCCAAAGTAAGTTGCTAAATTTTTGCTTTTCAAGCTTCTAAGTTGGATGAATATGTTCAAATAATGTGAAATTTCATTCAGAGTTAAAATAACTTCATTGGCCGGGCTCAGACACTCTGCAGGTTATTTAACAAGAATTGTGTAACGTTTGTGTTATTGGGAATTTGAATGTTGTTTATAGAAATACAGCCAATTGAAGTAATATAGTGAATGCACAACTAATACAGTGCAAAGGACTGAGCCAGTAAACTGAGTATGATGAGAGTTGGATCAAATATTCTAAACATTCCATATTGGCATCATTAGCAACACACTGGAACTCGTGTGTATTGTGGCCCGAGCCATTAGATACGGTCTCTTTATTAGTCACACGTATATCGAAACCCACAGTGAAATACATCTTTTGCATAGAGTGTTCTGGGGGCAGCCCACAAGTGTCGCCACGCTTCCGGCGCCAACATAGCATGCCCATAACTTCCTAACCTGTACGTCTTTGGAATGTGGGAGAAAACCGGAGCACCCGGAGGAAACCCACGCAGACACAGGGAGAACATACAAACTCCTTACAGATGGCGGCGGGAATTGAATCTGGGTCACTGGCGCTGTAAAGCGTTACGCTAACCGCTACACTACAGTGCCTGCCGTTGGAGTTGCAGTTCTCTTTTTTTTGTATTTTCATTGACCTTCATGGAAACATGGGTAACTGAAATATTTTCATTAACAGGTGAGGAACAAACTACCCTGTAGTTTGCTATGTTTTTTATAGTTCTGCTGGAATGCAATAGTTGTACTCCTTAAAAAAAACCTTGTATTATGAAAGGTAGCATTGTAAGAACAATTGTCAATAGGAGAAAGGGGTTAGAGGCTTGAGAGTTTCAAACTTGCAATAACAAAGTTATTTTTCCTGCAGGATTTTCAAAAACAAAGATGCTGTAACTAATTGGGCCTGGGTAATACAAATGGTGTTCCCAAATTCATTGATCACATTATATCCAATTCGCTTTATGGAAACACCTTATAGCAGAACTACCTGTACTATTGAAATGTGTTGCAGGTGACAATGTCTCTTTGTTAAAATGAAAGCAGAATATTTTGCAGATGCTGGAAAGCTGAAAAAAAAAGATGTGGGAAATGGTCAACAGATCAGGCAGCATTAGTGGAAAGAAAGGAAAAGTTAATGTTTCAAGTTGGTTACTTTTCATCGGAAGTGAAAGATTATAATTATGATCAACAGAAACGGAAAAAAAGATGAATGGAAGGAGTAACGAACAAAGATGTAACAGTTAAAGAGCAAGAATGATCAAATAGCTAAGTAATGAAGGCAGAACTGAATAAGCAGAGAAGCAATAGTAAGGGAGAAATAAAAATCTCAGGTGTACCAGCTGTTCTTTCAACATGGACCGAGGTGGGGATTCTACCTCAAGCATTCACTCACATGTCCTCTGCTCTGTGGCTTTGGTCTCTGACGAGAGCAACAGCGGAATGAGGCCATAGATGAAGAGTTGGGAATGGGCTCATTGAGAATTGAAGTTGATGCTTATAATTGTACGTGTAGACTGATGTGAATGAAGGGTTCAGTAGAGTTTCATCCTTTAAAAATTTTGATAAGCAATCTACCAACCATTATGACAAAACGTTTTGAAGTGTGGATAAATACCTATTGATTTTCTGTGAGGAGAATGAAAGGCAAGAAAAATAAGTCAATCCTCAGTAATTGGTTAATGTTCACTTAGGAGGACACAGCCAGTATCGTAGCTAAATGGAGGTAGAAGAGGAAATGCATTTGATAAATACAAGAAACTGGCCACGTCTGAGACTAAAGAAAAATAATGCAGCTGGTCTAAATTGGTTGTCTTAATGTAGGGGGTGGTTGTGGAAGTTGCAGAGGCATCGTACGGTGGTCCAGCCCACTGAGAGAGGTGGTGGAGGATTGGAAGCGTTACTGAATTATATAGAGAGGGTTGTGGAGAGTAAAGTGGTTGATGATTTATATGCGGGCTTCCAATAGGTAATCGACACAGCAGAAACAAAGGCCACTGGATTAAAGGCTAGTGGCTGCACACGTCTGCCATTGGCTCAGGAGTGATGAGTAAAAGCAAAATGTTAGAAATCTGAATGGAAATAGAAAATGCTATAAACACTCAGCAGGCCAGGCAGCATCTATAGATCGAGAAGCACCTTTCAGGGTGATGACTATTTATTAAGACTCAGAAAAATTAAAGCTGAAGGAGGTTTTAATTTGCAGAGAAGGAGGGAGAGTGAAGAGAATCAGAAGGTCTGTAATTGGATGGAAGGCAGGAAAGATAAAGTGACTGAATTGATGATGAAGCATGATAAATAACCAAGGGTATCTTCGTGGATTGTGTAAATAGCAGAAGATGAATAAAACCTTAAAAAACCCTGTAAGTTTGGAAACATGCGATGGAAGACTGAAAAGGGTGACGATCTGAAACAATTGAATTCTGTGCTGAATGCAGAAGGCTGTAATGTGTCCAGTTGGAAGATGAGATGCTGTTCCTCATCTTGTGTTGGGCTTTGAAACAACATAGGAGGCTAAAGGTGAAGGTCAGAATGGGATGAAGAAACAAAGTGACAGACAAAGACAAGCTCAGGGTCACCCTTGTGGACTGAATGGAGGTGTTCTACAAAGTGGTGAGCTAATCCGTGTTACGTTTGCTTGGGATCCATGATATTGAGATATGAGAGGGTAGAAAGGCAGATGTTGCAGTTCCTGCAGATGTGGATATTGGTGGAAATGGAAGAGTGAACCATAGTAGTAAGAAGAACTTGTCTTCGGACTGGAGGGAAGGTTACGGAAATTTTCCCTTTTTTTTGTGTGAGGACACTATTCAAAGAATAAAAGTGACCTACACTCAGGAATAATTAGAAAATCTGCGTATGACATTAAACATGGAAATCCTGTAAAATGTTGCCAGCAGACCATTGGAGTGGTGAAATGGAGGCATGTGGCAGTTATGTGTAACCTAGAGTGTGTAAGGTGAATCATTTTGTGAGGGGGAAAATGAGCAATGCTACAATTGGAAAGGTTTTGACAATCAATGTGATGTCTCTGGCAGGGCTGGTAATCATTGTCCACCCACATTACCCCCTGAACTAAGTGGTTTGTTAAGTCGCATAAACCACATTGGTGTGCCTGGTGTCACATACAGGCCAGACCAGGTAAGGTGGCAGATTTCCTTCCCTGCATGACATCAGTTAACCAGACTAACTTTGTCAACAATTTGGTAGTTTCATACAGTTTAATTAATAGGATTTTTATTCTATATTTTCTTAATTACAAATGTAAAGGTCATATTTGTCATGGTATGATTTAAATGGCTTCCTCTGTGCTGTAATGCAGGTGGGACAAGGGAGTAGTGTCAATTCAGCAGTCAATGGAATTCTGAATGATGTAGCTGTTCAAACATAAGAAATAGAGCAGGAATAGGCTACACCATCCTTCAACCCTGCTCTGCCTCACATGAACATCATGATTGATCCTTTACCTCAGGTTCACTTTCCCACTCAATCTCCAAAGCCTTCTATTCTTTTGGTATCCTTGTGGTGACCCACCTTCGCAAGCGAACCGGCTCCGAAGTTGGCGCGCACGTCGGCAGACAGGCCAGCCACAAAATGGCACTGGGCCGCCGCCGCCTTCAATAGCGAGGGGAGAAAGCCTGCGCGCGGGAAGAGGTTCAGTTGGCGCACCTCTGACGTCATTGCCGCGCGTCAAGCGCGGGAACTTAACTGCTTAAAAGCCGGCGCAGCAAGATTCGAATGAACCAGTCTCGAGTTCAACCCACCGACTACGTGTCGTTGTTCCTAGCTCAGTGCGTAGCCCATCGCTACATTGGTGACCCCGATGGCCCAAATGGGATTCGAACCAAAGATGATCGACTCTTCATCGGTTCACGCAGTTTCTCTGAAACTGTCACCCTTCTGGACGCTGCGACCACGCCTGTGGTTTGACCAAGCAGAGGCCCAGTTCCAAATTTGGCAGATATCTTCTGATTCCACGCGTTACTATTATGTGGTGAGCTCCCTTGACCAGGAGACAGCCTCCCAGGTTGAGGATTTCATACAGTCGCCCCTGGAGGAAGGCAAATATGCAGCATTCAAAGCACTGCTCGTACGGACCTTCAGCCTCTCACGACGGGAGCGCGGTGCCCACTTGCTGCACCTGGACAGTTTGAGGGACTGGCCGCCTTCAGCACTAATGAACGAGATGCTGGCCCTGGCTGACGGACACAAGCCCTGCCTCATGTTCGAGCAGGCGTTCCTAGAGCAACTGCCCGAGGACATACATCTGCTACTGGCCGACACAGATTCCAGTGACCCCCGGAAGGTAGCGGCCCGGGAAGACGTACTGTGGAAGGCCAAGAAGGAAAGCGGGGATCGGTCGGCCAGATTACCGAGCCACGTGCCCAACGCCAGGACAGACCAGGCCCGGCAACAGAGCGCACTCAACCCAGAGGCAGGAGTGAGGAGGCCACTGTACAGTGGTGTTTCTACCACCAGTGGTGGGGCGCAGAAGCCCGCCGGTGTCACCCGCCCTGTGAGTTCTCGGGAAACGCCAAGGCCAGCCGCCGCTAATGGCTATGGCGGCTGGCCACCAGGACAGCCTCGTGTACGTCTGGGACAAACAGTCAGGACGCCGCTTCTTGGCCGACACCGGAGCAGAAATCAGCGTCTTACGCCCGACAGGGTACGACACCCGCAACAGGGAGCCGGGGCCCACCCTGAGGGCCACAAATGGCAGCATGATACGCACCTACGGCACCCGCACAGTGCAGCTGCACTTCGGCACCAGCCGGTTCACGTGGGACTTCACACTGGCCGCTGTGGCCCAACCGCTCCTGGGGGCGGACTTCTTGTGAGCTCACAGCCTACTGGTTGACTTGCACGGGAGAAGGCTGGTCCATGCCAGGACTTTCCAGACATTCTCTTTGGGTGAAGCCAAGTTGCCGGCCCCACACCTGGACTCCGTCACGCTGTCGGACAACGAATTCACCAGAATCTTGGTGGACTTCCCATTGGTTCTGGCACCGCAGTTCACGGCAGCCATACCCAGACACGTAGTACAGCACCACATTCCGACCAAGGGACCACCCCTCCACGCCCGCGCACGACGGCTTCCCCCGGACAAGCTCCGCCTGGCGAAGGAGGAGTTCAAGAGGATGGAGGAATTGGGGATCGTACAGAGGTCAGACAGCCCATGGGCTCCCCCCCCCCCCCCCCACATGTGGTGCCCAAAGCAGCCGGAGGCTGGAGACCATGCGGCGACTACCGTCGACTGAACGAGGCTACAACCCCAGAGTGCTACCCTGTGCTGCACATACACAACTTTGCAGCAAACCTGCACAGGGCAAGCGTCTTTTCCAAGGTGGACCTCGTCTGGGGATACCATCAAATCCCGGTACACCCTGAAGACATCCCCAAGACAGCACTCATCACCCCATTCGGCCTGTTCGAGTTCCTCTGAATGCCGTTCGGCCTGAAGAATGCCGCACAGATGTTCCAGCGGCTAATGGATGCGGTGGGACGTGACCTGGACTTCGCATTCATCTATTTGGATGACATCCTCATAGTCAGCAGAAATCGTCAGGAGCATCTGCCTCACCTCTGCCAGGTCTAATCCCGCCTTTGTGATTTTGGCCTCACGGTCAACCTGGCCAAATGCCAGTTCGGACTCGACACCATCGACTTCCTGGGCCACAGGGTTACCAAAGATGGGGCAACGCCCCTGCCCGCCAAGGTAGACGTGATCAGCCACTTCACCCTGCCCAACACAGTCAAAGGCTTGCAGGAGTTCGTGGATATGGTCAACTTCTACCGCCTTTTCCTCCCCTCAGCAACCCGTGTCATGCGTCCTTTGTTCACCCTGATGTCGGGTAAAGGCAAGGACATTACTTGGGACGAAGAGGTCGTGGCCACTTTCGTCAAAGCCAAGGAAGCCTTGGCAGATGCCGCGATGCTGGTGCACCCCAGAACGGACGTTCCAACCGCCCTCACAGTGGACGCATCCAACACGGCAGTCGGTGGGGTGCTGGAGCAACTCATCGAGGGGCGCTGGCAACCCCGGTGTTCTTCAGCAGGCACCTGCGGCAACCCGAACTCAAGTAGAGTGTTTTCGATCAGGAGCCGTTAGCACTATATCTGGCCATCCGACATTTCCGGTATTTCTTAGAGGGCAGGCCGTTCACTGCATTCACGGACCACAAATCGTTGACCTTCGTGTTCACGAAGGTGTCCGATCCCTGGTCGGCCCGCCAGCAGCGACATCTGTCCTACATCTCCGAGTACACGACGGACATCCAGCATGTCTCGGGAAAGGACAACGTCGTGGCGGACGCACTCTCCAGACCAGCTATCTAAGCCCTGTCCCAGGGGTGAACTATGCAGCGCTAGTGGAGGCGCAGCAGGCAGATGACGAGTTGCCCAGCTACAGGACCGCAGTCTTGGGTTTGCAGCTGCAGGACTTTCTAGTAGGCCCAGGTGGGAGGACCCTCCTGTGTGATGTGGCTACCGGTCAAACTCGCCCCATCGTCCCGGCAGCCTGGTGGCGGCGAGTTTCGACTCCATACACAGTTTGGCACATCCATCCATCAGGACAACCGTCCGGATGGTCTCTAGCAGGTTCGTGTAGCACGGCCTTCGCAGATAGGTCAGTGAATGGGCCAAAACGTGCGTGCAGTGTCAAGCAGCCAAGGTGCAGTGGCACACCAAAGCCCCGCGGCAGCAGTTCGAACCCACCCACCGGAGGTTCGACCACATTCATGTGGATATCGTGGGGCCCCTGCCAGTGTCGAGAGGAGCACGGTACCTCCTAACTATGGTAGACCGGTTCACAAGATGGCCAGAGGCGGTCCCGCTCACTGACACCTCCGCCGATTCCTGCGCCCGAGTGCTGATCGCAACCTGGGTAGCACACTTCGGGGTACCGGCCCACATTACCTCCGACAGAGGCGCCCAATTCACCTCCAGCCTGTGGTCGGCCACAGCCACCCTGTTGGGAGCACGGTTACACCACACTACTGCCTACCACCCACAGTTGAACGGACTAGTGGAACGTTTCCACCGTCACTTGAAATCAGCTCTCATGGCCCGTCTGAAAGGGCCTAACTGGGTGGATGAGCTCCCCTGGGTCCTACTCGGAATCCGCACAGCACCCAAAGGGGACCTGCACACCTCGTCGGCGGAGCTGGTGTACGGCGCACCCCTGACCGTCCCAGGAGAGTTCCTATCAGCCCCAAGGGGGTAAGAGGAAGAACCCGCGGCAGTCCTGGACAGACTACGCGAGAGACTCGGCAACCTGGCCCCCGTACCGACTTCACGGCACGGACAGATCCCCACCTGCATACCCAAAGACCTGCAGGACTGTAAGTTTGTATTTGTACGGAGGGGCGCACACCGGACAGCGCTATAGCGGTCGTACAAGGGGCCTTCAAGGTGCTCAGGAACAATGGGGCCACGTATGTTCTAGACATTGGGAGGAAAGAGGAGGTTTTCACGGTGGACCGGCTCAAGCCGGCCCATGTGGACTTGGCGCAGCCGGTCAAGGTTCAAGCTCTGCGACGCAGAGGCAGACCGCCCAAACAGCAACTGATCCAGGCAGTGGACTTTGGGGGTTTATCGCCGGTTCTTGTGGGGGGGGGGGGGGGGGGGGGGGTTGAGGTGTTTCGTGGTGACCCACCTTCGACGCAAGATAACCGGCTGCAAGGTCAGTGTGTGCGTCAGCAGGCAGGCCAGCCACAAAATGGCACTGGGCTGCCTTCTTCAACAAGCGAGGGAGAAAGCACTGTGCGCGGGAAGAGGTTCAGTTGGCGCACCTCTAACGTCATTGCCCCGCGTCGAGTGTGGGAAGTTAACTGCTTAAAAGCCAGTGCGGCAAGATTCGAATAAACCAGTCTCGAGTTCAACCCACCAACTATGTGTCATTATTCCTAGCTCAGTGCGTAGCCCATTGCTACATCCTAAAATTTATTGGTCAGTGATAGATTGATGGGATGCTTTTGGAAGATCATTGAACTAATTCAAACACTGCATTCATGTGCCAGGAGCCTTACTCCTTGCATTGAGAATGTTCTCCCCTGAATGTGCATCAGGTTCCTGGTATGTTTCCAACCAGCCCTCCCCCACCACGAAAAACACATGGGGTATGGAATTTCCTTTTTTTTCTGTGTCTCTCCTGAATCGATGGAGCATACCTAAAAAACCTCAGAAGTCATTCTCTCTGGCTTCCAGCAATTAACCTCGTTCTGCACTCTGCTGAAATCACATTCTTTCTTCCATGTGCGTCCTACAAGTAGTGCTGGAATGCTGGCGGCAATAACAGTTACAATACCTGCACTGCAGTCAACAGTCACAGTTTAATTACTCACCACCAGTGGGTAATAAATTTAACCACAGTTTGTTCAAGCAAGACCTGGATTTGAAATTGCACAAGATTCAAGTCTTAGACTGATAGGAAAAAAAGGAAAACAAAATAATTTGTGCTGCCGGGTGTCAGAATGATGATTGCAGTAATTATTTAACTATTTGTTTCCTCCTTTATGTTCTCCACATAGATAATGAAAACTACCCACCAGATATCTTTGCGGTTGGATTTCAGGAAATGGTGGAGCTCAATGCTGGAAATATTGTTAGTGCTAGGTGAGCAAACCTGATCTGATACTTTTTGTTGCAATAGCCAAGGCTTCAAAGAATTGTTTGGTATTTTGTATTTGTTCTTCCTCTTGGTGGATGATTAATGGTTTCTCCTGTTGCTGCCATGTTATTGCCAATAGAATATTTTTGAATTAGGTCTGATTTACATGTACAATGCAAGTTCTTCACATTGGAGACCCTGCTAAAGTGCAAGCTGTTGGTCAAGTCTACCTTTATTAGGTTGCAGCCTGTTTTCTACATCGGGAAAGAAAATTTGTTTTTCCAATCTAATTCTAACACTAATTTAATTCAACTTACAATGTGAAGAGAAAAATTGCAAAAGTGGAAGTCTAATTTTAATTTAAAAGAATTTTATTTGGATTAGATTTATTTAGACTGTATTGTTTTCTATATATTTGAATGCCTTAGCTATTGATTGAGCAAAATTCCCTGCTGTGCAAAATCATTAAAAAGTACTAAGTTTTTCTTAAGCTTTGCTCCTTTTATTGCAGCACAACGAACAAGAAATGTGGTCAGAACAGCTTCAGAAGGCAATCTCAGAAACACACAAGTACATCATGCTGTCTTCAGGGCAACTTGTGGGTGTCTGCCTATTTATTTTTGTACGACTCCACCATGTGCCCTACATTAGGTTAGCAGTTACTGTTTAAGCAAATTTAATTTTGTTAAATTGCATTGAGCTAAAAATATTGTATCTTGAACTCTCCTGAAATTATTTCAGTCTCTATTTCTACCTTCACCTTTGCTTTATCCTCTGAATTTAATACCTTTATCAGTTCTGCCTGACTCGCTGGGTTTTTTGTTTTTGCTTCACTCTGGTAAGACCACCCACTAACAAAGAATTTCACAAAGATAATCTCAGAATTTTTTACCTCCTGAAATGCCTCTCCCCATTACCCCTCTACTTTTGCATTCATTTGGTCTTAGGCCCAACTGTTTTTACCTGTTTTATCAATAGCATTTACTGCAATGTTTGTGGCTTTTCACCAGTGATTCTTGTCTTTATCATGCAGTTACCAAGTAATGATCATCTCCAACTACCGTAGTCTGACTGCTACATTTGCCAAATATCTGACAGATAATATCTTGATGTGGAGTTGTTGTTCTCCATTGGTCAGGAACTCAACTGGACCATGCACATAAATACTTTAATTATAAGAAGAGGTCAGAGACTGGCACTTTGAAGGAATGGACTTGTACAGCAATAGACCTGTAAAGCCGTTCCAGCAGTACGAGGTGAAGTTGAGGTTTGTAGTGGAATACTGTTCAGTTCTCTGGAGTGTAATAGCAACAGCCCTGAAGAAGTCTCACAGCATTCAGGAGAAAGAAGTCTGCTTTATCAGCTGCCAATCTGACTGGGACACCTTCCCAAACAGCACTGTGGTCTCCTCTGCTACATGGACAGAGATGAGGAAGAATTTCTTCCCTTACAGGGTCACAAATCTTTGAAATTATCTATTCCAGAGAGCTGTGGAGGCTGAATCATGAATAATAGAGGGAAGTTGAGGGTTTTGGAGAGCAGTCAACAAAAAGTGGGCAACAACATATCATGTACGACCTCACTGAATGGTCAAGAGGGCTCAAGATCTGGCCTCCTACTACTGCAATGAAAGTTTGAGTCGATTTTGGACATGAAACAAGTAATCTGTCATTTCCACCTGCTGAAACTCACCTTGTGCCACCCCCTTCTAGGTTAATCATGCGCCTCTTTGCAATTTCTGATTTGCTTTGAGCCACCTTGTTCACAGAATGCTATTCCCACACATTGCTGAACACCTTCTGCCTTCTGGACTTGATGCAACTTTGCAATGCAAATGATCTCTTTCTCTCAAATACTGTCCCTCTTAAATTCAAAGTTTATTTTCAAAGCCACGATAGAAGCCACACTTACTGATATGGATATCAGTCTGGACTAATCACTTTACGTCTTTTGGCACACTGCTTTTGAGTGGCGTGGTGACTCACAATTCATTTTCTTGGAAATCTGTAGAATCTTAGACACTGGCACAATGATCAGTTTTGTTGGTTTAGGTTTCTAAAACTGCTGCTATCAACTCAAACCAACAAATGCTGCTGTGCCATTGAAATTGTAGTCTTTGCAAAATTTAAACTCCTATGTTTTTTGCTTTGATTAAGTTATGTTGGAGTCTGCATCACTGGGCTCTGGAATATCCTGGCTGAAAAATTTAGGCTGTAGATATTTGGCCTGGGTATATTTAAGACTGAGAAGAAAAGATTTTCAGCACTGAGAAAATCAAGAGAATGCCAGAGTGGAGTTCATGTGGTAGTTCAGCATAAACACATTGTTGCAGCAGACTCTAAGGGTCTTGCTTGTTAATGTTGTGAATAAAACAAGTGGGGAAGTGGAAAGTGAAACACAGGAAATATTTTTCTTTTTTTTCCAGAGAAGTTGCTGTTGATAGGGTGAAAACTGGGATGGGAGGAAAAACTGGGAATAAAGGAGCTGTGGCTATTCGTTTACAGTTTTACAGCACCACTCTCTGCTTTGTATGTGCCCACCTGACAGCGGGACAGTCACAAGTGAAAGAAAGGAATGAAGATTATCGTGAAATCATGCAGAAACTCAGCTTCCCCATGGTATTTATTCATTCACTTATTTATTACAAACTAACATTCTAAATAATGTTGGTGTGGACTAGCATAATGTCTTGTACTCTATGACCAGATTCAAGCTGAGTGCAATACCAGGAGATAAAGACTTCTCTTCATGTTTTTTTTATTCACTAGTTGCAACAGCCTGATATGACTGAGCTGGTCAATCCAAAAGCAGTGGCAATTGCTCATGGCCAATTGCACAAGACTTTTCCATGCACTGAAAGACAGTTTCAATCAGGGGAAAATATCAAGGTTGATTAAAGATGTTCATAGCAGGGTAAGAAAGTAGTCTAAAGGTGTAAAAAAAAACATGGTGCAATCAGGATCTAACTTGTAATTTTTAAAATAAAAATGTCAAAAACTAAGGTAATTAGCTAAAGACAATCCAATAAAAAGAGAACTGGTTTTGCAGGGAAAATGGGCAAATCAGGCAATGAAAAAAAAGGAAGAGAGATATCAAATTGGAAAGGGTAAAATACAAGTCAGATGTACTAAAGCAGGGTATGCCAAAAGTTCAGTTTGTATGCATGATGAAAATAGAACAATGGTTAGGTTTCCAAAAGACAGGTGTTAAACACAGAAGGAGAGCTGCCTGCTGAACCAATGCCAGGTTAGACCTGGCAGAAATTCAGCAACTCACCACTGAGAGGAAGAAAGGTACATTATGCATTTTTTACATTAAGTTAATTAATGTTTATTAAATATGCATTAAGTTAATCAATAAAAAATATGCATTAAATATTTATTAATAAAGTTACTCCTAAGTACTTTAAATGGTTTCTATTGGTTTTAAGCACTTGAATTTTATTTTACTTTTTTAAAAGGGCAGCACAGTGGTGCTGCTGCTGTGCACCAACTCTGGTTTGATCCCGATGTTTGGTGGTGTACGTGTGGAGTTTGCATGTTCTCCCAGGTACTGGGTACACATCCCATACCCTAAAGGCAGCTGGTTGTCAGGTTAATTAGCTGCTGTAATTCACACCGAGTGTAGGTAGTTGGTTGTGGAATCAGAGGAGTGTTAATGGCCTTTTGTGTGGGAGAGTACATCACAGGGAAATAAGTGGGGGGAATGGGATTGATTTCAGAGTAGGCATTGCCTCATTTGGGCTGATTTGCTTCCTGTGTTGTAAGGAAATATGAGATAATAGCATGTTTAATTTTTAATAGTCTTCAATGTTTTGTGTGTTTGAGTGTGTCAGAGACATTGACAAGTGTTTGGGTTTTGTGGAACACATGGTGAGTGTTGGGTAGAGTGTGCACAATATCAATTATTAACAAGATTAAAAATAAATTGCTGAAAAGAGTCAGCAGGTCAGGCAGATCTGTGGAAAGAGAAGCAATTAATGTTTAACATTTCCAGCTTCTACAGTTTTTTTTTGATGAACAAAATTAAATTTACCAGAGGAATTAGACTTCCTTTCAGGGGTCTCAATGGAATGTTGTCAACTCCAACAGCCGCTTTTCATAAATTTATATTAATGTTTCATTTGAAAAAAGCTAAATAATAAGTGAAAAATGTTTTCTCCTTTATCCAAAAAAAAATCTAAGACTATCTCACTTATTTGGTTAAATAAGTGCAACTTTTCTGCAGCTGTACTTACTGTCCACAAGGACATTTTCTCATCTGTTGGCTGGAAATAGCAGGTGTATTCCAGCAGTCTGTTGTTCAGCTGACACACAGTTTTAAAACTTAGCTTCTCCATCTTGGTCCTTGTTCTCAACATTCCTTCAGTTGGCACCATTTTCTGTTTTAAGTGCTGCACGGTTGTTAGCAAAGGTCGAAGGGATAATGTGCGTTTTTCCTCCTCGTGGCAGGGAAGGAATGTTTTCTCGCATGACTATGTATTCTGGTGTGGAGATTCAAACTTCCGCATTGATCTTCCACATGACGAAGTCATCCAACATATTAAGAGACAGGACTGGAAAGCTCTTCGGGCTTATGACCAGCTACAACAACAGAAGGCCGATGGCAAGGTGAGTGCAAAGAATGGGCAGGAGGATACAAAAGGGGATCTGTTCTAACAGTGCATTGCTCTTGCTTTGTTGTATAGATTGTGGTATATTGGGTGAATCATGGAAAACAGTTTTGAGCTGTAACTATAAGACGTTCCAGTAAGGAATGTGCTAGGATATATACACACAGTATATATAAAAATGAAGGAAATAGAGTTTGATTTCAAGGATGCTGCATGCTGAATTTATCTTTGATGACGCAATCATGGGAACAGGTTGAAGTGATTTGTGAACAAGAAGACATTGCCCTCCATTGATTTACAGTGTGAAGTTAGTAGAACATATTGTCTTTTAACTTTTCACACAAAGGACAGTCTGTCTGAACCTCTAGTTGTTATAGTGTGAAGATGAACACGTCTTATGGTGTGCACTAGTGACTTTAGAATATCTTTTGTTGCTTAAATTCAATTATGCCGAACAGGTGTGCTGTCTAACAAAATGGTTGGAACCACTGTACCGGGGGTGGATGATGTCAGAGGGCAAGTGAAGTGGGAACTCCACTCAAAACTATCTCAGTACTCACATGTTATCCTCTTCCTCAACTAGCCACTGACTTCATGTCTTCATTGATCCCCTCAAATAGGTACAGGTTTAAGTAATGAGGATTAGCCCAAATCGCCCTGAGAGAATACGCCACACCATTCCATAAGATCATGGCCCTTATGATGTTGGTCGCGGGATACACCTTCTCACCTGTTCCAATCACCTTTGATTCTTCTGTATTCCAATAACCTTGTCTTTGAATATATTAGACCCTCATGGCTCTCCAGTGTTGAGAATTCCAAAGATCCGTGGTCATCTGAGAGAAAGTTCATCTCCTTAAATGTACAACCTCTTATTTTGAAGTTAAGACACTTGGCTCTCAATTCTCCCAGAAGGAGAACTGTCCTCTCGGCATCTGTGCTGTTAAAATGTCTCTCAATCATTTTCAATCAGTTCAACTCTACTTCATGTAAACTTCAGTGAGTATTGGCCCAAACTAGTCCATCTTTCCTCATAAGGTAACACTTTCATTACAGGAATCGACCTTCCAGGAACCACGGTCCTTTATCTGTGTTAATATTTTATACCTGACCTGATGAATTCTTATCTCTTTGGTACAATAATCCTTTGTGTGGAACATAATTGAATACTTTGAGGAAATACAAATGTGCTATATCTACTGGCTGTCCTTGATTACATCATTGAAGCGCTGTAATAAATTTGTCAAACAAGATTTTCCTTTCAGAAAAACTTTCAAAAATTCTAATATCACTGTTACCACTTCCTTAATGATGGATTCCAGCATTTTCCTAATGACTGACATGATGCTAACTGGCTAAATATTTTCTGCTTTTCTGTCTCAGTTCATTCTTAAAGACACTTACATTTGCAATATTCTGTTTCCCTGGCACCTTCACTGAATTGAGAGCATTTTGGAAGATTGGAACCAATCCATCCACTATCTCTGGAAACATTTCTTTCAAGTCCCAAGGGCACAATTCATCTGGCCCAAGAGTTGAGATGTTGTCAGAGTTATTTGTTCATGAATCTTTTACTTCTCTTCCTTCCCCCAGTTCCCGGATTGTCTGATAGCATAAGGATGCTTTTACCGTCTCCTGTAGATGCAAAATAGTTTAAGCTCCCCACCGCTTCCTTGTTTCCCATTACTAATTCTCCAGACTCATCCTTCAAAGAGCAAATGTTTACTTTTGCTGTTCTCTTACATGTGCAACCAGTGCCTGCACGAAGCCAGCCCAGATGAGAAGCCCCCGGTCTGTGCATTCAGGCTATCACTTCACAAGTCTGGAAATTGGCTTTATAGGAAATTACCAGCTTTCACTTCCCTTGTACATTTACATGTAATGCACTGAGTGCTGGGCACATAGTACATGAGGAGGCAGTTTATCCATATGACTGGTGTTTGTGGGTGAGCATTCCACCCTCTGTATGAGATGTTAACTTCTCTCCAGTCTCTCCTGGCTGTTATTTTAAGACAATGCCTTAGCCTGCCTCCACTCTCCCCCTACACCAGCAGGAAGGGTTTCTTTAGACTTCACATTCCTTAAGAAGTTATAATCAAGTTCAAGTTATACTTTATTGTCATTCACCCATATGCTATAAAAACACATGGAGGAACAAAATGTCATTTCCCCCAGACTCTCTCAACAGAGGACGTACATAGAACAGAGGACATACAATAAACGCAGACAAAAAAAATTGTGCAAGTACAAATAGTGCAAAAAACAGTATATACAGAATACAAAATTAGTGCAGGGTTAGTGCAAAACCGAGGTGGATGAAGAAAATACAGAACTCAGTGTGTAGTCCTACCAGCAGATTTCCTGTAATCTCTCCTCTCTGTTACTTCTGGAGATCTCATTACATCCTGGTGAATAGGCAATGCCTTTCTTCCAAGCCTGGTGAATGAATTCTAATGATGAGGTGTCAGGATTGTACACAGTATTGTAGATTTAGTCTAACTTGGTTGAATTGGAGAAAAATTTCCTTCCCTTTAAATTTTTTTTAGCTGCTCCACTTTTGTGATCTGCCCACACAGAATCTGCAAGGGGCAAACTGCCAGGTTAGTACCTTAAAAAAGGCATGGGGACACAGTGTGTGATGAACCCAGGTGCTCATCTCATCCGATGCAGGCAGCTCCACAAGTCTGCACCTACTCATTATCACGATTTGCACATCAAGTCTGCACGACCTATGGTATTGGTTGCCTCACTGCATTACAGACCTGTACCGTAAAGGCAGTGGTAGGAGTCACCTGTGAAATTCAGTTGCAGGAATCTTGCACCAAGGAACTGCGTGCATTGCTGTTGACCTCACTTGCATAATTAAACCTCAAATGCCTGATCCTATTGCTGCACCAGACTGCTTGGTGCAATGTAATTCATGAATGTAACTGAAGGAATTTTCTCTGATGTTATATCTTTAAGGAAGAATCAGTTTCTGAGGAGTGATCGTTTGCAGTGTTAAATATCCTTCAAATTAAAATAAAATGTTATTCTTTCACTTAGATTTTTAAAGACTTTTTTGAAGGCATCATCACCTTTGCTCCAACATACAAGTACGACGTGGGAACAGACGTTTATGACAGTAGTGACAAGTGCCGAACTCCAGCCTGGACTGATCGGGTGCTGTTTTGGAGGAAAAGTAAAACACCCTGTGATGTGCCAGGTATGTACGTTACTGAATTGAATCTTTAATCTAGTAGAAGATAAGGAATGTAAGTTTATACTGTCACAGTCTGAATAATTACCTTTTATCTTGCAAGCAGTTGTCTCCTCTCGAAGACAGAGCCAAATTATCTGGAGATGGGTTTTTGTCTCTGGGTGAAAAAACCTGAGAGTCCTGTATTAAGTTATTGATGTCTATTCAACCAAATGTGGAGCTATAATTGTCACCTTCATTCAATTAATATTTCACATTTTTGTTGGTTGGGTGTGATGGTATCGTCAAATTTATTTAGATCTTGTAAAGTTTGGTGTAAAGTTACTCCTCCCTTCCATTCTGTCTGAGTTGCTGCCTCTCGCCACCACATTTGTGTATCTTTCAGATAGATTGGTATGTTTGTCCATGAGTCAGGTCCTGCTTTATCTGGGGTCTTCTTCCCAACTGAGATAAAATGTTTTGTTTTGGTGTTGTCATTTTATTCATACATGAAATGATTCAGTTTCCAGGTTTGTCCCTTTAGCTTCTTGGCTATTAAACCACATTGTTCTTGATGTCCTTGCTATTCAGGTTCTCAGACAACTTGTATTTCTTACATTCATGATGAATTTATGGAAGAATAATTCTAAAGGTAGAATATTATAGAACATAGAACAGTACAGCACACAGCAGGCCCTTTGGCCCACAATGTTATGCCGACATAGTTAATCCCTCCTACCTACAGAATGCCCATATCCCTCTATTTTTCTCTCATTCATGTGCCCGTCCAAGTCCCTCTTAAAAGCCCCCAATGAACTTGCCTCCACCACCCTATCAGGCAACGCATTCCAGGCATCCTCCACTCTCTGAGTGAAAAATGTACCCCTCCTATCTGTTCTGGACCTACCCCCTCTCATCTTAAGTGCATGCCCTTTAGTATTGGATCGTCTCAATAATGGGAAAAAGATAGTGCTTGCCCCTAATGATTTTATACAGTTCCAACAGATCACCCCTCAGCCTCTGCCGCTCCAGAGAAAAGAGCCCAAGTTTGTCCAACCTCTCCTGGTAGCGCATACCCTCTAATCCAGGCAGCATCCTAGTAAACCTCCTCTGCACCCTCTCTAAAGCCTCGACACCCTTCCTACAGTGAGGTGACCAGAAAGATATTAAAGTCTTTTTATTTTTAATTTTGATATTGATTGCTTAATATGACAGCTTTGAGTAACCCCAGGTGAATAATGATGATATTGATCAAACAACCTTCATCTCATGAAATGAAGTATGATATGAACAATGACACATACTGAATCAAGTAAGTGAATAAACATTAACATTGCTTGGAATATTGTCAATTTACTGCATTTCAGATACAAATTTAAGAGGGTCTGATTGTGAATCAGAAACAAAGATCAAGAACAGAGAGACTGGCGGAGATCTGCTGTATTACGGGAGGGCAGAGCTGACTGCCTCAGATCACAGGTGAGTGACCGAAATCCTTATGGAATGTGAAAGGTAGACGTAGGGGTGTTTACCTTGGCTGGGCTGTCAAGTACCAGCGGTCACTGTCTCAAAGTAAGGGGTTAGTCATTCAAGATAAAGATGAGAGAAGTTTCTTCACCCAGAGGGTAGTGAAGCTTTGTATATACAAGGGGGTTGAGCAGGCTTGAGAGATTTTGTATATTCAGGGAATGAAGGGATATGGTGTGGGTACAGGGAACTGGTACTGAGGTAGAAAATCAGTTTGGTAAAACTAAATAACAGATTGGGGCACGAGGAATGGAATGGTTTACTGCTCCTTTTAATAGTGACACATTTCCATTAGAAATGTCAAGGTATGATTTGGAGTATTTTCAGTTTCCAGATTTATTTAGTGGGCAGTCTCTTTTTCCAAAGTTAATCTTTTGAAAGTAGTTTCTCATGTTAGCATTGTTCAGTAAAGGTTGGGAGGTTGGTGTAAATCCTGATATTAATAGTCACTTGTGTCTTTCTTCACCATATCCCTCACGAGCAGTCAGGGGAGGCTGTGTGTGATAGGGTTTAATGGATTGGACTGAAAATTAAAAGGATGAATGTGTCAGCACAATAAATAATGGTGCAGAATTCCTTTGTCCACCACAAGGTGTCGCCAGCATGTTATAAAATGTTGGTTCATTGCTAGAAATTCCTTTGGGCACTGAGCACGAGACAAATACATTTCTGAAAACTTACTGCGTGTCCTCCATGCATGTGACACAACACACGGTGACAGCCTCAACAACTGACTCACCTGGTCTGGAGTCTGAGGCCTACTCCGCAGTTATCACTCTGCTGACCCCCACCCTGCTCACACTTTGGACCAATTATGCACCCACACCCATATTATCCCTGTTCCCTGACCTGACATGATTCCATCTGTAACTTATCCTTGCCCAAATCCCTCTTCAAGTCTCCATCCTCATGCGTCACAGCCAAACTAGGAGCTATACGTGACCTTTGTGTGCAAGAAGTGTACAGCCCCTGTTTTGTCATATATGATGCCTCGGACTTTGTGTGCATTCAAACATTGTTGCCAGAAGTTCTTGAACAAGGTATCCCCGAGCAGCCCCACTTTAATGAGCCATACAATGTCTAATGATGTAGATCTTATTTTATTCTATACTTAAAAGCCTGTGTAAGCATGTATTTGCTACCTTCATACCCCTAAATTTCTTTTATGACATGATTTTGATTATACTTTTAATATTCAACTATAATTGCAAATGCCATTTCAATTTGTATTGTGAAGAACCGTATGTGATGCTGTTGATGTAGTCTGTAGTCTCAAGGTGGTGTTGTTGCTCTACTAGATCCTTTGACACAGTGAGCAATGCCACAACACCAAGCAATTGTACAAAGCCCTGTTTACGATGCCAGTTGAACATCAAGCTTTAGTTATTATATAATATTTTTATTGCAATTTTATTTTAATCAAACCTTCCATCCAGATTAATAAATCTGTAAATTAATTGAAGCATTTTGCAGTTGATAGGATGAAGCATACATTTATTCCATCCTAATGAAGCTCCTCCAGCTAAATGTGATGTGCACATTTATTAATTGGAATTCATTCAGACAGTTTAGAAAAGCTAATTTAGAAAGAGGAAAAGCCTCTCTAAACTAGATTTGTTGTTGGGACATATTTAATTATGTTCTTGTGTGAAATCATAGCCTGAAAAGCCAAGACATACATTGTATGTTTTGGCAGACTCTACAGTTTTGTAACTCCTCATCATAAATCAGTAGTTTTTCCATTGCATGTAAAGAGTCGATTGTCCTTTTGATCAGTATTCGTGCTTCTAAATGATCCGTGATATTTTGGAAAACTTAATTTCCATTTTCTTATTTACATAGTGCTTGCATTTAAAGTACTATTGATTGCTGAATTAAAGTACTCAGATGATGCCTTTGGGAAATGCAGATCAGTCAGAGCAGCGGTCCTTCCAGCGATTTATATTTGCAGAACCAAACTGTGACTTTATTCTCAGTGGAATCTCTCTTCCCTATTTATTTTTGTTGTGTTGAAGAAAAGTATTTGCTTTTTCTTCCACAATCCATTTTACCAGCACATTTCTTTGAGAGCATTGATTAGAGTGCAAGTATGAGAAGCGGTGGGCTAGAAGCTGTACAAGTGTGTGAAAATATCACTGCAGAGGTAAGGTGGGGTGGGCGGGAGTGCCAGCTTTCTATTGCTGCAAATTTCTTTCATGCACAGCGCAAACCCCAAGATGCGGTGAGAGCACAGATGCTTGGGCCGTTGCTCACAGGAGCAGTGAGGAAAGAGGATTGGTATGGAGGTTTGTTGGGGTGTTAAAGGGAATTGGGGGTGCAGGGGTGAAAGAAATAGGGGTGGGATCAGGGAGCATGGGTGGTGTAATGGGGACTGGGGGGGTTGGGATTAGGCAGGCTGGAGGTGAGATCGAGCATGGAGCAGACTGTGAGGAGTGTGTTGAAGGCGGGATCTGCGTAAGGGTTGAGAAGATCAGTCTGGGGTTGGGAATCGAGGCTTGGAGAGAGGGCCATTCGGGACCAGTCAGAATAAAGAGTTGACAGACAAAGAACCTGGGGTTGACTGATGAGGTGCCGAGGACTGGGGTGGTTCATCGCGAGGCTATCAAGAGTCGTGGATAGTGTTTATCGGAGGTGATTGGAAGCCTGAAGGATTTTGGTAGTGAAAGACAGGATAGGATTGAAGAAACCAATTTAATGAAGTTATCGGGAAGATGACAGATGCCTCAGAATCCCTGGCACTGGACCAGAGATAGTCATAATACTTGTACGTGACATGTGCATGGAGCATTTGTGATTAAATGGTCATGGTTTGTGCACAAGGAAGATTGCGTGACTGCTACAATTTATGGACTGATGCGTATTACAGACGAGGTGAGCGATGAAACGGATATTGATGCGAATTGTTATGAACCATTAGTGATAGTTTTAGGAGTCCGTGCACAGAAAGTACAACCTAATAGATTTGGGGTGAGAGGGCAAAGATTTAAAAGGGACCCGAGGGGCAACTTCTTCACGCAGAGGGTGGTGAGTATATGGAACAAGCTGCCAGAGCAAATGGTTAAGGCAGGTACAAGAGTATCATTTAAGAAGCACTTGGATTGGTACGTGGAGGGGCAGGGCTTAGAGGGATATGGGCCGAACACAGGAAATTGGGACTAGCTGGGTGGGCACCGTGGTTGGCATGGATTCGTTGGGCCAAAGGGCCTGTATCCGTGCTGTATTGCTCTATAACTAATGGATGTGTGTATATTATAAGGTAGGTGAGTGGGCTAATGGAATGTTAGCCTTTGTGTTGAGTTGATTGTGTTACAAAGATGTGGAAGTTGTGTTGCATCTTTGTAAGACAACAGAAGGTTTGGATTTGCAGTGCAATGTTCACTTTTGACCATCACACCTCAGGAAGAATGTAATGGTTTAGAGAGGATGCAGTGGGACTTTACCATCATCATAAGTGGCAGGGACCAAGATAGTCTTGGAAGTTTATGGAAGATGAAGGTGTGATACAATGGAGGTGTTAAAGGGTATGGAGAAAAACTTTCAGATGCAGGGGAGTCTTGGATATAAAGGTGTATTATTAAAGTTATTGCTTGGCCTTCAGAGTGATGTCAGAGGGTGCTTCTCTACAGAAAGGAGAGTAGGTATCTGGAACTCTCTCCTGCAAAAGATTTTGCAGGTTAGTGGATTGAAAATTTCAACCCTGTGGTCTCTAGATTATTTACTTCAGACAAGGTTAAAAAAGGACACGAACCATGGTCAGGATGGGATTGGATCAGATGTTTCACATATTTAAATTCTGTACCTCAGTCTCAATCTGCTCCAACACTTGCCCTCTCAAGTTTATAAAACTAAGTTCGGCTGCAACTGACTCTTATCCAGGAGGCAGTGGACAATGTGACTTTTTTAATAAGAATTTGATTGAACTTGCACGGCAGGCTCTGCAGTAGGTAACTGGATTTTGCAGACAGGTACAGGGCCAAGGTAAGTGGATGTATTTGGGAGGCTGTGGGAGTAGAAGAGTTACCTCTTGGCCTTTGTAAGATTCCCTCCAGATAGGCACCAACCCTCCCATGCACTTCTTGTTCATTTTTTGGGATCTGGCTGCTGCTGTTAAAGCCAGCGTTTATTGCCTATCCCTAAGTACCTTTAGGAAGGTGGAGCTGCGGCCAGGAACTGGAGCAGTCCTTCTGGTGAAGGGACTCCCACGGTCCTGTCGAGTGGGGAGTTTGAGGATTCAGGTGCAGAAATGATGAAGGATGGGTGATACTGTATATTTCCCAGACAGGGCAGTGTACTCTTTGATGACAAACTGTCCTTTTCATTCTTGGTGGTTGAGTTCGTGGGCTTGAGAGGCGCTGTTGGAGTAGTCTAGCTGAGGTAACTGCAGTGCAATTTTCAGATGTAGAAGTGGAGGGAATGAATGTTTAGCGAGTTTGATGAGGGCTGCATTGCCCTGGATGACTTTGAATCCCTTCCAAGATGCTGGAGCTGCATTTGTCCAGGCAAGTGGAGAGTTTACTGTCACACCCTTCACTTGTGTCTGGTGGATGGCGGAAAGGCTTTAGGATGTCAAGATACCCAGTCTCTGATCTGCTTCAACAGCCACAGAAATTATGTTGATGATGCAGTTGTGTTTCTGATCACAATGGTGAACCCCATCTCCGAGGATTATGGTAAATGGTGACTCAGTGATGTATTCCCATGGAATGTCAAGGATAGGTGGCTTGACCCTGTCTTGTTACTGATGGCCATTGCATCGCACTTTGGTGGAGTGAATCAACAGACAATCTGCTGGAGGAACTCAGTGGGGTGAGCAGCATCTGTGGGAAGAAAGGAAGTGTTCATCTTTCGGATTGAAACCCTGCATCAGTTGCTCCAGATTCCAGCATCTGCAGACTCCTGTGTCTCTTTTGGTAGAGTGAATGTTGTTTACCAGTGACTTGAGTCTGAAAATTGTCCCGGCATGGATTGTGTTAAATTGCTGAGGTATTGTAAATGGAATTGATCCTAGTGCACAGATCCCTACTTCTGACCTTTTGATAGAAAGGAGGTGATGGATGAAGAAGCTGAAGATAGTTGAGCCTTGGGTACTGTCCTGAGGAACTCCTGTAGTGATGTTGTGGGGATGGAATCACTGACCTCCAACAAGCATAACCTTCCTTTGTGCGATTTCACCCATTGGAGGGTTTTCCCCTTGACACTTGTTGATTTCAACGTTCCCATGGCTCCTTGATGCCACACTTTGTCAAACGCTGTCTTGATGCCAGGGAAAGTTGCTCTCAACTTCTCTCTGGAATTTGGTTCTATGGTCCATGTTTGAACCAAGGCTGAGATGAGGTTGAAGTGGTCCTGGAAAAGCCTATACTGGGCATCTGAGGGCAGGGTATCAATGAGCAAGTGCTGCTTAACAGCATTGTTGTTGATGCCTTCCATCACCTTGCTGACATTGAGAGCACACTGATTGAACAGCAACCAGACCAATCAGTGATTTGTCTTGTTTCTTTCTTGTGAGTAGGACACAACAAGGCAATTTTCCAAATAACAGGGTAAATTTCTTGGCATTGGGTATCAGCTCCTTCTTTCCCTTCCTTCCCACCCCCATATAGCCAGTTCTCTGCTTGACTGAAAAGGAAGCCTTTTAGTCAGGCTGGCTTATGGGCAGGGAAGTTGCCAGGCTAAAACAAAAGGATGTGATGGAGTTAAAACTGCAGAGCATACAAGTACACATGAATTTCGTGTTGTCACGACTGATACCCCTGTTCCCCTGCACCTTTCAGTTTTTGGTTTTAATGTCTTGGCCTACGTTACTGTCACTGCAGAAGTGGCAAAGGAATCATTGTGTTCGAAAAGAAATTGGTGCTGTTGTAATTTTTTTATGGTTGACATTCATTAAATCATTAATCTGTACGCAATCAGAGATTCTCTGTGATAGAACAATACAGGCCCTTCGGCCCACCGTGTTGTGCCGACCTTCAAACCACTCCTAAGACTATCTAACCTCTTCCTCCCACATATCCCTCTATTTTAAGTTCCTCCATATGCTTATCTAAAGAGTCTATACTTAGAGTAACCTAGTTTTTTTTAAAACATGGTGAGTGCTGGTCTTCTAAATGTGTGAAGCTGCTTGAACCATCTGATAATGATCGGAGACCATAACCGTGAGGAGATGTGTTTTTATATCACCTTATAATCTCAGACACTGGACCAGTCATCGTTGAGATTAGTATTAATAATGGCATTGAGATCCATCTTCAGCCACCATGTCAGGTTTAGATTATAATACATACACAGGACAGGGAGTGAATTTTATATGCACATTTTGGTTGATAAATAAAATTAATGTACTGCTTTATTTCATGAAAGGTGGTGCTAGTTATTTGCAATATCTGTCTTAGTATCTGTGAAAAGATCTAGTGCTGAGTTATTTTTGTACTAAGTGGTGTATGTAACATTTTGAATGATGGCTAAATGACAAAAGAAATGTTGATGATTTACTGGAGTGTTGATTTGTCCATGTCACTCGTAATAATATTTCCTTTTGCTCAATTTTAAAATCCTCTTCACGCTTCAAACGTAGGCCTGTGTTAGCTGTCTTTGAAGTGAATATTGAGGAAGTGGATATTCTTGCACGTGAGCAAATTCTCGAAGAAGTTACATCTTCACAGGGACCATCAGATGCGACTGTGGTGGTGTGTCTTAAGGCACCAACCAATGAACCAAAGGAGGAATTTCCAGATGACCTAAGCAGTGAAATAATTTCGTGCTTTCAGAGTTATGGCACTGTTGTGTTGGTAAGGTAAGTGTTAGTTATCAGTAAAAAATCAGTATAAAAATAACATAGAGCGGTTCATTTTCTAATTGTCATTTATTGAAGTAAAGGCTGGGGCTTTTTTCCCTGGAGTGTAGGAGGCTGAGGGGTGACCTTGGAGAGGAGTATAAACTCTACAAAAGGCATAGATAAAGTGAAAGGTGCCAGTCTTTTTCCCAGGGTAGGGGATAACTTAGAGGGCATAGATTTAAAGCAGAGAGGAATGATTTAATGGGGACGTGAGGGAACAACTTTTTCAAGCAGAGGATGTTGGGTATATGGAACAAGTTGCCAGAGGAAGTGGTTGAGGTTGGTATAATTACAACGTTTAAAAGAATTTAGACAGGTACATGGATAGGAAAGGTTTAGAGGGATATAGGCCAAATGGGACTAAGATACAGTAGGTAATCAACTCAGTCAGCATGGATGAGTTGGGCCAAAGGGCCTGTTTCTATGCTGCATTGCTCTCTGACTCCAAAGAGTGATATTGTGGCAACACTGAAGATGATTGATTGCTAAGTCATTGCAAATAGACAGCAACTTATTTTTATTGCCTATCTCAATGAAATGTAAATAGTGTCTGTTAAGGTTTGGTCTTCCAGTTCACTTTGTTAATGCCTTGCTGATAAATTCCTGTTAAGCACAATTTGCTGCCAGACACTGGAGCTACAAGTTGTTCTTTCTGCTTTCACTGTTATAATTGCATCATTTTGTGCTGAGATTAAACTAAATCCAGCTCCAGGAAATTGAGGTAAATTGAGGTAAATTGCTGCACTTGAGTACTGTGAGCCATTTTTCTGCTCTTGGTTTTGCCCAGGACAGTCGGATTGTAATTGTGTCACTATCTTTCTCCCAGGTTTGACCGTGGACAAATGCTGTTGACTTTCCAGGACAGTCGCATGGCTTTGAAAGTTTTGGAGCTCGATGGGATAAAGGTGAATCTAGTTCTTTTTTTTGCAGCAGGGTCACCGCTGTGTGTTGAATTAAAATGCAGTCGCGGTGGCACTTATCAACTGGCTATGTTTGAGACTGTGTGAGCAGAGAGTGATGGTGGAGAAGAGTTTGTGTGGATGGAGTGAAGTCAGAGTGTGCAATTGAATGTACTGGAAGAGATATCCATGTGTTGGGGACCGTTCTACATGTGGGAGGTCTGTGCTTGGGTGTGTGTGTATGTTTGAGAGAGAGAGATCTTGTGGCCCCTCTGACATCTATTTTCACTTCAATCCTATTGACTGATCATCTGCCCACCAGGCCCATATACATGATCTTTTCACGGACTGTCCGTGGTCCCTGATCATCTCCATCTCAACTTTTTTGCAGCCCACTGCAGTGCCCTCTTGTCTTTGCCCTGTGATTCCCCATTTCCCAATGTGCTCCCAATCCCTTTCTGGCCACTATCATCTCCTGATCATTTTCCCCATTACCCCACTGCCTTGATTATTCCATCACTCCTGATCCTCCCTGCTTCTAATATTTTACTGCATCCTACAAAACCTCCTTTCTAGTCCCACCATCTCTTCACCACCAGAATCTGAATCCATGCACAATTGTTCCCTGCAGTCTGTGCCTCCCCACCACCACATCCCTGTATGATGACAGATCAGCAGCAAGGCCCACAGCATGGTTTATATGTGAATAGCAAAGCCTGTAAGTCCTGGTCCTGAGGCAAAGCTTTGGACATTTTGTGTTATTGTAGATCACACCCTGGCAAGCTTTCACGAAAGTGGTGCATGTTTTAACATCCAGAAGAGTGTTTGACCCATCTCATTTGACCAAAAGCATAATGATTGAAAATTAAATTGTGAGTAATATCACATCTCAGGAGGCCCAAGATAGGGTGTTACTGAGAGTAGGTAGCATGGTATCAGACAGGAGCAGAATGAGGAATGTGGAGAGATTAATGTTCTCTCAGGGCAAAGAGGAGAGCTAGATTTATTTCATGCCTTCAAAACTGAGGCATTTTAAATCACAGATCATGAGCAACTCTTCCCCCTGAGGGGAGGAGTGCATCATGAGGGGTCAGATATGTCAGGTTATTAGGCTACATGGCCTCCTGTGTGCTTTTCAATTGTATATGGAGAAGAATGAATTCCAGTCCTTTTTTTTTTGTGTGATTTGTGTGATAATTGAATTCAAATCAAAGAAGGAATTGTTTGCTCTTTCAAATTAACCCAAAGGTGGGTGTTGTGGTTGTGAGCGGTGATGTCAGGAAGTTGCCATGTTCGTCACTGCTGTTAACTTCTTGAAAGTGGCCAGCCGTAGTTTTGAACTGTTACAGCAATCACAAAATTACTGTGCTTTAATACCTTACAGGTTAATGGGAGAGTGATAAGTGTCAGACCTCGAACCAGGAACTGGCTGAATGACCTACAAGAAGAAATTAATAGAAACAGGAACAGTATTGCCCCAATGTCTCCAACTGCAAATTCTTGCCTGCTTGAAGAAAGTTTTGATTTCAGCAGCCTGGATTATGACACTGAAGGTAGCATGTCCATTGCATGGGTTTCCGGTAATCTTAGTAACAGGTGTCGTGGAAAATTCAACGGCTCATGGATGTTGAGCCTCCAGCTTGTCCACGCAGTGATTTGCGTGTTAGCTGCTATTGATGTGGGGACATGTTCCTGTAATGTGTGCCACATGTATTAAAGACCTGATCACAACAATATTACCTATAAGAGCCTTTAACCTCATAAAATGCTATATCACTCTATCTGCTTTAAGTTGATTAGGTTATTTTTCTGTCTTTTCTATTTGTTAGCAAGATGTTATTGGCATCAGTCAGACAATTAGTCCATTATTAATGTCAGTGACACCTCCACACCTTACAATGTTCCTTGATGACAGTTTGTTCTCCATGGACTAACATCTTTTGTTGATCCATACAAACATAAATCTAGAAGTTATTCTTAGATGGTGAAGAAAGAAGACATGAGATTATTTTGTTCAGAGGTGTCATGGTTTTACAGGGATTTGACAGTAGACCCTTGCTAGCTCATCTTCAAAACATGGTTGTCAACCTGTAGAAACTGATGTTCTAACGTAATTGTTTATTTCCCCTCTCTAGCATAACTCTTAGTCCTTTGGGATACTTGTATGTTTTACCTTTTGAATTTGTGAGATCCTAGTTGTCTTCTGACTAAACTCCTCGTGCTCACAGAGTAAAATATTAAAAAACGATATTTTCTTTTGATTATATTGTGAGTTGTGGAAGTGGTTGAGTCTGCTTTTAATGAGAATAGTGCTTGTAAATGTAACTTGAAAGTAAGAGCTGGAAGCAGATGGATCTTGTGCAGTAAGAGTGCTCCTGATGTCACGCTAATGTTGCCCTGTCTTTTGGAAGCAGCAACTCATCTGTGCTGAATTGACAAATGTATTTCCTGTTCTCCAGTCTTGATGGGGGTTGCTCTCTCAGTTCCTGTCTTTCCTGCCAGGAGGCAGGGCACTGCTGGGTGCAAATCACCGTAAAGAAGAGATTGAAGATCTGCTGTTACCAGACAGGATCTTTCTCATCCAACCTTTGGCTATTTTTGATTTCCCCACACCCTTTCCATCAGTGTTTGGATCACATTGTGTACTGAACCTTGAAATAAAAGTGTTTATCTAAGCTGATGCCATTCTTAAAGCACTTGAGAGTGAAGGGATTACTATTGAAGTGAAGCCATTGATGTGTCGTGGCAAAAATGGCAGCTAGTTTACTGATATCAATGTCTGAAAGTATGAAACTGAAAGATGATTTGACAAGGTAGCACAAAACTGCTGTAATGGAACCTTTTACAAC
Source organism: Pristis pectinata (assembly GCF_009764475.1). Taxonomy (NCBI): domain Eukaryota; kingdom Metazoa; phylum Chordata; class Chondrichthyes; order Rhinopristiformes; family Pristidae; genus Pristis; species Pristis pectinata. Next base: position 95,441,608 of record NC_067407.1, on the reverse strand, counting down.
CCATCTGGTGGGTTTTACCCAACCACTGAGAAACCCCTCTACATTGATCAGAACAGGGAACTATTCATGGTAACCAAAGTCTGGGAGTGATGAAACTCTTCAGTGGTTAACTATGTTTCTCTTTTAAATGATGCTGCCTGATCTGCTGTATTTTCTGTTTTGATTTCAGCTTGGTAGAAGCTACATAAACTCAGAGGAGTAAAACGAGCAAAATATCCAACTTTCTTCTCTGAAGTGAATGGAAAAGAAACTAGGACATTTCATTTGAACCCCACTTCCTTCCGATGAATGTCAGGGTTATGTTGTCTCTGTTGAATATTCTTGGTGAAATAATGAGTGTGTTAAGTTGTATGAAATGTGGTCTTACTGACACAAAGCAAAGATGTGTCCTTTCTGTTGCACAGGAGATATAGATGAAGACTTGGATGAAACTGTTCCTCAGCACTTGCTGACAGGACATAGCATGAACCACAAAACTGCACCAGAAGGAGTTCCTGAACCTGGTGTTAAAGAGGTTGAGTTCTATTTGTCAAACAGACCACCTCACGCTGAAGTGGATGGTATGTAACCACCTGAAGAAGGTGAAGGTGATTGATGAATGTGAATGCTTTGCTCTTTTTTGTGCCGAAAGTTCAGTATCTTATGTTATTGTGATGATGCAGAATCTACCACAAAAAATGAGGAATTGGCACCTGGTGAATTCCGACCGCGAACAGCAAGCAGATCATTGTCTGTACCTGACCGACCTCAGCCTCCACAACGACCTCCTCCTCCAAGTAAGAACTGTCACAGTTCAATAGCATCAATGTAATTGACGAGGTATTCCACATTACATTAATTCTATCTTTATTTTCCAGCGGTACTAAGTTTGAAGAAATCTGCGTCTGATACCTTGCATCCATCTGAAGAAAGTTGTTTCCAGGCCAGTACCTGCAATGCAGTGCAGAATCTTCCAATGGCAGTTCAGCCATCTGTAAGTAATGCAATTGAAATTCATAGACCCACACACCCTGGGAGGTCAGTTGACCCATCGTACATATGTAGCCACTTTGAAAGAGCTGTTCATGTCGCTCAGTGTGGGTACATTCTTAGTTTTATATTGCTTTTTAATGTTTTGTTGCATCTGCTTGTAGCACTTTCCAGATCTTGATGGCACCCACAAGGCAAATGGCTTTGTCCTCTCAGTTTGAATGACTGCTTTTGTGTTAAAAATTCAAATGCTGTAGATGTTGGAAATACTCAGCGGGTCAGGTTGCATGTGTGGGAAGTGAACATTTCAGGTTGAAGACCCTTCGTCAGACTGTGAAGCTGCAGGGAGAATTGGGATGTCTCTGATGGATAAACCATGGGGAAAAGTTGTAAACGAGGCTGCCTAGTTAACGGAAGCAGTTAGCGATTAAGAATGGAAAGAAAAGGTGGGCGTTGTGAAGTGCCCAGCAGGTCAGGTGGGGCATGCCCTCCGCTTCCAGAGAGAAAAATTTTTACGAAGTGTTTTCCCCATCCCAATTTGAATTGTGTAATTTAATAAGCTCTGGTTATAGACTAAAGAATAAAATGTGTGCACAGATGGTTTTTCCCAAAATTATTAACATCTGCTCTACATTTATAATGAAAGTAGTTGCTACAGGAATAACAGGGAGGAATGTGTTCAGTTGAACAGTGCACCTGGATGTTAGGGGTTGGGATACATAACTGGCCCTTTGAGGCTGTTCTATCAATCATGGAAGACTGTGGCTGAGTGGGACTGTATTGGGTCTCTCAGGGAGAGTGGGCACATCCAGGCTAATCACAGTTCCTGTGGCCACCGGTGTGAATTAGGAAAATGAGTGGAGTTGAAGATAGTAATGAGGTTAGACAGCTGGGCATGTGTTTAAGAAGGAAGTGAATGGCCTTGGACATCCTGTTCCAGAAAGGAGATGTAAAGGGAACAGACATCCACTGGTCAGATCAGGAAACTACCAAAGATTTGGAACCTGAGAAGAAAGGGGAGTCAAGGTATGTAGAAGTAACTGGAATGGGGCGAGAGCAGGCTGAAACTGTGGGCCTATTGGGTTGTACTGGATATTAGCCACTTGGAGCAAATGAGCCCAGTAGCCTATTGCAGGTGATGTGAAGTACAGCAAGGTGTCTAAAGCTGATGTTCACTCAATATAACTCTGTGTGAGCTGACAAATGTTCAAGAATGAAATCTGATATTTTAACAGCTGTAAGAATTAGCTCATCTGCTTTCAATGGTATCTATGTGTACACTCCCAAGTCATGGTGTTGATGGATGTGTATCGAATTATTTTTCCTTGCATTGCTCAGATTAGTGTTAAACTGCTTTTTATGGGAGGAAGGCGGTTTTAGCTCAATCAGAAATGTCAAGACTCAGATCTGAGGTTTGCTTAAAAATGGAGAAGCAAATAACTATCTTCTTAGAATTGATCTGAAGTTTCAGTGTGATATGTATGACAAATTAACATCAGTTGCTCATTCAAAGAAAAACAAAAGCAAGTTTTTGTTGGGAATAATGAAAAGGAGTACACAAGTTCTGATAGCATGGTTACAGTTTAGGAGGAGAAATAAGACAGCTGAACAGTATACTGGAGCAATGGTGAATCTGAGGAAATTGGATTTGCTAAAGCCAAAATATTAAAGGAACTAGACAAGTAATTGTCTATAGTTATTTGAGTGTTTGACATGAAGAATTACTCTACACAAAAATTGACTCTTGTAGTTTCACGTGGATTAAACATTAATTTGTTTAACAGCTATCACAAAGAACTGGAATAAGCAAACCATATAATGTGAAGCAAATCAAAACAACATGTGCAGAAGAAGCAGAACAGGCAATAAAACATTTAATGGAACTCAAATCAGGTGAGTTGGTGTAAATTTGTGTGAACAGACACAACAATGTTTTATTACATGTACTGTGCATTCCAGAAATAGTATCTTTGCAAGCCACCTTTTACCCTTTCTATCCAGTTCCAGGTCACCTGTCAACCTCTTCTCTTTCAAAACCTCTTGCATCAAGTCACCAACGTGCTCCAAGTCCAGTCACTGAGCATCGGAAAGGGCACGTGGTGAGTTGCCGCCTTTTGCAACATACCTTTTATGCTTTAAAATGAATCATGCATTTTGTTTTTGGAAATCAATTGCTGTTAACATAGCAGACATTGTATCAACAAAAAAAACACAATTCTCAACATTGTTGCTCACAATAGCATGTTCTTGCCTCCCTGTACATCTTCCTCTTGCCAGTTTGTTCATGAAAATGCTCCATAAAGACAACTTATGTCCAGCTGTAAGTTCATATTGTGTGCCTCACTAACATGAATTTCCACTTCTGGAAGTCAACAACTTCCTTTCCACTCTAACATTCCTACACAACCTCATTCAAGTTTTGTGACAAACATTGAAATATCAATGCCAACAGTCATATCCCCTGCTTTGAAAACATCTGACTACCTCATACAGATTACACACACAAGCAAAACCACCACCGCGTAGTTCAATAGTAGGTGAGCACTCTGCTCTTTACCTCATTTCCTTCCAGTTTGCTGAAACACAAAGTCAATCCATCTCAACACGATGACCCAAGGTATGTGTCATGCCAGGACAACGACAGATACAATCTCCCTCCCCCACCACTAATCCTTTAAATACTTGTTCAACACTATATAGCTGTCACAACTGTTCAAAGCTCAAATTTCTGCACCACTCGTACCTTGCCTGTAAACAACTGTGCAATGAAGCCACAACAAATTTGTTTCAACACAAAAATCCAATGATTGCAACCACATTACAAACATCAAATGAGTCTCCAGAAGTGCACCAAACAGACTTGATTGACACAATGAATTCAAGAATAACTTTCCCAGCCAATGTGTCCCCACTCTCAAACAACATTCTATACGTCACCTCATCCACCACAAACAGGTCACTTCAATTGCAGTTGTTACTACTTTCATCCCATGAAGAACTTCAACTACAACCTCACACGCAAAAGCTAAGTGGAACTAATCAAACAGCCTTAACCTCTCTATGACATTTCTAATTACCGGCAATGTTATGAGACCTGCATTGAAGTACAGATTTCTCACCTACAACAACATAAAACTCTGCATCTTCTCTAGTGTGATATACATTTGCATTGTATTCATCCTCTTTTTTCTCCCCCCCCCCACAGGCTGCAAACAGTAAGGAACCTGACCCAGGTACACTGACTTCATCAAGTTCTAACCCAGTGGAACTATCAACATCATTGCCTTTCTTAGAAACTTCAGGAAGGATCAAGCAGAGATCTGCTCTGATAAACTACAATCCCAAACAAGAGAAGCAGTGTATCACTGACAGAACTTCACATGAACTCTGTAATAACCAAGGCACAAACTCAGAAGACGCAACCACTGCGCCAATTGCATCTCCTGATCCTCAAGATGATCACAGTGCCCTCATAAAGCCAGTGAACAGTAATACCGCTCACAATTTCCACCCTGCCTGTGGGTCAGCCCCTACTAGACTGTGCAACACCCATGTCTCATTGAGCAATCGCTGTAAGCTTCTGCAGGGCACAAACCCTTCAGATTCCAACTGGTTAACAGACAACTCTCATCTTCTAGGCCAGTCCAAAAATGAAAACGAACTTCAAACAAACCAAACCCACTTCAACAAATTCATAAATGATACTGAAAAGAAAGTGCTTGATCCTGCTACAGCTTTCCAGAAAAGGTCAAACACAACATAAAGACTTACATATTACCTCAAATGATTTGTAGCAATCCCTGAATAAAGGACCAACAAGACAACCATGCCTTTAGTCACTCACCTTTCAAAGATGATTCCATTCTGTGTCACCTCTATGAAAGCATTTTCTGATCATGTTGTTTAATACAAATTTTCAAGCAACAAAGATGGACAGATCTGACTGAAGGAACAATATAATTGCAACTCATGACAGCTTTTTGTAAGACAACTGAGAACAGTATTTTTTCCATGTGTTTATTTCTTTACTTTGTACATACAGTAGTTGCCAGAACATTCCTTTGTATCATACTATTTGTTCAAAGCAGTTTACTAAGTAGACAAATGCTAAAGTGCCATTCAATTTATATTATCCCCCAATTCACCAAACACTGGGAGATATTTTTTCACACCACAGTACAGGGCACTACTGCCTTCCCTGAGTAATGCTCCTTTAAGAACATCGCACAATAACAAAGTTGAAAAACAGCAACTTTAGCATAGAGTCATACATCACAGCAACAGTTCCTTCAGCCCAACCCATCAATTCCAGCCAAGTTGTCTCCCTGAGCTAGTCCCATTTGCCAGCATTGTGCCCATATCCCTCTAAACCTGTCAAAATATGGCAATTGTTAGCACTTCCTCAGGCACCTCATTCCACCTACACATCACTCTCTGTGTTAACAAGTTGCCCAACAGGTCCCCTTTAAGTCTTTCCCCACTCATTGTAGCCTCTCCTTCCCTAGTAAATGCACTAACCATCAACCTTACCTGTGCCTCTCATTATGTTACATACATCACCTCCTGCACTCCACAGAAAACAGTCCCAGCCTATCCACTCTCTCCTTATGACTCAAACCACCTGTATCACAGCTCAAGTAGTCATAGCTACATTTTAAAACAATTGATCTTTACTGTGGGACTGAATACATTGCTCACATTTAGCTAACTTCAGTACAAACTGTTTTTCTAAAATCTAAAGACAAAAATTGAAAATAGATGAGGGACATTCGCACCATAATGTTTTCCCAACTTCTAAATTCCATCCTCTCAGCAATACACTCCTTAATTCCAATTCCCATTCTAATTATTTGTTTTAACTACACATTTCCATATCTGCACTACCTGCACCCTCTGCACATCAAAACATACAACTTTATTTACTACCAAGCTTCCACATCTCACCAACTTACCTGTCTCCTTCACACACCCCTTGTAATCAATCCTCACATCACAAATACAAGCAGCAGCCCATTGCTTGCGTGCCTCATCTACCCTTCACAAAGGTCATTACTGCCTTTGTACCTCAGTGCCCAATCTCCCTTCACTCACCTAATACCTAACAATTTCAGTCTTCAATATTTTAAGCAACCAATCCGCTCAAGGAGAGAGTCCCAAAGATTCACCACCTTATACCTTAAGTAATTTTGAGTCATCTCTTGCCCAACTTCTTATTTTGAGACTGTGACCCTGACTCCGGACAGCACAGCCAGGGTGAATATCATTCTTCCTCTACCATGTCAAACTCTGAAGCATTTTCTACATTACAAAAGGATCACGTCTCATTGTTCTGACCTCAAGAAAGTTGCAACACTCTGATTTAAGGTCTCCTCATGCCAAATATGCCATTCCCTCTGTCAAGCATGTTCTTCCTTTTAGATGGGGGAGCAGGTTTGTACACTATATTCAAAATACAGTGTAACCAGGGACATGGAGCAAAACATCTCTTGGTACCTCACTAACGATTCAGAATGTGTTCCCAAAGTGCTGATAGAATCAAGGGGTCAATACGGCATTATGTAATTCAAGAAATGATGGTGTCAATCAAGCTGTACCAAGAACTTGCCACACGTTTACCTCGCTGGAGGACAGGATTGACTACCCCCTCACCCACACATTCCCACACTACACCAACAGAACATCATTTGCTATCCAGAACTACTGGCCCCACAATCCTCCAAAGCTCAGACCCAACCTTCCTATCTCCCAAAATATCAATTTGCAGACCCTAAATAACAACCATCTCCAACATCCTATCGCAGCCGGTCTACTCATATTCCCACAGACAGGCCACTGAACACTCTGCTGAAGCTTGGCTTCCTTTCAGCACGTTCCCTGCGTGCTGCCCACCCACCACCCCAACATAACATGGGCAAGCACCAATCAGCAGCTTACAATATTGCAAGAAAAGATAGTCTTTTGGCCCACCTTACTCATTCAGGCATTCCAAAACAGCTGAAAAAATTTGCCTATCAACATGCAAAAATTTTAATTTTTTTTCCCCCCCCCCACAAGAACACAATCCTGATAACTACATCACCTTCAATTTTGCTCATATCTACTAACAGCATCATTGGTAAATATATACTGTTGGTCCATGTATGCAACACCAAACCACACTCCAAGTCCACCTGTAAGAAATCCATATAACTGTCATTTGTCAAACACATCTTTCCCAACCACAACTAAACATTTCCAATGCTATCTTAAAGTTTCTTCACTGGCATTCTGACTCTATGGTTAGGGATTACTCCATCTCATTATAACAAGCCTGGAACATCTACAACTTTGTCATCCTTGACACACTGAAATACACTTGCAGCAATGAATCCAAAGCCAATACAATTTCAAGATAGAATAGGCAGCGGATGCTGTAATCTGGAGCAACAAATACAAGCTGGGGTCACTCAGTAAGTTAGGCAGCATCTGTGTCCAGAAATGGGCCGTTGATGTTCCAGGTTAAGACCCTTCATTTGGACTGAAAGAGGGAAGGTAGTATGAAAAGGGGATGGGATCCCTTCCCCTCGCTCTTTGTACTGGCTATTTCCCCTCTATCTTTCAGTCCAAATGAAAGGTTTCGACCAGAAACATCAACTCTCCATTTCCCTCCACCAATACAACTTCCATCCTTCAGACCAGCTGGGATACATCACAGCCAGACATCGCAAATAAACCTGTGACTCATATTCTCTTCATCTCTTTATTCTACTTTTATCAACTACATCTTCCTTTATTATAATGTTATCATCTGCTTTTGTGATCTCAAAATACAAAATTTAGTAAATCAACCACATCCACTACCACAAAAATTGTTTTTTCAAATCTTTACCACCTGTATCCTTTCATAGTCATTTAATACTTACAGCACATTTAGTGTTGTTTCTGATACAATCTATCTTTATTCCCCTGGACTTCCTCTTCAGTTTCTTTGTCCGTTCTGCTCGATTATTCATCAAATCACAATGACATTAAAGCATCTGTGACTGATAGTAAATTAGAAATTTAGATTCAGTTCTCTGATTTCCTTGAATTATTTACTCACAAGGAGCTAAAGCACAAAGGGACCATCCGACTCGATCCCTCCCACCACTTCCATGTCCTCCTCTTCACAATTTACTTCAAGTGGGGATTGTGACTCTCCTGTCCTCAAACTATCCCTACTCATAACCATTTAACAAAGTGACCTATTTAAAAAAACGTACTATTTAAATATAGTGCTTACAACTAAGCTTGAAATGCCACAGTGGAAATATCAAAGCAGCAAACAACAATACAAACAGTAAATTAGAGATATTAACATGAACTTTCCACTGGAGGAAATCACTTTGTATCACATAAAAAAAAACTTCAACATAACAAAATTAATCAACAGCAGAACAGACATTTCTGAAATTATTCCTGGACATCAGGCATTGTACGCATTAGTCATTGTTAATTCAGGTCAGACTGTTTTCATGCATCAGTATTCCAAGTCAAATTTTCGACTAATGTAACACAAAAACTGGCCCCTTCAGCCCCCCACGTCCATGCCAACTACCAAGTGACCCCATCAATATTCCTCCCACTTACCAGTACTTGCTCCACACCCCGCAGACCTTCAACAATTTAAGTTCTCCTCAGGATACTTCTTAACCATTGAGAGTGTCTGCCTCCCACACTCAGTACTCTCCAGATTCCAACCACACTCACACTGAGAACAATTTTCCTAACATCCATCCTAAACCATACCCCCTTACCTTAAATGTATTCCCTCTGCTTTTAGATACCTATGCTAGGTTGAAAACCCTTGCACTAGCTTGTCTCTTCCCCTCATAAATGGCTTATTTACATCTGCATACCTCATTTCTGAATGTGAATGTTAATATATCACATCAGGCATTCTGTCCATTTTTTAAAAATATTGCTTCTACATCATTGTGTTCCTACATCATTGCTTTGGTTCTTCAGACACTCTAAACATAGAATATTAATATTCCAACTCAAATTTTTACGATCACAGTCTATTAGCTGTAACTGAGTGCAGCGAGATCAGAATATTGATGCACTTCAAAATATTCTCATTCAGACAAGATTACTATTCTAGATAGTACAGTTTTTTAAAAGTTATCATTACTATTTCGGTCCAGACGCAGTTTATGAACTATAATAACTACATGTTATTAATATTACAAACCTGACAAACTGTATACCTAAGACTAATCTTCTGGTTAATGCATTCTGTACATTTGACAGGAATAAACCATGACAGATACTGCAGGAACATGCAATAATCAAAATAGATTTACCTTAAGCACATTATATTAATTTTGTTGATTTAAAACATGTTATTTGTCACCTTTCAAAACACCACGCTGTTCAAGTTTGTTAGATGAAGTATAATGTGTCATTGATATTCCAGAGTGCATATTCTATTTGTATCCCAGCCCAGATAGTATATACACGTTATTAAGATTCTAGACCAGACACTATAACAATATTTTGTTAATATTCCCGTCTAGACATTGCATGCAATTGTTCTGAATAATTTAGCTGAGTCACTCTGACTGGGATATTGATATTCAAAGTTGGACTCCAGATGAATATTTCATTGATTGATGCACTGTCTGCATCAGTCCAAAATTTTCCACTTCACATAGTTCTTGATTGTGCTGTTCATACATCACATGCAACTTTCACAAAAGCCACACTCTAGAAAATAAGTGGATGATCTTTCAACATTCCAGCTCACTCTTTACGTGTCATTGAGTTTTGAGGCCAGACATCATCTGCCCATGTCAGATGCTGTAAATAAGAGACTTACTAGTTGAAGTTAATGCAGCCCATACATTTTATGCATGTGCCATTGATATTATCCATCAATATTTGTATACAACTGTTATATACACTGTTCGCTAATTTCATTAACATCTCATCTCAGAAGCTGCTGGTCAAATACTTTCGGGGGTTTGACATTATATTCAGGTCAGTAATATCCTATACCATACACTGCATTCACATGTTACTTATATTCCAAGTCAAATCTATACACATGTACCATTAACATTTCACTCCAGGCATTGTCTGGCATATGTTCTAAATATGGTTAAAAATACAGCATATACATACGTTATGTATATAACAAACTGCACATGGCAGGCATATGCCATTAACATTCTATCTTACACATTGCACATGTGTTATCAACATTTTCATGCAAATTCCGAATAGACTAGCACTGAATATTTAAGGTCACAGTATGCACATGGTATTAATATTTCTACATCAAACACTACATAGGCATCCCATTATCATTAAAGTTCAGAGACTTCATACATGTTTCAATAAAATAAACTGTCACTAATATTCTACTTCCTACACCTTATGTATGTGACATTAATATTCCAAGGTAGACAGTGCATATTTCATAAAACAATTGTGTACAGGAACATCTTAATATTACAGTACCCACACCATATGGAAGTCACTAATCACTTAGTTTTCTCCAGACCACTCTTCACAAATCATTAATATTCTATATTACCAACGTATTGCAGGTATCACTACATTTCTAACTCAGATACTGTACATACAATTAATATTCTAAAAGTGAACCATTTCATCCATATGTTACTTCTTTTTGACCACAATATTTACTTTTAATTAATTTTTAAGTCAAAAAGTCTAGCAACTTTAATATTATAACCAGGACATTAAATTTTCCAGCCTGAACATTTCACATATTACTTTAATATTTTAACATACACACTGTACATTAAATATCCAAGTAAAATACCCTGCTATTTGAAAAACATTTCACTGTTTTCATATATATTTGAATCCTAAGTAAGATACTTGATGCACATACCGCTCATAGTCCACGTAAGACATTTAATGCATTTTACACCAAACCTACTATACCACACTGTATTTCCAGGTCACAATCCTTGGCACAGAAGTTTGGTTATATCACATCAATTCATTGCAGTGCTAGTGGTATATATTTGCTAACACTAATTTTCAATTTGGAAACACATTGTTTGAGGGCCTCCATATCTGTCAGTGTCAGGTGTGCATGCGGAAAGCACGTAGAGTCCTTTTTTTTAGCAACAACAATACTCTTCCAATCCCAATTTGACACAAGTTATGACAGTGCAGCCGAAACACCGTTGATCACGCCAGGAACACAAAGAACACTCCTCATTCTGTGCAAGAGATCCTCATTGTTTCTATATTTATCTGCAAGACTAACAGGGTCATTAGATACAGAGAACTGTACATTGTGAGTGCTTCTCATGAACTAGATCAGCCATATCTAATCCTGAACCCATCTCCAACAGAAATCCTTTCACTGGAATTAATGCAGTAGGTTTATTGTATGTGTGATAATAAGGAGCAATGGAGCTAAACATCAAATCAAGTGAACAGGAAAGCAAGAGGAATGGGCCAGGACATAGAACCATAGAACAATACAGCACAATACAGGCCCTTCGGCCCGCCATGTTGTGCCGCCCTTCAAACCACTCCTAAGACTATCTCACCCCCTTCCTCCCACATATCCCTCTATCTTAAATTCCTCCATATGCTTATCTAACAATCCCTTGAACCTGTCCAACATATCAGCCTCCACCACCACCCCAGGCAGTGCATTCCATGCACCAACCACTCTCTGGGTGAAAAACCTCCCTCTGACATCTCCCTTGAACTTCCCACCCATTACCTTAAAGAAGTCCTCTTGTTTTGAGCATTGGTGCCCTGGGAAAGAGGTGCTGGCTGTCCACTCTATCTATTCCTCTCAATATCTTGTTTACCTCTATCATGTCTCCCCTCATCCTCCTTCTCTCCAATGAAAACAGCCCTAGTTCCTTTAGTCTCTCCTCATAATCCATACTCTCTAATCCAGGCAGCATCCGGGTAAATCTCCTCTGCACCCTTTCCAACGCTTCCACATCCTTCCTATAATGAGGCGACCAGAATTGGACACAGTACTCTAAGTGTGGTCTAACCAGAGTTTTGTAAAGCTGCATCATCACTTCGCGGCTCTTAAACTCGATCCCCCGACTTATGAAAGCTAACATCACATAAGCTTTCTTAACTACCCTATCCACCTGTGAGGTGACTTTCAGTGATCTGTGGATATGAACCCCCAGATCCCTCTGCTCCTCCACACTGCCCAGAATCCTGCCATTTACTTTGTACTCCACCTTGGAGTTTGTCCTTCCAAAGTGTACCACCTCACACTTCTCTGGATTGAATGCCATCTGCCACTTGTCAGCCCAGCTCTGCATCCTATCAATATCCCTCTGCAAGCTTCGACAGCCCTGTCCAACATATCAGCCTCCACCACCACCACTATCCACAACACCACCGATCTTTGTGTCATCTGCAATCTGTCTAACCCAGCCTTCCACCCCCTCATCTAAGTCGTTAATAAATATCACAAAAAGTAGAGGTCCCAGAACCGATCCCTGTGGGATACCACTAGTCACAGCCCTCCAATCCGAAATCTCCCAACCAAATAAAAATTCACAGATCTGAAATCCTGACTTGAGACTAATATGTCCACAGGTTAACCCTTCCTAAGGAATGGTCACCACATGCAAACAGCATTACATCCACAGTCTGGCTTGTATCACTAATGGCACTGACAGTCACAATGACTTAATCTTTTTGCTTCTGCCTGATTCTATTAGCTGCAGCACATATTTACTGTTTACAATTTACAGAGCACTGCCACATTTCAAGAAGTGACAAGAATTTCAAATAAATAAAGGGGATTGATCTCCTTTTCAGATTAGCAACCACCACGGTTGTAGCTGAAAGGGCAGACAGTGGATATAGTACAGGGTGTGATTCATTCCCACCCACATCCCATTAAAGTCCCCACAACACAATGCAATTTTAGTAGAACTGCCATGCCTTTCACTCCTTCAATGCACAGATAGTCTGAAATCTCATCCAGAAAATAATAACAGTTAACACAATACAACCAAACACAAAATTCCTTCATCTTACAGCTGTAAGCTGTGCCCACCAAAATCAAGCAACGCCACCAGTCCAATTGGGATGTCTTTGGAACTTTCTTCAAATTCCTCAGCTCCTGACTCCATTTAGGTCTACAAGAATCACAGTGAAATGCTCCTGCAATCAGAGTCAGAGAGCCAGTCAACTTAGTCAGGGCCACAATGATGGGCCTGAAGCAAGGTTCAAATACTTAGCTCAAAATAGGGAGACAGTCCAGAGAGCATCTCTTAATTTGCTATTTATTGTCTTACAAAATCCAGGCATTGTCCATGGATGCACAACAGAAGGAACAAGGTGCACAGTGGTGTCCATGATGCAACAGGTTGTCAAAATGCGATGCATCAACACCTACAGGTCAAGCTTTGAAGGGCCCTGTGCAAGTTACCAACAAAGCAGTCCTCAGCCTTCATTGAGCTTTCAGTTGTGGCGAGATGACATGGCAGATATCAGTGATCATGACCAAACCCAAATGTACCCCACAACTATTTTCAATAAAGTTTGCAAGAGGCAAATAAGCCTCTCAAAATATTCCTCAGATATTGCCTCTTACTGAGATGCTTTGCCCCTTCCGCCTCCTCTCAGAAACTTTATCTGGTCTTTTTACCCTATCTTTGTTCCTGTTACCACGATGCATTCCAAAAGGAAATGCCTTCGAACACACGACATGCCTTAGAGCAACTAGACTGCACTGAAATCATAAAAACAGCTAAAGCTGCCCTGCAGGTTTCAGCAATTTTAAAGGGCTACAAAAACATTAAACACTTGCACAATCCAAGCAGAACTAAATAGGAATCAAACACCAATAAGCCTGAACCCATTTGATCATGTCGGTAGGGTTCCTACCAGCTGTTGAGTGCTTGTTCAGCCATGCAACATTAACAGAAGACATCAACCAAAATACTGAGCTTACATACGACAGCACAGGTATCTCATCAACACTTCACAGTGACTAACAACATGATCTGACTGTGCAGCAAATGTTATTTGCAAGTAACAGCATTATGACACAATCACGTTGTATGATACTCATTCACATACTCTTCTCTCATTGTAAAGAGAAACACAACCAGACAGGAAAAGGGATTGCTGTATATTGTCCAACACAGAAAGCAGCTATTCAGCCCATTGTGCGATGCTGGGCTAATTGTTGACCACTGAACTAGTCAGTGAGTTTGGCTAGCTCAATTCCCTACCCTTTCTTCATAACTTTGCAATTTTTCCTCATCTTTATTCACCCTATGTGTGTTTAATGCCAGAATGTAAATTGACCCTAACACATCTGCAAGCAGTGCATTCCAGACTCCAACCGCAAGCTTCATAGGAAAGTTTTTCCTCATGTCATTATCATCATCCCCTTATGTCATTTTAAACTTGTGGCCTCCAGTCCTCAATGCCTCTGCCATTGAGATCAGCCTCCCCCTATTCACTCAATCTAGATCCCTCCTCATTTTAGATATTCCTATCAAACCTCCCCTCAGGCTTTTCTTGTTCAAAAGAAAAAGTCCCAGCCTCCCTAAACTATCCCTGTAATTATAATCCAGGAACCATTCTTGTAAATCTCCTCCAGACCTTTTCTTCTGCCTCCACATCATTTTCCTCAAAACATAATATTCCAGCCAAGGCCAGGCCGATGTTTCATAAATGTTCAGCATGACTGTTCTGCTTTTATACTCTGTGCATCTGTTCATAAAATCTGGAATTTTACATGCCTTATTGATGGCTTTCTTAACCTGGCCTGCCACTTTCAATGACTTGTCACTCATGCCAGCTCCCTCTGTTTCTACACTCCTTTCAGAGCAATATTCTTTATCCTATACTGCCTCTCTTAATTCTGCCCACCAAGATCCATCACCTCATTTTCTCCCTCTTAAACTTCATCTGCCACAAATCTGGCCTTTGTACTCAGCTGCTTATATCCTGCTGTAATTTCCCACTATTTACAGTTCACAACACTGTCAAATGGAGACACACTGGCATCTGGAGCAAAAAAACAAATTGCTGGAGGAACTCAGCAGGTCAGGCAGCCTCTATACAGGCCAAAGGATAGTCAACATTTCAGTTCAAGACCCTGTATGAGTCCCTTTGCATCCACAGACGCTTCCTGTCCCGCTGAGTTCTTCCAGCAGTTTGTTGCTCATAATACAACTAAGTTTTGCTCCATTCACGAATTTAGAAATTGGAGCTTGCACCCCAAGTTTAGGTCACAAATATAGATTGAAGAAAGCAATGCTCATAACGCTAATCCCTGGGGGATGTGACAACTCACCTTCTTCCCATCCACAAAATAATCACAAGATCACAAGACAAGGGAGCAGAAGCAGGCCATTCGGCCCATCGAGTCTGCTCCAAGGAAAAGGGAAAAAGAAATGGGGTGGGAAAAAAAGAAAAGAAAAGAAAAAGAAAAAAAAACTATTCTAATCCCATTTTCCAGCCTTATCCCCATATCCCTTGATACCCTGACTATTTAGATATCTGTCTATCTCCTCCTTCAATACCCCCACTGATCTGGCCTCCACTGCTGTGCGTGGCAAGGAGTTCCACAATTTCACCACCCTCTGGGTAAAGAAATTTCTCCTCATCTCTGTCTTGAAACTGTACCCTCTAATTCTAAGATCGTGCCCTCTGGTCCTGGACACGCCCACCAAGGGAAACAGCCTAGCCACATCTACTTTATCCTTACCTGTCAACATTTTAAATGTCGCTACGAGGTCCCCTCTCATCCTTCTGTACTCCAGCGAGTACAGTCCAAAAGCCGACAAACGCTCATCATACTTAAGCCCTTTCATTCCTGGAATCATTCTCGTAAATCTCCTCTGAACCCTCTCCAACGTCAGCACATCCTTCCTAAGATGTGGGAACACAACACACCATCACCCTCTGGTCCGTTGTCCATTGCTGTCATTGCCCCTTTCATACCACGTGCTGCAACTTTCCTGATCAACCTGTCATGCTGCACTTAACAGAAGGTTGCAGGAAATCATGCACATCATGTCAACTACATTACCCTTACAAATCTCTGCTTACATCATCAAAAATTCTAATCATTTTTTAAAAAACAGTTTGTCCTAACAAATCTGTGGTGGATTGACTTAATTAATCCATTTCCCCCCTAGGCAACTATTAACCCTGCCTCAGATCAGTGTTTCTTCAAGTTTACCCGCTAAAGACTGAACTGGCTATCCTTACTCTTTTTGCCAAGGAAGGATTAACATTCACTTATCTCTACTCCTTCAGCATCACATAGTCAAAAATATTTTCATTCGTGCCCCTATGACTTCCTTCCAGTACATGCCTCAAAATCATTGGTTGTATCCCTCCCAATCCTGGTGACTTAACTACTTCAAATTCAGCAAAAGCGATTATTCTAATCCTTCCACAGTGAATATGGCGTGATACAATAGCTAATTATATCAACAACAGTGGGGCTGAGTCCACGAAAGATGACAGCAATTTAAGAATGAACTTGTTCAAATACCACTGTCACATGACCTCACTTCCAAGCCACCACACACAACTTAGGCATGTTAGGAAATCTATTTTAGGAATATGTCCCAAGCATGTGTATCAAGAATAACTGAAATCACATCTAGTCAGAAGGCACTACTGTAGGGGACTCAGAGAAGGAGTTAGATAGGCAAACCACTGAAGTTAAAACAAACTGCTGGAGGAACTCAGCAGGTCGAGCAGCATCTGTGGAGGCGAAGGTATAGCCAACGTTTCGGGTTCAGAGGCCACAGAAGTTGATTGATTCAGAAGATATAGCAATATATTTCTATTCCTGTTCCAGGCATTGTCTTCAAAATCAGCAGTCATTGTCTGCAGAACAAGTAGTCATTGTCCATTTTCAATTTATAATTTGAAAAATTTTCAATCACAGCGAGTGAAGCTGGGGATATTACAGTGCACAGTGAATGACGGGGGGGGGGTGCTCTCAGTCCACTTACTCTTTCTCAAATCTGGGAACTAATTGACAGCAATCAGTTGCTATAAGGCGGCAAGACTTTACACCAACATGCAATGACAATTGAAAGCAAAGTGAAAAGCAATTCCTACCTTTTAACTTTAATATTCAATATATATCATGTAGTTTTCCCTCTGGTCAAGTTGAACCTTGGCCTCAGTTACTGAAAGATTTACAAAAAACAAATACAGGTCACATGGGTTTCTGGATTGCTCTTGGGGTGAATAAAAACAACAAAGCGACTCATTAAATGCATAGGGGAGGAAATAGTATGGGAGGAAGCGAGATTTTGAAATGAAACGCTGCAAGTTTGGTCCTGACATTACATCTCACCTATCAGTAAAAATTTAAACAAGCATAAGGGTAGCATTTGCAGGATTAAAGATTAGACCAGTTCAAAACTGTTCACATTTGTTTGTTTGCACAAATATTGTTTTTGTCAGTTTCAAAGTCATGAGATTTCACTGCATTCACACTTTGAGAAATAATTTACTTAAACCCCTGGGACTCCCTGTCCATGAAGATGACAGTGGTTGCATTCTGATAACTGGAAGAATGGGACTGATCGGTGCACTGTGAATAATATCATAATGGGCCAAATAGCCTCCTTCAATGTCATAAGGAAATAGGAGGAATATAAACATATTAGAAACATCAGACCACGTCCTAATCTTCCATTAACAGCTACCTTCCAGTTTTTAATATCATGTCTCAATGAATCATGTAGGAACCTGACAGAAAGGCTGCTACATCAGAGTTCTCTTTCAAAAAGGCTCTTCAGAATATAGTGATGTATTTTCTTTGTGGCTGTTCACAGGACATACATAAGATGTTAAGTATGCTGTGTACAAGATCTCACGATACACATGACAACAACAGAATGGAGGAACTTCCAAGATTAGAATGGGACAATTAGTCATCTAGTCATATGGTGATCTGGCTTCCACTCACTTTCGTTAAAGGGTGACCAGTGCATCTCGTTACATTATCCTACATTTATCAACGTGGGGTGGGGGAGGGGTGCTCCTGTTTTAATTTACCATTGTGCAGAATTAGACACTACCCGACAGTCTGATTTTTCAGCTCCCTTCTCAAGGGCAAGATTTCCCTTCCATTTTCCCCACCACGACACCAATAAGCATCCTCCCTTGTTTTAAGCCCTAAAATACAGAAATTAATGATCACAGAGTTAAGCAATCTTCCTCTCCTCATCCCCATAAACATAGAACAGTATAGCACAGGAACAGGGCCTTCGACCCACAATGCTATGCCAAACTAATTAAACCAATGACTCCCAATTAATCTAATCCCACTCCCCACTTCCCCCCCTCCACACATTGACCATATCACTCCATCCTCTGCATATTCTTGTGCCCGCCTAAGAGTCTCTTAAACACTATGCTATCTGCCTCGACCACTATCCGAGCAGCGCATTCCAGGCTCCCACCACTCTCTGTGTAAAAAAAAAACTTGCCTCATACATCTCTTTTGTACTTTCCCCCTCCTACCTTAAATACATGCCCTCTAGTATGGGACACTTCAATCATGGGGAAAAGATACTGGCTGTCTGTCTATGCCTCGCATAATTTTATAAATTTCCATCAAATCTCCCCTCAGCCTCTGCGGCTCCAGAGAAAACAGCCCCAGCTTGTCCAACTTCTCCTCATAACAAATGACCTCCAAACTAGGCAGCACCCTAGTAAACCTGCTCTGCAAGAGAGTAAACACTCTCCAAAGCCTCCACATCCTTCCTATAATGACTAGAATTGAACACATTACTCCAGATGTGGCCTAAACAGAATTTTATAAAGCTGTAACGTGATTTCCTGTCTCTGGAAATCAATGTCTCGACTAATGAGGGCAAGTATGCCATGCACCTTCTTTACCACCCTTTCAGCCTGTGCAGCCACTTTTAGGAAGCTATGTACCTGGACCCCAAAATCCAAGATCTGTTCATCAACACTTTTAAGAGTCCTACCATTAACTGTGTACTCTCCCTTCATGTTGGATTTCCCAGAGTGCTACACCTTACACCTACCCAGATTAAACTCCATCTGCCACTTCTCTGCCCACATCTGCAACTGATCTATATCCTGCTGCATCTTTTGGCAATCTTCTATGCAATCCACAATGTCACCAACCTTTGTGTTGTCTGCAAACTTACTCACCCACCCAACCACATTTTCATCCAAATCATTTATATATATGGCAAACAACAGAGGTCCCAGTACAGATCCCTGTGGAACACCACTATTCTATCCACCGCTACCCTCTGTCTTCTAAAGGCAAACCAATTTTGGATCCAATCAGCCAAGTCACCATAGATCCCAGGCAACCTAATTTTCTGAATAAGCCTACCATGCGAGTCCTTGTCAAATGCCTTACTAAAATCCATGTATATAACATCCACTGCTCTGCCTCCATCAATTACCTTCATCACCTCCACAAAAAACTTATTCAGATTAGTCAGACATGACCTGCACCACACAAAGCCATGGTGACCATCCCTAATTAGGCCACGCTTCTCCAACTGCCCATAAACTCTATCCCTAAGAATCCTCCCCATTAATTCCCGTACCATTGATGTGAGAATCACTGGTTTATAATTTCCAGGATTATCCCCATTCCCCTTCTTGAATAAAGGAAAAACACTAGCTACTCACTCCAGCACCACGCCTGTGGCTAGCGAAGATAGAAAAATCTTGGTCAAGGCCCCAGTAATCTCATTTCTTGCCTCTCTCAATAATCTGGGTATATCCCATCAAGCTCTGGGGATTTATCCACCGTAATGCTTCTCAAGAGACCTAACACTACTTCTTCCCTAATCATAAAATTGCCAATCACCTTAGCATGCTCCACTCTGATCGCATTATCCTCAGAATCCTTCTCCTCAGTAAATCCTGACACAATGTATTAATTTACAATCTTGCCCACATTCTTTGCCTCCAAGCACAAGTTCCCTCCTTTGTCCTACTCTCTCCCTAGTTATCCTTTTGCTCGTGTAGAATACCTTGGGATTCTCTTTAATCCTACTCGTCAAGGAGTTTTCATGACCCCTTTTCGCTTTCCTAAGTCCTTTTGGCTCCTTAACAGTCTTCAAGTGTCCTGTTCAATTCCAGCTTCCTCAGCCATACATATGCTTCCTTCTCATCTGTGACTAAACTAACTACCTCTCTCGCCAGCCAAGGTTCCCACATCTTGCCATCCTTGTCCTTCCGTCTCACTAGAACAAACTGGTCCTGAACTCTGTGCAACTGGTCTTTAAGCAACCTCCACATGCCATCTTAAAGCTTAAGGAGTTGCGATCACTACTTCCCAAGCGTTCTCCCACTGAAAGGTCAGTCACCTGGCCAGGCTCATTCCCTAGTATAGGATCCAGTATAGCCTCCCCTCGAGTTGAACTATCCACATTCTGCTTCAAGAAGCCCTCTTGGACACACCTAACAAATTCTGCCCCATCTAAACCTTTTGCACTGAGGAATTCCCAGTCTATGTTGGGGAATTTGAAGTCATCCACAATAACCCTGTTGTTTTTGCTCAGATACATAATCTGCCTGCATATCTGCTCCTTAGTGTCCCTAAGGCTATGTGGGGGGTCTATGGCATAAACCCATCAGAGTGATGGCACCTTTCTTATTTTTGAGTTCCACCTACATAGACTCAAGTCAATGAGCCCTCCATTTCTTCCCCTCTGATTGCAGCTGTGATATTGTCCGTGTCTAGTAATGCAACGTTTTACCTTCCCCCCTCCCCCATCTCTTCTAAAACACCAAAAGGAACATTAAGCACCCAGTCCCGTCCTTCTCTTAAGCAGGTCTCTGTAATTGCCACAACTTCACAGTTCCATGTACTGATTCATGCTCTAAGTTCATCGCCCTTACTCTTAATACTTATTGCAGTGAAATAAACACAGCTCAATCCATCTGTCATGTTGTTTATATCCCCTAGCACCTGCCTACTCTTCCTTACAGTATTGCAGCTCACAACATCTAATTTCGCTTCAAACGTTTTGAAAAAGCAAAAAAAAAAGTCCAAAATCACACTTAAGCTATGAAATATTAGCAAGTGAAACTGTGAACTACTGAAATTAAAATGAGGACATTCTGCTAAAGGGCAGTTTGATTTATACACTAAAATAATACACTTCATCCCATTGATGTAACAGCAGACTAAAATGCTATAAAATAGCAAAGGACTACAAGTAACCACTGGTAAGTCCACTTTTAATTGATACATATATGCCAAATCCAAATTAATAGACCTTTAAACCAAAGAATGTCAGAGAAATGATTACACTTTTTGACAATGATCATTGTAAAAAAATAGTAAAGAGCCCTGCAACATTCTAGCCACCTTCTATTTCTCTGCTGCTTCCTCCTATTCAGCAGACCAACTCTTTAACATCCAATTTAAAAATAACATCAATGCAAGAACATAGAACATAACAGCACAGTACAGGCCCTCCAGTCCACAATGTTGTGCCAACATTTTATCCTGCTCTAAAATCTATCTAACACTTCCCTCCCACATAGCCCTCCATTTTTCTATCATTCACGTCACTATCTAAGAGGCTCTTAAATGTCCCTAATGTATCTGCCTCCACCACCTCTCCCAGCAGTGCGTTCCACAAACCCACCACTCTCTGTGTAAAAAAACTTGCCTCTGACATCCCCCCATACCTTCCTCCAATCACCTTAATATTATGCCCCCTTGTGTTAGCCATTTTCGACCTGGGAAAGAGTCTCTGACTGTCCACTCAATCTGTGCCTCTTATCATCTTGTACACCCCTATCAAGTCACCTCTCATCCTCCTTCTCTCCAAAGGCATGCAAGTACTTAATAGTAGATTTTACAAATTAGATGGATTTTGCAAAATAGACCCTGTGGCATACATTTCCTTAAGTTCTTTTAATTGGTGCAAGATCATCTTTCGTTTACTGAACTTCCCAGATAAACTTTTTACACCAGGAAACTCGGCTCTCAATAATTAAAATCTATCTTTTCACTTCTTATTGATTAATTTCAGGGGCTGGAAATCCCTATGAAGACCAGAATTTATTGCCAACTTTAAACTGCCCCCATAAAGATGGCGCTGAGCCACTTTCTTGAAGTAACTTCACCAGCACCGTCATTCTGGTGAAGTTACTTCCATAGTGCTTCTGCAAAGAGCGTCCCAGGATTTAGACCCAGCAAAGATGTGGAAATATGCAGGGCAAGTCATGTCTTACTAACTGGAGTTTTTCCAAGGAGGTGACAAAGCTGATTGATGAAGGTAGAGTTGTGGATGTCATCTACATGGATTTTAATAAGGTGTTTGACAAGGCCCTTCTTCGGAGGCTCATCCAGAAGATTAAGATGCATGGGATCCACGGTGACTTGGCCATTTGGATTTGGGATTGGCTTGCCCATAGACGCAGAGGGTAGTGGTCGATGGGACTTACTCTGGCTGGAGGTCCGTGGCTAGTGGTGTTCCGCAGGGATCCGTACTGGGACCTCTGCTGCTTGTGATAGATATAAATGACCTGGATGAAAATGTAGATAGGTGGTTTAGTAATTTCACAGACGATACAAAGATTGATGGCACTGTGGATAGTGTAGAAGACTGCCAAAGGATGCAGCGGGATATCGATCAGTTGCAAAATGTGGGCAGAGAAATGTCAGATGCAGTTTAATCCGGCCAAATGTGAGATGTTGCACTTTGGGAGGTCAAATGTAAAGGGACTGTTAATGGCAAGACCCTTAACTGTGATGATGTAGAGGGATCTTGGTGTCCAAGTCCATAGCTCCCTGAATATGGCTGCACAGGTTGATAGGGTGGTAAATAAGGCATATGGCATGCTTGCCTTTATTTGTCAAGGCAATGAGTTCAAGAGTCGGGAAGTTATGTTGCAACTTTATAAAACTCTAGTCAGGCCGCATCCAGAGTATTGCTTTCAATTCTGGGGCTTCATTATAGAAAGGATGTGGAGGTTTTAGAGAGAGTGCAGAAGAGGTTTACCAGGATACTGCATGGATTAGAGGGTATATGCCATAAGGAGAGGTTGGACAAACTTGGGTTGTTTTCTCTGGGTTGGCAGAGGCTGAGGGGAGACCTGATGGAAGTTAATAGGATTATGAGAGACATAGATAGACAGTCAGTATCTTTCTCCCTGGGTCAAGATGACTAATACTGAAGGGCATGCATTTAAGATGAGAAGGGGTAAGTTCAAAGGAGATATGCAGGGCAAGTTTGTTTCCCCCCCCCCCCCCCCCACACACACAGAGAGTGGTGACTGCCTGGAATATGCTGCCAAGGGTGGTAGTGGAGGCAAATACACAATAGAGGCATTTAAGAGGCTCTTAAATAGGCAAGTGAATGTGCAGAGAATGGAGGGATATGGACATTGTGTAGGCAGAAGGGATTAGTCTAGTTAGGCATTTAATTACAAGTTTAATTAGTTCGGCACAACATTGTGGGCCGGAGGGCCTGTTCGTGTGCTGTACTGTTCTATGTTCTAAATAGTGATATATTTCCAAGTCACTCTGGGATGCAACTTGGAAGGGAACACGTAGGGCATGGCATTCCCATGTACTTGGGAATGGTATGCCCAAATGGACTGCAGTTGACCATTTTGGTAGTAGAGCTCACAGATTTCAAAGGTGCTTTTAAAGCCAAGATAAGGAGCCACAAGCATTTTGTAGGTGATATACACTGCAACCACCATACACCACAGGCATAAGGAATGAAAGTTTAGGGTGAAAGATCCAATACTGATCAATCAGGCTGCTTTATTCTGGATAGTGTTAAGTTTCTTCAGTGCTCTTGGGAATGCACTCATTCAGGCAATTGGATATTATTCCATGACATTCCTAACTTGAACCTGATAGATGGTAGAAAGACTCTGGAGTGCCACTTGCCACATGATACACAGGCTTCCATGTACGCTTTTAGGCACATGGCTAAAAGATTGTGACTTGAATGGTGACACCCTCCCTGTTGGTTCGGCAAGGGGAGGGAGTGACAGCAAAAGTAATGCCTGTGAATTTCAAAACCAAATGGTTACATGCTTAGTCTCTTGTTGGAGATGATCATTGCCTCAAATCGTTGCAGCACAAATATTAACTACTGCTAATTAGACCTTGCCTAAATGTTGTCTTATGGCTTGCAGGCATGATCTGCTTCATTTACAAAGGAGTTGAGAATGGAACTGAACTTCTTGCAATCATCAGCAAACATCCCCACTTCTGAAGAACTTCACAAATAAAAGCAGGATTAGGCCTTTCAGGCCCTTTTACCTGCCCTTGGCTGATCTTCTACCTCAGCACCACTTTCTCACACTCCCATATTCCTCCATTCCCCTAACATCCAAAAATTGGTCAATCTCCCACTTGATTGTACTCAGTGACCAATATACACTGTTCTCTTCATTGCAGAATTCCAAATATTCACAATATTCTACCTGCACAAATTTCTATATTTAGTCTTCACCATGGAGAACATTGCAAATATCCCTAAAATAAAGATGGGCTAATTTCAACTAATAGGAAGGAACTTGTAAAAAAATCCCAATCACAAAGGATGAAGTATTTGAAAACCTCACAGGCCTAAAAGCGGACAAACCACCAGTGCCCTTTGGCTGGCACCTGAGGATTTAAAAGAAATGGCTGTGGAGCTACTGTGTGCCCTTCAATAGAACATTTTCAAAACTCACTGAATTCTAGGAGGGTGCCAGAAGATTGGAAAACAGCCAATGTGACTCCCTTGTTCAAAAATGGAGGAAGACAGAAGACAAGGAACTACATGCCATTTAACTTAACATCCATTGTTGGCAAGATGTTAGAATCAATAATCGAAGAGGAAATAACTATCATTCAGGAAAGCTGAATATAATCAAACCCAGTCAACATGGGTCAATGAAATCATGTTTGACAAATTTGCTTGATTTCTTTGAGCAGGGAACAGGGACAGTTAAGAGAGGACAACCTGTAGATGTTGTGTATTTAGGTTTCCAAAAGGTATTTGATAAGGTGCCACATAAGAGGCTGATGTATAAGTTAACAGCCCATGCTACTGGAGGAAGTGTATTAACATGGATTCAGAACTGGCTGCCACATGCACAACAGAGAGTTAGAATAAATGGGTCCTTTCAGGCTGGAGGGATGGAACTAGTTGAGTACCCAGGGATCGGCTCTTAGTATTATTTACATTTACATGAATGACCTAGAAGAGAGAACAAAATTTCCAAGTTTGCCAATGATACAAAAACAGGTGCAAGAGCATATTGTGATTCTGCAAAAGGGTGTAGATATATTGAGTAACTGGGCAAAGACTTGGCAAATAGACTTTAATGCAGCTAGTGTGAGGTCATGCACTTCAGCAAGGGGAAACGGAAGGCGGATTATCTCAATGAAGAGAGACTCCAAATGCGTGAAGATACCCACTTTAGACTAAGACAGAGCAGGATAGAATACTTTCTAAATGGCAAAAGGCTAGAAATACTGGAGGTCTAAATACATTGATTTACAAAATATGAAAAGGCAGTTCCAAAGAATAAACAAAATACTGACAGACTGCTGGTCTTTATATTTGTAGCATGAGAGTTATAGGTTTTACTGCAATTAGACAAAGCTCTAATTAAATTGATCCTGGAACACCATTAGCAATTCTGGATATCACAACTTAGGAAGGACGTATGGGCTGACAGACAGTGCAACACTGATTTATCATAATAGTACCAAAGATTAAATTCTAAGGAGCTATTGTTCAAACTAAGACTGTATTCCCGTGACTCAGGGTATTCGGGACAATTTGACCAAAGTGTTCAAGATATCAAAGGGAAATTGGAGGGTCATTAGAGAGAGGCCATTAAAACTAAGGGTGATGGCATAAAAATTGGAAAATGTCTGAATTATATAGGCAAACACATACAGTTTTCAGCTCTCCTCCACAAAAAGCAATTGATATGACAAATGAATTGTTAATCTAGGTTTATGTTCACCACAGACATTAAGTGGCTTGAAGTAAAAGGTAAGAATATAAACATCGATCACAGATCATCCAGGATCTAATTGAACAACTACACTATCTCAAAGCATTAAAGGGCTTACTCCTATTCCTAGTTTCCTAATCCTTAGTTCAAGTAAATATCGAGCACCTGGACGATGAGGAACTGACAGACAGCAACACAGACTTTGTTAAAAGAAATGTTAAAACATTCCACACTAAGGTACCCATTAAGTATTACTGCACACAGCACAGTGTACAGGGGAACAGAAGATCCCAGCAAGCAACGAGCTAAGAGAGCTTGCCTCCATTCTTTACAGCAAATGACAGAGCTGAAGTCCTTAGGGGCACAGCACACACTCCAAGACTCATGCATTGGATGACTCATGAGGATGGATAACACTGAGCTCAATCACAAGGGCAGGGAATGTTGGCTCTCAAATGAATTTTTCCAACAATATATCAAAGCCAAATAGTCAACCATCATTCAAATGTTCAGTTTATTAACTCTGCAGTGCACCCATTCTTACATAGCCTTTGTAACAGCAGCATTTACTGCCAGTTCAGATTGTGATCATTATTTTCATGGGGATGAGAATTTCAACCTTTCGGTCCATGAAGGAGAGTAGGTATAAAATAGTGAAGATCATCACTTTCATTGATTTTTTTTCATTCTCTTTACTGAGAGATAATCCCACAGTATGACAACATACCTGCTCCAGCTCAACTTTCCTACCATGTGCCTTTGTTGCCCATCTGCCCCTGTTAGTGGTGAGAACAACCACCTGCAGCTCAACCCTCAAGGTCCTAAGCTCTCCTCCTGACAGACTGCCTGCAACGGGAAGGTGATTTATTACCCTCTCCTGGCCTAGAGAGCATCTATCACATCCTTGATGCTTGCATGCACAGTACAGAAGTTGAAGGCCACAGTTAACCTTCACATCAAGAGGCAGTGCTGTGTGTACCCTTGTGCTCAGTTCCAGTTGCCACTGCAAGAGAGGATTCCTGTCCTGCTGTTCTGCAGCCTCCTCATGCACTGGTCCTCTCACACGTCTAGCTAATTTGAGGTTAAGAAAGAGGTAGTGTTGGAGTTTCTGAAAAACATTAGGACAGATAAGTCCCCGGGACCAGACGGGATATACCCCAGGTTACTATGGGAGATGAGGGAAGAAATTGCTTCAGCATTGACGATGATATCTGCATCCTCCCTGGCCATAGGAGTGGTACCAGAGGACTGGAGGATGGCTAATGTGTTCCCTTGTTCAAGAAAGGTAATAGGGACAATCCTGGGAATTATAGACCAGTGAGTCTTACATCACTGGTGGGCAAGCTATTGGAGAGGATTCTTAGGGACAGGATTTATGAGCATTTGGAGAAGCGTAGTCTTATTTGGGATAGTCAACATGGCTTTGTGAGGGGCAGGTCATGCCTCATGAACCCAATTTTTTTCAAGGAGGTGACAAAATAATTAAGGTAGAGTGGTGGATGTGGTGTATATGGACTTCAGTAAAACGTTTGACAAGGTTCCCCATGGTGGGCTCATCCAGAAAGTCATGAGGCATGGGATCCCTGGAGACTTGGCTGCGTGGACTGGGAATTGGCTTGCCCACAGAAGGCAGAGGGTGGTAGTAGATGGAGAATATTCTGCCTGGAAGTCAGTGACTAATGGTGTTCCACAGGGATCTGTTCTGGGACCCTACTCTTTGTGATTTCTATAAATGACTGGATGAGGAAGTGGAGGGATGGGTTAGTAAGTATGCAGATGATACGAAGGTTGGAGGTGTTGTGGATAGTGTAGAAGGTTGTCATAGGTTACAATGGGATATCAACAGGATGCGGAGTTGGGCGGAGAAGTGGCAGATGGAGTTCAATCCGGACAAGTGTGAAGTGATACACTTTGGAAGAACGAACATGAAGGTGGAGTAAGTACAAGGTTAGAGGCAGGATTCTGAGCAGTGTGCAGGAACAGAAGGATCTTGATCCATAGATCCCTCAAAGTTGATAGGATGGTTAAGAAGGTATATGGAGTGTTGGCCTTCATTAGTTGGGGGATTGAGTTCAAGAGTCGCGAGCTAATGTTGCAGCTCTATAAAACTCTGGTCAGACCACACTTGGAGTATTGTGTTCATTTCTGGTCACCTCATTACAGGAAGGATGTGGAAGCTTTAGAGATGGTACAGAGGAGATTTACCAGGACGTTGCCTGGATTAGAGAACATGTCTTATGACGATAGGTTGAGTGAGCTAGGGCTTTTTCTCTTTGGAGCAATGCAGGATGAGAGGTAACTTGATGGAGGTGTATAAGATTGTGAGGGGCATAGATGGAGTGGACAGCCAGCACCTAGCCAATACCAGAGGACATCTGTTTAAGGTCAGAGGAGGAATATTCAGGGGAGATGTCAGAGGTAGGCTCTTTACACAGAGAGTGCTGGGTGCCTGGAATGCACTGCCGGGGGTGGTTGTAGAGGCCGATACAATAGGCATATTTAGATAGGTACATGGACGTAAAAAAAATGGAGGGTTATAGGCTGTGCAGGAGGGAAGGGTAGATTGATCATGGAGAAGGTGTACATATAGTTCAGCACAACATTGTGGGCCGAAGGGCCCATACTGTGCTGTACTATTCTATGTTCTAATGATAACCTCTCCCCAAACTCTTCAAGGCAAAAAAAACCCTCCTGCTGCTCCAGACTGCCAAATTTCCTTCCTGCCATTAATATAGATGTTATTGTTGCTGCTGTCATTGCTGCTCCTGTTTCAAGGATCGTGTCAACTTCAATTTTAATCCCAAAGAACATTCCTATCATTTCTGGCGCTCCTATGGCCTGTGAAACCCTACTTGGGAGCTGCAGAATAAAGTCAGCAGTACAATTGCTCTTTACATCATCCATATATGAAAAGGTATATTAATGATCTTGTTATAATTAAGAGAACTGGTGCAGGAAACAATTCATCATCCTCCAAAATAAATATTAACTTAATTGCTCTCCACTGCCAAAGATGACAAATATTTCCATGAACAGCTCTGATGACAAGAAAACACTCAGTGTTTTGGAATGGAAGAGTGGCCATTAATCAAATATGAAATAACTGCAGCTGCCAGTTTGGAAAAAATAACAATTCAGGTCTTAAACTGTACTGTCATTTATGTTGAAATCCCAAAGCTTTAGTCATTCTTTGTCCCCAAATAATCTTCAGTCATAGAACTGTACATAGAGTGGAGTCATTCACCTCATCATACTTGCACCCAAAAGAGCTCCTCAATTGGTCTCACACCCCAACGTTTTGTCAATAAGCCTGAAACTTCTCTTATCTTTCCAATCATTTCTGAAGTTTGTTATGGATGCTGTCACATTTTACTCTTCAGATGTGAGGAAACATCTTTTCATTAAAAAAAATCCTCAACTTTCATCAATTCTTTTAAATGTATGATCTCTAATTATCAGCTGATGTGGCTGTTGTATCTCCTTTTCAGTTTTTCTCTGTCCCCTCCCCCGATATATTCTCTGAATTATTTTGCTCAATCTCCTTTTGGTTTCTAACCTGATATTCATGAAATACCTTTAACCAATTCATTTTTATCTACACTTCCTTTCACATCCAAAGGCTTATTGCTGTGGATGCCCCATCCTCCATGCCATGTTAAAGGTTTGGTTTATACCTGAACTATACCCTTCATAAAGACCTGCCATTACACATTTACTGGTATTCTGGCCACTCAGCATCCTAATGGCAATTCCATATCAAATCACTAAAACTGGCCTTCTTTTGTGAATTCGTTTGCCCCTTGCCCATTTCCGGAAATGCATTGAACTTAATTGTATTATGATTATGATTGGCAACAAATTCTCCCACAGCAACACACTCCACTTTCCCTGTTTCATTCACCATAACTAGAACCAGCAGAGTCTCCATCCTTGTTATGCAAGAAGCACAGTAATTTAAAAAGTTTTCCCACTTTTTCTACTAACAGAACTCCCTTTTATCAGTGCTCTGTTATTTCTCCATTTCCTTGATTTAAATTTGACACATTTTAGGTAGCCTCAGTCCAAGTTAGAATTACAGTTTCTGAAAGGATAGGTTCACATTGAGAATGAGAATATACTTATTTCTGCACGCTTTTATTCTGTTGCAAGGTGGTAGTAACTTGGTACAAGGGCTGCAGTGAAATAACCTGGAACATAAGGAAGTTTGCAAAAGTGAAAGGTGACTGATGGGCCTTGACAGGATGGATGTGGAGAGGGTGGTTACTCTTCTAGAGAATCTAGAACTAGGGGTCACTGATTAAAAAAAGTTCACCTATTGAGGCCAGAGACAACATTGTTTTCCTCCAAGCTTTTGGAACTATCTTCCTCAAAACACACTTGACACAGAGGCTTTGGATATTTTTAAGGCAAAGGTGGATAGATACTGACTAAACAGTAGAGTTGAAAGTTACCATGTGCAGGCAGGCATGCAGAGTATAGGTGACTATCAGGTCAGCCATCATCTCATTAAATGGCACAATGAACTCGAGGGCCTGAGGGATCTATTCCTGAAAAATGATTTGCAATTCCCTCAGTTTATGTTGAGCTTCAGCTGGATCATGTCAAGAAGTCAGAGTGGGAGTGCAACAGAAAATTTAAAATTAAGTTCCATGCAGTCCTGGAAAAGGCAAAAGATGAATGGTGAACACACAAAATAAAAGAATGCCGTGCTTGCACCTGTAAACTTAATGTAGTCGTTCTGCAGCGTGGTCACCCAGCCAGGATCTGCAAGGAAATTTCCACATACGTTGGTTTTAAAAGACCGCTCCTTATCTTGAAACTATCTCCCCTCAAAAATCAAAAGTACACATCTTACAGTTTCACCTAGGACAAACTTTGCAGCCATAGAGAAAGGGGAAAAGGGCAGCTCATAGACTTGTCAGAGCATGTGTGTTGCTCTGCTTCAAAAATCTCATCTGCAAACACTTCCTGTTGCAAAGTCATCCCGGTTTCAACAATCTTTTACGTATAGAAATCTCATAGCCTCTCAGTTCATTCTCAATAATTTGTTTTCTATGTCCTAAATATATCTTGGTTTACTGCCTTAAAACTGGCAACATTTCTGACCTGCTATACAATTTATTTTCCTTTTTCTTAGTTATCCTTTTGTGGATTTAATAACCTTCCAATAAATTTTTGAAATTTAATACTTGAAAGTTTCTAACGTATCTCAGCACTTGGAAAAAGAACAATCGCTCAACATTCCTTAAAATCCACAACCGTCTGTTATTAATTAACAGAAATTCTTACCTCCTACGTAATACTTGGCATTGTTATCTTTTTTCCAACTAAATTTGCCCAAACCTATACGTGCTTTGCTTTCAATAAAATATTATTTTATTTTTCTTATTTCTTACTTCAGGAGGTTCAAAGATCCACATTATAATGTTTTGAAATTTAATCCTTCGATCATTCTAACATATTTGAATACTTGACCATTGGAACAGGAGTAGGCAATCATTGCTGATCATTTCTCAACTCCATGATGAGGCCTTTTCTTCCTGCCTCTATCGAATAAAACTCAAATAAACAGAGGTTTAAAAGTTTAAATTCACCCACAAGTCTTTGATGGGGATAATCTGTAGATTTTCTTCACCTTTTGTACAATGAAATACTTCCTGATTTTTAATCTAGATGACAAAGCTCCAATTTTAAGAGTCTAGCTTTGGATTTCTAAAGCAAAGGAAATAGTTTCTTAGCTTGTATTCAATTGAATCTCTTTATTATGTTAAGGACCCGTCAATCTTCTAAACTCAGGAGAATACGAATCAAGTTAATACAACCTATTTTAACACTTACAATCCATCTCATGAAACTGCTCTTCATCCCCAAAGTCAGTATACCTTTCCTGAAGTTTAGTGATAAAGATGAACATGAAAAATCCAGATTAAGTTTGGTATTCATAAATTCCATTGTCATAAAAGTGTGTCCCAGATTAGATGGCAATTCTCCCAAGCATTGCCTCCTGCTCCCTGGTAGGGCAGCAATTAAAATTTCCCACTGCAACACATCCTCCCCTCAGCTCCTCTCCATAACTTTTCCATAGAACACTAAAGCACAGGACTAGGCCTTTTGGTCCACAATGTCTGTGCTGACCATGACGCCAAATGAAACTAATCCCACCTTCCTGCACATGGTCTGTACCCCTCCATTCCCCTCATATTCATGTGACTGTCTAAATGCCTCTTAAACACTATCTTGTCTGCTTCCACCACCACCCTGGCAGTGCATTCCAAGAACCTACCACTCTGCATAAAAACACTTGCCCCGCACATCTCCTTTAAACTTTCCCTCTCTCACCTTAAAACAATGCCCTCTCGTACTTGACATTTCTATCCTGGGGAAGAATGTCTGACCAATCATGCCTCCCATACTTTTATATACTTCTATCAGGTCTCCTTTCAGCCTCTGACACTCCAGAGAAAACAATCCAAGTCTGTCCAAACTCTCCTTAAAGCTAGTACTCTTTAACCCAGGCACTATCCTGGTGAACCTCCTCTGCACCCCTCTCCAAAGCCCCACATTCTTCCTGAAATGGGGAAACTAGAAGTGAACACAATACTCCAAGTGCAGCCTAACCAAAGTTTTATACATCTGCAATATGACCTCCTAACTCTCATACTGAATGCCCAACCAATTAATTTGGCTTCTTTACCACCCTATCTACTTGCATTGCCACTTTCAGGGAACTTTGCTCTTGCACCTCAAGATTCCTCTGTACATCAATGCTGTTAAGGGTCCTGCCATTAACTGTATACTTGCCCCTTACATTTGACCTCCGAAAGTGCAACACCTCACCCTTGACTGCATTAAACTCCATCTGCCACTTCGCCACCCAAAACTGGAACTGATCTATATCTTGATATATCCTTTGACAACCTTCTTCACTATCCACAATTCCACCAATTTTTGTGTCATCTGCAAAGTTACAAACCCACCTATATACTTTTTCATCCAAGTCATTTATATGTAGTGTGTATGTCACAAACAACAGAGGTCCCAGCACCGACCCCTGCAAAACAATTCATGGGATTGTTGGCAATACACTTAAATTACCAGGCTAGTAATTCAGTAACCTGAACTAACAATCTAGTTTCATGAATTCACTTTCCAACAGGACTTAAATTCATTGTTTGAATAAATGGGAATTTCCTTCTGCAGAGGGCTGTGTTCCTTAATACACTGAAGCCTGAAGTTGGTCTATCTTTTGTAGCCAAAGAAAACCAAGGAATATTCAGATCAGGTGCAAGTGGATTTCAGGGAAAGGACCAGACATTAAGTTCTGATCCAATTTCTCATGTCAATTTAACAGCCTGATGGTTCACATTAATTCCTGTCTCAGTGACATCACTTGCAGAAAGCTGCAAATGACTGATATTCAGTCAATGGGACTGGGTAAGTCAAGAATGTTAATGGAGGAAATGCAATCTGACATCATTGGCTTTCTAAAGTCATAACAGGCAGAGGCAATGGGGATCTGTAACCAGAGGAAGTGTGAAAATTGTGAGTGGGGGTGATGGATCTGGAGGGTGCCTTAAAATGAGGATGGACTGAAAGCAGGAAGATATGAAATCAGGATGTACTAAAGTTGTTCAGCACTGAATTTGGGCATCAGGAAATCGGGGAGCTCTGAAATTGAGGAGGTGTGAACTTGGGGCACACAGAATTTTGGAGAGTTCTTAAATCACAGTCACTGTTAGGACATATTGATATCTATTTTTGACATTAACTTGTGAACATGAGCATTGTTTCAAAGTTCACAGATGACATAAAATGTGGAAATACAATAAGCAGCGAGAGGATGGTAACATTCTTCAGGAAGATAAGCAGATGAAAAATAAAATTTAATACAAATAAGTGCAAAGCAAAATATTATTGGGAGAGAGACTGGAGAGACAGGATATAAATAATTTAATACAATTTCAAAAGTATGGCAAAAACAGATCATGGAATGTACACACACAAGGATTTGAAGCTTACTGGGCATGTTCAGAAGGCTATTAAAATACATATTGTAGCGGTTGCTACCGCGGAATAAAACAAGACTCTACTCGGAGGATTGCCAAACAGAACTGGTTTATTTTCCTGCCTTGCGCGGGCCCTTTAAGGGAGAATGTTCCCGCCCAAAACAACCAGCAATGACGTAAGTCCTACGTCATCAGGACTTTCCCGCAGCGCGGGTTTCTCCCCGTCGCTCGGAAAGACGAGGCCCGCCCGCCATCTTGGGCCTCGTCGCTCCGACGCCGCGCGACCCCGACTGCCGAGCCGGTTCGCCCCGACTAGACGGTGAGTCACCACACAACCCCCCCCCCAGAACCGGCGAGACAGTCCCCAAGGTTCCGTGGCTATGCCAGCTGCCGCTTAGGGGGGCGGCCTCTGCGTCGCGGCGTGGCAACCTCGACAGGCTGTTGCAGATCCAAATGGGCCGGTTTGAGGCGGTCCGCCGTGAAAACCTGTTCCCTGCCTCCAATGTCCAAAATAAAAGTGGATCCGTTATTCCATATGACTCGGAACGGTCCCTCATATGGTCGTTGCAATGGCGCCCGAGGTGTGCCCCTGTGAACGAAAACAAACTTACAGTCCCGTAGTTCCTTGGGCTGGCAGGATGGGGCTTGACTGTGCCGTGAGGTGGGAATCGGGGCCAAGGCGCCAAGCTTCTCGCGCAGTCTTTGTAGGACTGCTGGGGGTTGTTCCCCTTGGTCCCGAAGGGCAGGTATGAAATCCCCGGGGACAACTAGTGGCGCCCCGTATACAAGCTCAGCTGACGAAGTGTGGAGGTCTTCTTTTGGGGGCAGTGCGTATGCCGAGCAGGACCCAAGGCAGCTCGTCAACCCAGTTAGGACCCTTCAGGCGGGCCATCAAGGCCGATTTCAGATGGCGGTGAAAACGTTCCACCAACCCGTTTGATTGAGGATGGTAGGCTGTGGTGGTGTGCAGCTGCGTCCCTAGCAGGTTTGCTAATGCAGCCCAGAGACTGGAAGTGAATTGGGTGCCTCTGTCTGAAGTGATGTGGGCCGGAACGCCAAAACGTGAGACCCAAGTTGTGAGCAGCACCCAGGCGCAGGAATCAGTTGTGATGTCAGTCAGGGGGGTTGCCTCAGGCCACCTCGTGAACCGGTCCACGATGGTAAGGAGGTACCGGGCTCCTCTTGAAACCGGCAGAGGGCCCACGAGGTCGACGTGTATGTGGTCGAACCTCCTACGGGTAGGCTCGAACTGCTGTGGTGGGACCTTGGTGTGTTGCTGGATTTTTTGACGTCTGGCAGTGCGGACAAGTCCTGGCCCACTCACTGACCTGTTTGCGCAGGCCATGCCAGACAAACTTGCTGGCGACCAGTCGGACAGTAGATCTGATGGACGGGTGCGCCAACCCATGTACCGAGTCAAAAACGCGTCTCCGCTAGGCTGCAGGGACTATAGGGCGGGGCTGACCAGTCGCAACGTCGCAAAGTAGGGTCCGCTGACCTGGACCAACCAAGAAATCTCGGAGCTGCAGACCCGAGACTGCGGTTCTGTAGCTGGGCAGTTCGTCGTCGGCTTTGCTGTGCGTCAGCTAGGGCCGTGTAGTCGACACCCAAGGATAGGTTGTGGATGGTTGGTCTGGAAAGTGCATCAGCAATGACATTATCCTTTCCGGAGACATGTTGGATGTCAGTTGTGAACTCGGAAATGTAGGATAAATGTCTCTGCTGACGAGCTGACCAGGGATCGGAGACTTTGGAGAAGACAAAGGACAGAGGCTTATGATCGGTGAAAACGGTGAAAGGCCTGCCTTCTAGAAAGTATCGGAAATGCCGGACCGCCAGATACAGCGCTAGTTCCCGATCAAAAGCGCTGTACTTCAGTTCAGGCGGTCTAAGGTGCTTGCTGAAAAATGCCAAGGGTTGCCAGCGGCCTTCGAGTAGCTGTTCCAGTACCCCACCCACCGCGGTGTTGGACGCGTCTACCGTGAGGGCAGTCGGGACGTCAGTCCTGGGGTGTACCAGCATCGTGGCGTCTGCCAGGGCGTCTTTGGCCTTAACGAAAGCAGCCGCAGCCTCGTCAGTCCAGGTGATGTCCTTGCCCTTACAGCCAGCAGCGAGAACAGAGGGCGCATGATACGGGCTGCTGCAGGGATGAAACGATGGTAAAAGTTGACCATCCCAAGGAATTCCTGTAGGCCTTTGACTGTGTCGGGGGCGGGCAAAATGGCGGATAGCATCCACCTTGGCGGGTAGGGTGTTGCCCCGTCGCTGGTGATTTTGTGGCCGAGGAAATCGACAGAGTCAAGTCCGAATTGGCACTTGGACGGGTTGATCGTGAGGCCGAAATCATGGAGGTGGGAATACAGCTGGCGGAGGTGGGAAAGGTGTTCCTGGCGGTTACGGCTGGCGATCAGTATGTCATCCAAGTAAATGAACATGAAGTCCAGGTCTCGGCCTACCGCGTCCATCAGTCCGCTGGAAGGTCTGCGCGGCGTTCTTAAGGTCCGAACGGCATCCGAAGGAATTCGAACAGGCCGAATGGGGTGATAATCGCAGTTTTGGGGACGTCATCCGGATGGACCGGGATTGTGGTGGTATCCCCTAACGAGGTCCACTTTGGAAAAAGATGCGGGGCCCCGTGTAAGTTCGCTGCGAAGTCCTGGATGTGAGGGATGGGATAGCAGTCCGGGGTGGTGGCATCATTCAGCCTGCGGTAGTCGCCGCAGGGCCTCCACCCTCCGGTGGCTTTGGGGACCATGTGCAGGGGGGAGGCCCAGGGGCTGTCTGACCTGCGAACAATCCCCAGCTCCTCCATGTGACGGAACTCTTCCTTTGCCAGGCGGAGCTTGTCTGGAGGTAATCGTCTGCCGAGCCGGTTCGCCCGACTAGACAGTGAGTCGCCACAATATACTGTTTTTCCCTTTATAAACAGAGCCAAGGAAATGATGCTAAACCTTCATTAATCACTGCTTCAAACTCAACAGGGACAAACGTCCTGAAATTGCTTTCCATACCCTCCCTATCTCTCTTACACTGCAGCCCAACATCTACTTCTATGACCAAGTTAGTGGTCTAGTGTTCTACAATCACCTCAGGTGGCTCAAAGTTTGTTTCTTAACCTTTTCTACAAAACATCTTAAGATCTATAACTGCATTGAAAATTTCAGATCATCCATAACAAAACACTTGTTAATTAGGTGACCCTTTAAACATTACTGTTAGCACAACAGGCATACAGTACGTACCATCTACCAGGTGTACTGCAGCAGCTCAGCAGATTTCTTCAACAGCCTTTCAAAAATCATGAGCTTCACAACTTTGAAGGATAAAGATAGTTGACACACAAAGGAAAATCACCTTCAGCAAGATACCCACTAGCCGTATCATCCTCATTATCATGTTTGTATTTTTATTGGCTTCTTCATGGATTCCAAATTTATATTTGGCAAATGTCATAAACTTAGATTTAAAAATCTAGGTACTAAAGAAATCAGATGCAAGGAGAATGAATGGACAAACTGCAATCCACAAATGACAATAAAACATTGAGTCAGACAATCATACAGCACAGAAAAAGATCCTTTGACCCACCATGACCTTGCTATCAATCAAGTACCAATCTATTCTTATCCCATTACCAGAGTCATAATATAGTCTCTTTGCTTGCTTTGCCACCGTCTGAGTAAAAAAATTTCTTCCTCAGATTCCCTCTAAACTTCCTACACCTTGATCCCAAACCTATGCCCTCTTGCTTTAGATACCTCTGCATGAAGAAATATTTCTGACTAGCTATTCCATGCCCCTCATAATTCTGAGTACCTCTCTCACATCTCCCTTCAGGCTCCTCCCTCCCATTCACCGTTCAATGTCTAGCTTATTTATCATCCTAAAATACATCACCTTGCACTTATCATAATTAAACTCCATCTTCCATTGCTCTGCCTCCTTAACAATCGTGACTCCGATATTCATAGCCAAATCATTCACATATATAACAGCAGGAAGTCCGACCACTCATGTTTGCAGTACACTACTTATCATGGGCTTCTAACCAAAAAACAACCCTCCATTATCATCCTCTACCTCCTAATGCAGGGCCAATTTCCAAACTTGCTTTGGAATCCATGACCTTGAATCATAAGGATTCATTTCCCATGTGGGATCTTGTCAAAATCCTTAGTTAAGTCCACGTAGATCACATCAACCACACTGCCCTCATCAATACATCACGTTCCTTCTTCAAAATATTCAATCAAATTTATTAGTCAGGATCTCCCCGTAACAAAGCCATGCTGACCAGCTTTGATTAATCCCTGCATTTCCAAGTTTAGATTACTACTGCCCCCTCATAAACAAGACTTGAGGAAATAATAAAATCTTTGACAGTTAACATGTTCCAGTAGTTGTGGGAGGGAAGGGCTAGATAGATCGTAGAGCAGGATAAAATGTTGGCACAACATCGTGGGCCGAAGGGCCTGTACTGTGCTGTAATGTTCTATGTTCTAGTCATGAATGTAACCACTATAAAAGCATTAAAAAACATTTACATGAAAACAGTTACACTTACTTTCATGTCAGAATTTAAAATCCCTGGAATAGGTCTGCCACACTGAAGAGCATCAGAAGTACATAAACAGAAACAAAAGCAATGCAGTCACACTGGTTTGCTCTGACACAAAGGTGTAATTTTGTTCCCAATCTGAAATCCTTTATCAGTACCAACTAACCCCTTAATAACCACAGAGCTTTTATCAATTCAGCTTAATGGATAAAATTTATTTCTACACAGAATCCTTATGCATCAGAAAAGCAGCAACAGAATAGCAAGTTATGACTATAGAATGTTAAAAGACAGATTTGCTGAGAAATTTAACTCAAAAATTTTCAGCTTCATGCAACTAGAGATTGATACTTGCCAAAGTAAATGCAATAATGGCCATTTCCATGTCATGTTATATCACTGTGCAAACCCAATTGAACACTTGAACACCTGCATCACACTCGCTCTTGACATGACTTCTCTTTTTGGAGTGCATGCAGTGCCGCAATTCCTTGCATAATTCTCTTTTTGGAACTTGCACCATGTTCATCCATGAGCCTCCAATCATTGTAACAGTTGGCAATCTGATCCATTCCTGTCCCACCTTCTATAATGCAGCGATCTGATGCCACTTATTTGCTAACCCTTGCTATCTTCCCATTCCACTCTACACCAGCACAAACCAAAGGGGCCCATGGTAATGAATGCCCAATCCCATGCTCACCCCAGACTGGGCAGCACATTTTTGGTGCTGTAAACATTCCATACCCAATCAGGCATCAGGCAATTCTGAACATTGCAGTAGAGGGCCAGCAAGTACTGCTGCTACACCCTTTACAGGGCATGGGTGCAATATTTGCATGTGCAATGCAATTCAACTTAGTGGGAAAAAACTTCAAAACAAGATCAGGGACTTACTACAACTTTCATTAAGTCCACAATTTTCCTTTCTAGCTCTCCTTGCATGTTTACAACAATGCACAGAGGCACCCAAACATCTTCAATGCCATACATACAAAGAAG
The DNA here is from genome assembly GCF_009764475.1 of Pristis pectinata. Classification (NCBI taxonomy): domain Eukaryota; kingdom Metazoa; phylum Chordata; class Chondrichthyes; order Rhinopristiformes; family Pristidae; genus Pristis; species Pristis pectinata. The sequence continues at coordinate 95,402,104 of NC_067407.1, read as the reverse complement.
GATGGTACTTCTTTATTTTGATGTGTGCATGCTATGCCAATGTGTACAGATACAGATGTTCACATTTATTGGGAGACCTCCTGTCACATTACTTAAATGGAACAAGGCAATGGAACCCAATGCTTGGAATCCACTTCAGGTTCCTTCCAAAAAAAAACCAGTCCCTTACTTGATCCTCTACAATCCCCAATCTTTCCCACTCCCACACCACCCATCCCCAACAGTCCCTTGGTCTTTATCCTCATCCACTCCAAGCATCTCCTCCCCTTCAAGCCCAACCCTCCCCAAACCTTGCAAATATCGCCATCCCTCCTCACCAATGACCTGACCTTTCAGTTCCAGGTCTAATGCTTTGAAATTCCTGTTCCATGCAAACCCAGAGCTCTCTCTCCCCATGATGAATGCGCCCTCCCCATACCTTGCCCCAAGCCCAGGACACACCTAATTCTCAAAAGGAAAAGCTCACAAAGGAGATGATTCTGAGCATACATGGGAACAGAGTGTGCCAAACTTACTCTGTATCAATAAACATTTTGTCCCTAATGCACTATGGGATTTTTAGTGGAGGTACCCCGAACAAAGTTTTTGGCTGCCAGGCATTGTTGAATAAATGTGCCTTTCTGGAAAACTTTAAGTGCCATATCCCAAGCAGCCTGCAGTATTAATTCAGGATACCTTTCAAGCAATTAACGTAATTAACAGCCCAACCAGTTGGCAAAGCCTGCAGCACAAGGCAGCAACTAAGGTGAGTGCAGCTATGTCATTAGGCAGATTATAATTGCAGAGTCTCCATGAAAGAATTGATCACAGGTGGCTGTGGGTGAAGTTAATGGTCATAGAAGTAGACAGTGATTGGAGGAAGTGGATCGTGCTAAGTTGTTTCTGACTATGCAAGGTGTGCTGATAGATGATGTTCACATATCTTTCGAAGACTTCAGAAAGAAGTATGGGTTCCTGCCCTTCTGGCCCATTTTTGCTGGCTAGATTTCCTGAAGAGAAGAACTCCCAGCCAGATAAACTCAATATTATAATCACTATTACAATAAAATCAGCCTCGACATATTCACATGACCACTCTATTCACAAAGAGCAGATAGGTTGACCACCCTTGTCCTGCATTTGGTTTAAAGGTGAAATGATTAGGTTCAGGGCCAGATCAGTTCTTATTTTAGATGTTTAGCTATCCAGTCTTCCACTTGAACACAATTCACCCATTTTGGGAAGCTAATTACCTCTTATTTTTCCCACTCTATGCTGAGCAGGTAACCATTCTGATAATTCAGGAATCCTGCATTGCTCCTAGTGCTGCCTTTTGGATGAGATGATAAACCAAAACCATAGTCTGCTCAGCTGTCTCAAATGAACATATGAAAAGCAGGGAGTTCTCCTGATCTCCTGGACAACACCACTCTTTCACCCAAGATCATTAAAACAGGATTAACAGATTATTTAATTTGTTGCTATTTATGAAAACACTAGACAAACTGGCCCCATCTGCCGATATAATCCCAGTTCCAAAAATTGTACATTGGTTGTGAATACTCTTGAGAACAGGAAAGACACATTACAAATACAAGATCTTTCATCTTTGACTTGTTTTCAGCTAAATTTGTTGGAGCAGATGACGAAGTGAAAGGCTATGTGGCACATTATCTAATTGCTTCTGATGATCACATATGTGGAATGCGCTGACTGTGGACATATGACAAAGATCTCCCAGTGTTTTGATGACTGGATTTTTTCCACATTGTGCACGTCTTCATATGTGGTATGAGCCAATAGACAGGAAATTTCTGCTGCACACATTTCCTGCATTAGGACTGGCCAATAAAAACTGTGAAAGATCAGAAAATGTCTCACAGAATGACTGAATTAGAGCCTCACTTTCAAAAATAGACAGTTCTTTAAGACATATTCCTTCCTTAAATCAGCTTGCCTGATAGCAAATTGATCAGAGCAGGTTCTGAACTCAAATATGTTGAACCTGCTTTGAACTGTTTTATCTGTCTACAATGGTAAACTGTGAGAACTTCGCTTACATTTGAATTTGGAGCTAACTTGAGAAAGGTCACAGGCCAAATAACAATTCCGTTTTCAATGGGGTTACCTGATTATCTTTTTTTATTTACAGTTTTGATATCCCCATTGCACATAAGCAGACACGCATGACATGATTTAATTTCAACTCAAATTCAGAAATCACATGTAGAAGGCAGTTTGGAAAAAGCATCCCGTTTAAAAGAGAAAAACCCACTGCTATCTCTGAAAGGACATAAAAACAATACGAGTTGTCACCACATTTTCTGCTGAACTTAATAAGGCCCAAGAGGCCCTATTTCCCAGCAATGGGAAAAGTAAACCGGCTGCCAACACCGAAAAAATAGAGAAGACACATTTGCATTTGCAGACTGCTTTCCTTGGCCTTATTCTTTATAGGCAATACAGTACTTTTCAAGAAGTCACCGCTATAATATTGGAAATGCAGAAACTAATTTGTACTCACCAAACTTCCATAAACACCAACATGGTAAAACTATTTATGTACTCCTGATTACACAATAAATATGGTCTCAGATACCAAAAACTTTTCTGCCTTAATTCAAAACTGTGCCCTGGATTCTATTATGTCCTCATGACAAGGCAAACAGGGGATCAGTTTAATATTTCATCTCAGGCAATCTGGCAGTGCAGCACTGCTTCAGTACTGCACTAAATAATAGGTGGCTGCAGATCACTTTGGGTTGTCACAGATGCATCAGAAATCTCAAGGTCAGAAAAGGGGAACAGAATTTGATTCACTGACATCTTGTTATGTAGGCATCCACCCCACACCCTATTTTGGCAAGCAATCCTCTTTACACACACCTTTACTTTCATCACAACCAATATCATTCCAATTTAATGCACACAGAATCATTATCAACCTCCTCATGTCCTAATCAACTTTCTGCATCCACCACGATATTCACCCCAGTCCTGATGTAACACCAACTCAAGGATCCATCCAGATTCTCAGTACATGGTCATAAATGGCAGCGTTAAGATGATCCTCAAATGCTTGTCTGTGCTACATCCAATCCATTTGCTTGATTATCCCTTTCACCAGTCTACCACATCCAATGGATGTGGACAAAACTAGTTCTTCAATGTTTATTGAGAAAGCCTGCAAGAAAAGAAAGTCTGAACACCTGGAAGAAGAACTGTATGCAACCATCAACAGATGGCCAAGTTTAAAAATCAGAGGAAGAGGTTTTGATACATGTGCAGCAGGCAGTGGAATTACTCACACATTGAAGCAGGTTGACAGCATTAATACCCCAACTCAAAGCGTTAGCTAAAATGATTTCAGATTTTTATTAAGAAATATTGTTTTAATTATTTCTATTTTAACAGTAGCATACACTTACTAAACCATATTTATCTAATGCCATCACACAAAGAACAGGAGCTCACAGCTTACAATGACTCCACAAAAAAAAAACTCACTCCAGATGAGGGCACAATGCATGTGTGTTGGCAGCAGTGAGCACGTCGGTGGGGCCTCCAATACTGTTAGCCAGGATGTGAATAAGCAAATGACACAACAGAAGTGAGCACCACCAGAGTGGCAATTGAGCTACTGTGGACTGTTTATCAGCAGAGTTGAGCTATGTTCCACTAAGCAGAGATGCCAAACTCAAGACCTGGTGGTGGGGTACGAGTTGACATGGCCTCAATTAAATGGCACATATTAGAAGTGCATCAGTATCTGCTGCCAGGCGCCGTCTATCCCACCACACACATTCCACAATACTACAGAGCACAGAAGAGGCCTATCTGAAAAGTTTATGAATGATGAGACAGGATTTTGTTGCCAGTCAATCTTCCATCAAGATTCCAGTTGTGTCTGTGAACTTGAATCTTGGTTCCAATCAGCCTCTGAAAGTTCCCCTGCAAACAATGGCCACCCAGGTGTCTTCAGCCTTCTGCGTGCTGACAGATGGATTAAATGTCAGCTTCTCAAGAGTCACCATCAAGCTGCTCTCCTGCAGGGTGGCAAAAGTAATGAGCACAAATGAGTTCAGAAAGGGAAAGGGGTTAGAAGGAAAAATACATTTGTATTTGGGAGGTGGATGAAACTGGTGGTGAAATTGGTCATGCATGACAATTGAAAATGAAGAAAAATTCACTCACCTTGACAACTTGCATCAGATCATTAACGTTAAAGGAGGAAAAAAACTGGCAGGAGATGGGAAAAGAATAATAGGATCCAATGGGAAGCATCTTCAAATACCCATTAGAGATACGATGGGCCAAAGAGACACTTTCAGGGCTTTTTTTTTCGTTTCTGACTGTCTTATGTTCATGCCAGATGTATCAGTAAATACTACAGATTGAAATGAAACAAGTTAACTTAACAAACATTGGGAGACAACTGTCAATTTGGGTGCGGAAAACCTGGCAGAACAACCGACAAGAAAAAAATCCTGAAATTATGAGAAACAGAACTATCAAAATTACTGTTAAAATATACAGCAACGTTTACTTGTTGCTAAAAATGAGAGCATCAAATCCAAGTAAACAATGTATATACTTCACAAGAACAGTGTTAGATAAGTATATCTTTTGCTAAATTTTAGAAATTGCAAGACCAATAGAAAGAAATATGAAGTTATTTTACGGCAAGGGCAAAGAGAAGAATTTCTGATGGTTCTGGATGCCAATGAAAGGTCATGAGCAATCCACATGATAACTCACAATATGATTTGCGGTGAAAATACGGCCTTGGTCCTGATGAATGGCAAAAATTCAGCCTGGTGAAGAATGAGAGTGCTTTCCATAAGAATTGGTGGCCGCACCACAAATCAATGAGTCTTGGAATCAGCCAATCTTTCATTATACCTTCATTCCCACTTAATTTTATTCCAAAAGTCTCTCAGATTCTGATTCATATTGATCTAATGATCGTCAGGTACTGCCAGTTTCCTGGTACCCAGTCTGCCCAAGTAACTATACACATTTTACAACAGTTCACATTGGACAGTAACCAAGATCCACAAACTGTTGAAACCAAGGCCAGTTTACATTATGCTTTATTCATCTCCCTTTGTCATCTTAATATTGGAAAAAAAACTACCAAAAACTATAAAATAGTACTGAACAACAGCTGAAGTCAGAGCTACTAACAGTGGAGGAAAAGGGGAGATCAAATCAATGATTTTTCAGGAATAAGATCATTAGATTAGAGAAGACTGCAGAGCAGTCAGAAATAAATCAATATATCTTCAGTGGAAATCAAAAATTATAGATAGTATAAAAAGTATTCTTAGTATATTTGCTCTGATTTCAACAGTGCATCCAATGGTTCATTTCAAACTATAGATGAAGAGCTTGTATTCACAAACCATCATAATGCCACAGCATTGATTGCTCCCTACCTTGCCTTACAAAACCTGCAGGATTTCACTAACTATAATTTTTCCCAGATTTAACATTTTGTTTTGAGTTACAGCTGATCAGTTAGATCGGCAGGAGACCCATGGACAGAATGGCACTGCTATATCAGAGTGCAGATTCTCCAGTGAGAAACAGCTACAGTTTAGCTTCCAGCAACTACGAACTATGGATGAATCAAAATTGGGAAAATCTACTAGAAACATAGGCTGGTCTCCAAAAAAAAAATGACAGTACAGCTATTATGGACTGTCTTAATCATCTGGTGTTCCCTGAGGGAAGGTTGAAAGTCGAGGAGGCAGAAGATGATGCAGTTGCTGAACTGCTTACAGCTGCCATTGGTTGTTTTGGAAAGTTATTATGCAGACTGCCATGAGCAACTGGTTTAGAGTTGTGCAGTTTGACATGTGAGTCAGTTTAAATGCTTTGGAAACAAACAGTGCAAACATGTGACCTAGCATAATGATGAACAATACCGTTTACTTGTTGTTGTAAAAGATGACAACAACCTCGAGCATTTCAGAATCATGTTCATGTAATACCAACCTTTAAGGAGATATGGAGGATACTCCATGTCTAACCAGTTTTCTGAATGTGTGCTCCACTCTGCCAGCCCACTGGGAAATCTCAGATGGAACGATACTTCAGCGCCATTCAGAGAATCAGCTCTTAAAGTGCAAGGGAATGGTAGAGATGTGTAAAACAATGAAATTGTGCTGACTGTAACATGCTCCTGTTGTGCATACACAGCATTAGCATTTCCGTCAATGTTTAATGATATAGAGATTTTTGCTTTTGATCTTTTTAAAAGCTTGTGCATTCATACAATAGCTACTCAAAGTGGAAAGAGGAACTGAGGGTGATGATGTATTTGGAATAAGATGTTAATGATGCAATGGCTCAGTTTATGGGTTTCTCCAGTGCTGTAGTTGCCTTGAGTATGCGATCAAGGCAGATTTTAAACTAGATCAGTGTTGTAACTCATTTCTGAAATGAATGGGAAACCTTGTGGCAACATATGAATGAAGGTCACAAGTAATTAATACTGGGGTTGAAATGCATTCACACTTCTTTTTGGGCTTGAACTGGTCATTGCACTCTGTGCACATCTCCAGCAGGAAGCTAAACTACATTCACGTAGGGCCCTGGGGAGTGTGGTAGAACAGAGAGACCTAGGGGTACAATTACATTTGTCCTTGAAAGTGCCAACACAGGTATTGGTATTGTTTTTTTTATGTTGGCTTATTATTCACTTGTACCGAGTTACAGTGAAAAACTTGTCTTACATACTGATCGTACAGGTCAATTCATTACACAGTGCAGTTACATTGAGTTCGTACAGAGTGCATTGATGTAGTATAGGTAAAAACAATAGCAGTAAAGTGTCACAGCTACAGAGAAATTGCAGTGCAATAAGGTGCAAGGTCACAACAAGGTATATCGTGAGGTCAGAGTCCATCTCATCGTATAAGGGAACCGTTCAATAGTCTTATCACAGTGAGGTAGAAGCTGTCCTTGTCTGGTGGTACGTGCCCTCAGGCTCCTGTATCTTCTACCTGATAGAAGAGGAGAGAAGCGAGAATGATCTGGGTGGGTGGGGTCTTTGATTATGCTGGACAGCGAGAGGTAAAGACAGAGTCCAAGGAGGGGAGGCTGGTTTCTGTGACATGCTGGGCTGTGTCCACAACTCTCTGCAGTTTCTTGCAGTCCTGGGCAGAGCAGTTGCCATACCAAGCCATGATGCATCCAGATAGGATGCTTTCTATGGTGCAGCGATAAAAGTTGGTAAGTGTCAAAGGGGACAAACCGAATTTCTTTAGCCTCCTGAGGAAGTAGAGGCGCTGGTGAGCTTTCTTGGCCATGGCTTCTACATGATTTGACCAGGACAGGCTACTAGTGATATTCACTCCCAGGAACTTGAAGCCCTCAACCCTTTCGACCTCAGCACCGTTGATGTAGACAGGTGCATGTACACCGCCCCCTTTCCTGAAGTCAACGACCAGCTCTTTTCTTTTGTTGATATTGAGGGAAAGGTTGTTGTCACGACACCATGCCACTAAGCTCTCTATCTCCTTCCTGTACTCCAACTCATCGCTGTTTGAGATAAGGCCTACAACAGTGGTATAATCTGCAAACTTGTAGATGGAGTTAGAGCAAAATCTGGCCACAATGTCATGAGTGTATAGGGAGTAGAGTAGAGGGCTGAGGACGCAGCCTTGTGGGGCACCAGTGTTGAGAATAATCGTGCCGGAGGTATTGCTGCCTATCCTCACTGATTTCGGTCTGTTGGTTAGAAAGTCAAGGATCCAGTTACAGAGGGAGGTGTTGAGTCCTAGGTCTCGGAGTTTGGTGACAAGCTTGCTTGGGATTATAGTATTGAAGGCAGAGCTGTAGTCAATAAACAATAGTCTAACATAGGTGCCTTTACTGCCCAGATGCTTCAGAGCTGAGTGTAGGGCCAGGGAGATGGCATCCGCTGTAGACCTGTTTCGACGATAGGCGAATTGCAGTGGGTTGAGATTGTCTGGGAGGCTGGAGTTGATGCGTGCCATGACCAACCTCTCAAAGCACTTCATGACGGTGAACATCAGATACTGGTCGGCAGTCATTGAGGCATGTTACCTTGCTTTTCTTCGGTACTGGGATGGTAGTGGTCTTCTTAAAACAGGTGGGAACCCGAGATTGAAGCAGGGAGAGGTTAAATATATCTGCAAATACTTCTGCCAACTGATCAGCACGAGATCTAAGCACACGGCCAGGGACACCATCTGGGCCAGATGCTTTCCTCGTGTTCACTCTCCGGAAGACTGATCTTACATCCTCAACGGTGACCATGGGTTCAGCTGCATTGGAGGCTATCAGGGTGGGTGGTGACAATCCACTTCCCTTCTGTTCAAAACACACATAGAATGCATTAAGCTCATCAGAAAGGGATGCGCTGTTGTTAACTATGCAGCCTGACTTCGTCTTGTAGCTTGTTATGGCATGTAAGCCCTGCGATAACTGACGGCTGGTCTGGGACTCTATTTTGAGTCGGTATTGCCTCTTGGCATTCCTGATAGCTTTCCGAAGGTCACGTCTCAATTTCTTGTACAGATCAGGATCACCAGATTCGTGTGCGGCAGTCCTAGACTTCAGGAGGGAGTGGATCTCCCGGTTCATCCATGGTTTCCTGTTTGGGAACACCCATATTGTCTTCTTTGGTACACAGTCCTCCACACACTTGCTGATAAAGTCTGTGATGGTGGTGGCATACTCATCAAGGCTGGCAGCTGAGTCTTTGAACATAGACCAGTCCACTGTCTCAAAGCAGTCATGTAGGAGCTCATCTGCTTCCTCAGACCAGCACTGCATGACTCTCTGTACCGGATCCTCCCGTTTCAGTTTCTGTTTGTATGCAGGGAGAAGGAGCACAGCCTGGTGGTCTGATTTCCCAAAGTGAGGGCGGTGGGTGGCTCAGAAGGCATCTTTGATGGTTGTATAGCAGTTGTCAAGGGTGTTAGCGCCCCTAGTGGAGCAGGAGATGTGCTGGTAGTATTTTGGTAACACACTCTTGAGGTTGGCCTGGTTGAAGTCACCTGCGATAATGAAGAGGGCCTCAGGGTTGTCTCAAGGTTATTGACCACAGAGTAAAGCTCATTGAATGCAGGCTTCATGTCCATCTGTGGTGGGATGTAGACTGCCATCAAGATAGCTGAAGTGAACTCCCTTGGCAGATAGAATGATCGACACTTCACCGTTAGATATTCCAGGCTGGGTGAGCAGGAGCTCACCAGGACCGTCACGTCCAAGCACCACTAGTTTTTGATTAAGAAGCAGACCCCTCCGCCTTCAACTTTGCCTGAGGACACTATATGGTCCATTCGATTAATTGAGAAGCACTCAGGTTGAATAGCACAGTCAGGTGAAGCAGGTGTAAGCCACGTTTCAGTGAGACATAGCACACAACAGTCCCTCAGTTCTCTTTGGTGGGTCAGTCTTGCCCTTAGTTCATCAACTTTTTTCTCAATGGACTGGACATTAGCTAGTAGTATGCTGGGGAGGGGGTCTTGTATCCACGTTGTTTCAGCCTCACCTGCAGCCCAGCCCTCTTGCCAGGCTTCCAAGATACGCGGTGGCGACTCTTCAGTCCTGAAGTGGAGCCACCAGGTAAGTGATTGTTGAAGGTCAGACCAGTAAGACCTGGAGTGGATTCCCCTGGACTAGATGGTAAGTAACTTCTCCTTGCTAGACTTGGAAGACCTGGAGTAAATTCACCTGGACTGGAAGGTAAGTAACTGCCAGTGAACAGGTAGACAGGGTGGTGTAAAAGGCACAGAACATGCTTGCCTTCATCGGTCAGGGCACTGATAACTGGAGTTCAGACGTCAAGTTACAGCTGAGACCACATTTGGAGTATTGTGTGCAGTTCTGATCACCATACTGTGGGAAGGATGTGATTAAGCTGGAGGGCGCAGAAAAGATTCACAAGGATGTTGCCAGGACTGGAGGGCTTGAGTTATAAGGACACACTGGAAAGGCTCGGACTATCTTCCCTGGAGTGAAGAAGGTTGAAGGGTGACATGATAGAGGTTTATAAAATCATGAGAGGCATGGATAAGATGGTTGGTTATAGTCGTTTTTCCAGGGTAGGGGAGTCTAAAACAAAAGGATACAAGTTGAAGGTGAGAGGGGAAAGATTTAAAGGGGACTTGAGGGGCAAGTGTTTCCACACAGAGGGTGCTGAGTATATGGAATGAGCTGCCAGAGGAAGTAGTAGAGACATTTAAACAGCTACATGGATAGGAAAAGCTTTGGAGGGATTTTGTCCAAACAGAGGCAAATGGGACTAGCTCAGGAAGGCACCTTGGTCGGCATGGATGAGCTGGGCTGAAGAGCCCATTTCCATGCTGTTTAATTCTATGACTCTATCATATCAAACAGCTAACCTCTGGCCCGTCACATCTGTAACAGCAGCTGAAACTTTTAATCAAACTGAAACTGGGGCCTCTCTCACTCTGACAGAAGTACAAGTCCAGGACAAGCTGTGTGGGGTGGGTGTAGCAGCAGTAGGTATTGGTCTATGGTGCCAATCACAGAACTGTAGTTTCTGAGGAGTTCCCTTTGCTCCACAGGATATTTTAAATTGTTTCACCAACAACAGAGATCAGTGGTAAGAAGTCAGACTCAAAACTAGATGTAAAGTGGACACTTATGATTAAAAAGACAACAACGTCAATATGTACAAACAGGCATCTTGAACTTAACCTGACAGGCCACAAGCAAGACCTGGTGGCATTCACACTCCTCAATCACATTCTGGACATTCTAGAGAGATAGCAGCACCGTACTGAAGATGCTCTTGGGAACCACGGGGTTGAGAGTCTAAAAGCTGTGGCAGTGATATTTCAAGAGCCAATAATCTGAAGCAAAATTAATTGTTAATTGAAAAATATGGGTCAATTAATAACAGTCAAAAAGTATTTGTTCAAAAAAAATTCTTAATTGAGTCCTTTGATGAACTAAGAGAGAACTGATAAAGGCCAGTGAATTGATCTATGTTGACTCTCAAAAGGTTTTTAATACAATACCACATAATAGATGTTGCAGTATTGAAGCCCTTGAGAATTAAGGGGAAGGCAAGAATATAAAAATGACTCAGGAAAAAAGGTAGCAAACAACAACAGGGAGGCATATTGGAGGCCTTGAAGTGCATTAAGGTAGATAAATCCCCAGGGCCTGACCTGGTGCATTCTCGGACATAATACATTACAGCACAGTACAGGCCCTTCGGCCCACAATGTTGTACCGACATTTTATCCTGCTCTAAGATCTATCTAACCCTTCCCTCCCACATAGCCCCCCATTTCTCTATCATTCATGTGGCTATCTAAGAGTCTCTTAAATGTCCCTAATGTATCTGCCCCCACAACCTCAGCCGGCAGTGCATTCCACGCACCCACCACTCTGTGTAAAAAAAAACTTACCCCTGACATCCCCCTTATATCTTCCTCCAATCACATTAAAATTATGTCCCCTCGTATTAGCCATTGTTGCCCTGGGAAAAAGTCTCTGACTGTCCACTTGATCAATGCCTCTTATCATCTTGTACACCTCTATCAAGTCACCTCTCATCCTCCTCCTCTCCAAAGAGAAAAGCCCCAGCTCACTCAACCTATCTTCATAAGACATGCTCTCCAATCCAGGCAGCATCCTGGTAAATCTCCTCTGCACCCTCTCTAAAGCTTCCACATCCTTCCTGTGGAAGCTTCCACTAGAAATCTGTGTCTAGTGGTGTGCCACAGGGGTCGGTGCTGGGACCTTTGTTGTTTGTAATTATATAAACAATTTGGATTTGAATGTACAAGGCATGGTTAGTAAGTTTGCAGATGATACTAAAATAGGTGGTGTTGTAGATAATGTAGGTGGTTATGAAAAATTACGGGGGGGGGGGGGGTGGGGGTGGGTCTTGATCAGTTAGGTATGTGGGCTGAGGCAAATGGCTTTCTATCCAGTAAATGTGAGGTTTTGCATTTTAGGAGATCAAACCAGGGTAGGACTAATACAGTGAATGGTAAGGCCCTTGGGAGTGTTATGGAACAGAGGGACTTGGGAATGCAAGTACATAATTCGCTGAAAGCGGTGTCTCAAGGTAGATAGGGCAGTGAAGAAGGCGTTTGGCATGCTGGCCTTCATCGGTCAGGGCACCGAGTTTAGGAGTTGGGAAGTTATGTTGCAGTTACATAAGATGATGGTGAGGCCACACTTTGAGTATTGTGTACAGTTTTAGTTACCCTGTTATGGGAAAGATGTTATTAAACTAGGAGTACAGAAAATATTAACCAGGATGTTGCCTGGACTTGGGTTGCCTGAGTTACAAGGAGAGATTTGGTAGACTAGGACTTTATTCCCTCGAACGTAGGAGATTAAGGGGTGACCTGATAGAGACCATGAGGGGCACAGAGTGAAAGCACATAGTCTTTTTACCAGGGAGGGGGTGCTAAAAACAAGAGGGCATACATTTAAGATCAGAGGTGAGAGATTTAAATGGGACATCAAGGGCAGCTTCTTCACACAAAGGGTGGTGCGTATTTGAAATGAGCTGCCAGAAAAAGTGGTTTAGGCAGGCACATTAGAAACATTTGGAAGTCATTTAGATAAGTACATGGATTGGAGAGGTTAAGAGGGCTATGGGCCAAATGGCACTAACTCGCCGGGCAACACAGTCAGCATGGACGAGTTAGAACCAAGGACCTGTTTCCATGCTGTATGACTCTATGACTCTAACAGTAAATGGAAGCAAGTATCCAGTGATGTCCCCCATGTGCCAGGATCTGGAATATTGCTCTTTATTTATTAACATCCCAGACTTCAGCAAGTAAAAGAATGCAATAAAATTTCAGTCTGCAGATGTCTCAAAATTCAGAAATATATTTAACATTGATGTGGACAGTAAAAGACTTTAAGAGGATATAAAGACATTCATCAAATGGAAAGACACATACCAGGTGAAATTTAATGCATGAAATGATGATTTAGAAATGAAGAATGTGGTGAGGTAATAAAACCGAATGGTAAAATGTTAAAGGGAGCACAGAAACATTAAGGTCTGGAAATTTACATGTAGAAATTTAGGGATTATGCTAAACTGTATTGGAATTATTCCTGCTGTAACAATTTGGGCCAACTGCTCTGCTGTGTAGCTGTTCCACCACATAACCGTCAATGGGTCTCAGTAAGTATCGGGCAGGAGAATAGGAGGAGTGAAGTGAGCACTGGGGCTAGGGATACAGGGTGAGAGCCTCTTGAATACCACTTGGAGCTGGGGAGCTCTTGCAGCTCCCGAGTCTGGTGATGGCTCTTTAGAAACACCAGGTTAGGCAAACAAAACAAAATCATTTTATTATTCGATTATTAATCAAAGCTGGAGAGCCTGAGCAATGGTGGCAAATCCGAACTTAAGTAGGCTTTAGCCTCCCCATTTGTACAGATAAGGCTTCAAACAAATGATTCAGGCACCCTCGACACAGTCTAAATACTTGCAAAATGGAAAATGTTAGGTCCGGTTTCCTGTCTAAAATGTAGGTGTAATCGTGCCCAATCATCACCCCTATAGATGACCACTTTTGACTAAGTACAGATTCAAAATCAGTTTGGGCAAGGATCTAGGATAATACAAGCATTGGAAGGGAGGAATTAACTGCTCTGTAGACTTGGATTCATGAGACAAAGCACTAGACAAGACAAGGCAGTTGTTCACAGGCAATGATGTTAGATGGAACTCCATTTGGATATTCTATAAATTTACTCAACTTGCTTTTGGAAGGAGTTGCAAACAGCTTTGTAGGATCTTAGCGTATGGAATCATTCCTCAGTGAAATAGCTCAATTGTCAATAATCATATTATTACTAACTCTAGTTGTGCCCTATCACACCAGAAGGAACAGCAATGGTCTTCAGTCAGGTGAAGGTGCTAGTAGCTCTGAGAGACCTTGTTTATTCTGAATCCTTTCTGTTGTCATGGCTTCAAGTCAACACTGGAGGAAGAAACCATCAGAGTTGCAATTATCTTCACCCAGAATAATCAAGTAAGTAATCCTTCTTAGATTCGACCTAAAACCACCACCATCACAGTTCTATTGACTTCACGTGATATCAAAAAAATATCTGACTGTGCAGAATACGACAAAGACTACTGGTCCCCACATCATCTCAGAAGTAATGCTGAACATTGCACTCCGGAAAGAAGCAAAGTACAGTAATATGTTAACTACTTGAAGATAAAGCTGGAAAAATTATAATTAGCAATAAGGATTATGATAGAGGTATTAAACAAATACTCTCTGTGTGCATTCACAGTAGAAGACTAGTTTGTCATCTATATCAACGATTTGGATAAGAATGTACAAGGCATGGTTCGTACGTTTGCATATGACACTAAAGTAGGTGGCATAGTGGACAGTGAAGAAGGTTATCAAAAATTACCAGGGATATCGATCATCTGAGTAAGTGGGCCAAGGAATGGCAAATGGAGTTTAATTCAGATAAGTGTGAGGTGTTACATTATGGAAAGTCAAATCATGGTAGCACTTACACGGGGAACAGAAGAGCCCTGGGGAGTGTTATAGAACAGAGGGACATTGGAGATCAAGTACATGGTTCCCTGAAGGTGGAGTTACAGCTGGACAGGGTGGTGAAGATGGCTTTTGGCACGCTGGCCTGTATCAGTCAGAGCATTGAGTATAAAGCTTGGGAGGTCATGATGCAGTTGTACAAGACACTGGTGAGGCCACACTTGGAGTACTGTGTTTAGTTTTGGTCACGCTGCTATAGGAAAGATGTTATTAAACCGGAAAGAGTACAGAAAAGATTTACAAGGATGTTTCCAGGACTTGAGGGAAAGGGTTGTAGGGAGAGGTTAGACAGGCTAGGACTTTACTCCTTGGAGCACAGGAGACTGAGAGGTGACCTCATAGAGGTGTATAAAATCACGAGGGGCATAGATAGAGTGAATGCACTCAGTTATTTTTCCAGAGTTGGGGAATCAAGAACCAGAGGGTGAACTTTCCCCTCTCACCTTAAACCCAGGTTGACACAGAAGGTGGTACATTATGTGGAATAAGCTGCCAGAGGAAGTGGTAAGGCAGGTACAATAACAATTTTTAAGACAGGTACATGGATAGGAAAGTTTTAGAAGCTTATGGGCCAAACACTGGGAATGGGACTAGCTTGGATGGGCATCTTGGTCAGCATGGACTAGTTGGGCCGAAGGGCCTGTTTCCGTGCTGTATGACTCAATGACTCTCTGACACAAAGAGAATTTATGGTGAAACCAATGATCCAATAGCAATTATAAAGTAAATATTTATCAAGGAAAAAGATAATCTGATCATTCCTAATTTTTGTACATATAAATTGGTTGAATAATTGGCACCTGTATTGCAAACTAATTGCATTTTAAAGTCCATAATGACCAAAGAACAGTTTGGGATTTGGTCATTGCTGAGACTTACCAAAGCAGAACTGATCAAAGTCAAGAAAAGCATAAAAAAGAGGCCCTGAAATATCTGCAATAGACAATGTAATGTAAATAGTATTAAAACAAATTGTATCCTGTATGGATCATGTGCAGGCAGAAGGGATTAGGTGTCACTGGCTTAATTAGTTTGGTGCAACATCATGGGCTGAAGTGCCTGCTCCTGTGCTGTACTCTATATTCTAACGCACAAAGAGCAAAACCATGAGTCATCTTTCAGCAATGTTTCAACAACAGTTAGCAAAAATCTCCTTCCCAACCTCGTCCTGCAAATAGAAAATAATTAACTTTTTTTTATTTAAATTGAGGGATCTCAGTATTTCCATTTTTGTGCAAATCCACAAATGATATATATTACTGCAGAAGAACTCATTCCGATTTTGTAACTAACAGCACTTGGAACAGTTACATATGTATTTTTTGTTGCAAAATGTTAATTTAAGCTGGCATCTGTTGTGTGTTCAGGCAACTGTGGAGTATTTCTTTTTGATGCTTCATTAAAGACCTGTGCCATGAATTCATCATCATAACTTCTAGATAGAATTGAGAAAATTATTTCTGTCAGGGTTTCCATTCATTCTGATAAGATGAACAACAGCTGACTTCACAGTGAGCTCACTCTCTGTATCAGCAGCAACAATTTCCCTCCAACCCCTGCATCACTCTGACCAATCCCCTCACCACTTCTTTATCGAGCATGCTTGTTTCACAACTCCACACTGAGTGAGTACAAACAACATTCTGCTCTCACCTGGCAGTTACAAAACAAACTTTCTGATATTTCCTTTCTCAATTCACATCCCACCGCATTCCTTCAGCTGAACAATTTACTTTTTTTTATTTCCAACTCACTTCTCCTCCATCTCAACGTGAAGAATGAAGAACACCCATGCATGAACAACAGCCATCCATTAAATCTCTTGACCTTTGCACAGCAAAATAATGGCTCACAATACAAGGAAATGGAACAAGGGCAGCTTACATCAGGCTCCTGAGCAAAACTGGGTGATCTCTTTGTGAGCCACAATCTTCCATTCTGCCTTTCTCCAAGCCTCTCCACTCCCAGGTATTTGGCCTTTGTTCTTCCCTTCACCAACACATGCAGACCAGAAAATTCATCAAAACTGTCAGAATGTCAGCTTTACAATAACCGATTCAAATTATTTCAGTGTTCTTTATTGCAAGACTGAAGTCATAACAAAGAAAGAATTAAGAACTTTGGTGCAGAGAGACTTATGGAACTACGTAATGTTGTGTTTTTACCTCATTCCTGTCATCTCATCTCTGACTGCAAGATGAGATGGTGTCTCCTTCATTCCCTTTATCCAAATCTTCCTGGTCAAGTATAGAAATTCCTCCCGGATTTTCCATGTGCAACCAATCCAGGGAACTGCCACAGCCATGATATTCTCAGAAAGCTGTGTTGAAATAAGAACCAAATCAGTTGTTTAAAACATTCTTTCAAGAGCCCAGTTGTGTTTTTGATGGCCATCCTGGTGATTCCATGGCTTTGGCTGTACCTGCTGAGAGGTTAGAAAGAAGTGTTAAGTTATCTGTGAGAGAGATAGACTTTGTTCCCTTGCAGGAACCTTCTAATATTCCTTGACCATTAGAAATGTGTGAGAATACTTGACTGGTACTGGATGAAGGAATTGTGACAGTTATCTGGAACATTGGAAAGCAAAAAAAAACTTCAGATAGTAGAAAACTGAAATAACATTGAAAATGCTGTTAGTTAGCAGCAAACATCTATGGAGAGAGAAACAGAGTTAACGTTTCAGGTTGATGACCTTGCATCAGAACTCAGAGTCATAATACTTCCAGCATTTTCTCTTCTTATGCCTGAAAACTTGGCACAAATCCACATCATTCTGTTAAAAAGCTCTATGACCAGCTGCATATTGATAGCATTAAATCATTTATTAATATTTATATTTCTGGCAGAAGGTCTGGTACTTTGACAATTATACTTCTGTTGTAAAGAATGCAGACATTGCAGCAAATTTCAGGGAACTTTCAATTTGACTGCTGCTGTCCACTGGGAAAGCTTACCGCTGATGACCATGACCAAAAGGCCACAAGTGACCTTATTGATGTATTTTGATGAGCAGACTGAGTGATTCAGCAAACTTCACTTATAGTGCCCTGGAGAAAGATGTAAGGATATTTATTTCCAGAGACAAAATGTAACCATCTGACTCAGGAAGTAGCCAGTTCTATTGAAGGACTTCACAGAGTTGTCTGGTGTCAACTGTAAACCAACCTTCTCCTGCAGCTACTTGGCCACACCTCCTCCAACTCTGTCTCCTGCAAGGACACAATCCCTTTCTCTCAGTTTCTCCATCTCCACCACATCTGTTCTCCAGATGAGGCCTTCCATTCTAGGACTTCTGAATTGTCCTTTTTCAGGAAACTTGGCTTCCTCTCCACCATATTTCTTGGAGCCCTCACTTGCATTTCCACCACTGCCGGAACATCTGCTCTCAGCCCTTTCAGGTGAGGCATAGATTTACGTATACCTGCTCCAACCTTGTCTATTTCCATTCGATGCTCTTGATCGAATGGAATTTCCATTCTTCTCTACATCGGTGAGATCAAGCACAGACGAAGCAACCATTCTGCAGAGTACCCATGCTCTGTCCACATTGACCATTTTGAGCTTGAATGTCATTTCAACTCCCCTTCCCATTCCCACACTGACCTGTCTGTCCAAGGCATTGTCTGCAAAATTAAAGCACGTTAACCTCTTTGAGGAACTTCATTGAAGTCCTTCTGAAAATCCTGAGATTGGGGGCAATATAATGGCATGGGCTGAAAAGCTGGTTAACAGACAGGAAACTGAGAAGAGAAATAAATTGATCTTGTTCAGAGTGGAAACTGGTGACCAGTGACTAGTGCCCGAGCCCAGCTATTTACGTTATATATATATATAGATATGTACGTATGTATATTATACATATATCTCAATGATTTGGATGAAGGAATTGAATTTAACATGTCTAAGTTTACCAATGACACAAAACTAAGTGGGATTGTGACTTGTTCAGAGGATGCAGAGGCTTCAGGGTGATGTAGACAAGTTGAGTAAGTCAATAAACATATGGCAGATGCAGTGCAAATTAACCACTATGCTGGGAAAAACAGAAAGATAATTTGCTTAAATGGTGGAATAGATGAACAAAGGGATCTTGGTGTTCTTGTACACTATTCACTGAAAGCAAACATGTGGGTGCAGCAAGCAGATAAAAAGCGAAATGGTTTGTTAGCTTTCAATGCAAGAGGTTTTGAGTGAAGAAGAATGACATATCTGGAGTATCATACACAGTTTTGGTCTCCTTACCAAAAAAGGTAATACTTGCCATAGAGGGAGTGCAATGAAGGTTCATCACACCAGTCTCAGGACCACACTAGTTCTCAGGATGGTGAAACTTGTTCGAGGAGAGGTTCAGTACACTACACCTGTATTCACCATTGTTTTGAAGAATCAGAGAAAATCTCACTGAAACATACAAAATTCTGATAGGACTAGGCAGGCTATGCAGGATGGATGTTCCTCCTGTCAGCAAATCCAGAACAAGAGGTCTTCACTGGGGTAGGGCGCACCAAAATAAAGAAAATTTTCTTTACTCAATGTGGTAAACCTGTGGAATTCTTTGCTACAGAGAGCTATGGAGGTCAAGTCAAGAAAGTTATCAAGATTTATGGAGAGATGGTGAGAATTGAGATAAATGAACATTGAGAATAATTAATGGCACAGCAAGCTGAGGGGCCGAATGGTCTGCACTAACACTTCAGAATCTAGAGTTCAAATCCCATCATGGCAGCTGTATAACTTAAATTTAGTTCTGGAACTGAAACAAAAAAATTGTCATTAATAATAATGTCCATAAAACTACCAGGTTGTGGTAAAAGCCCTATGGCCATTTGGGAGGAAATCTGCTATCAGTACTCAACTCTGACCATTCGTAACTGCAGACTCTTAAAGAGTCGATCAAATCTTCTCCATTCAAGAGCAACCAGGTATGGGCAAAAATTGCTGGCTTTACCTGCACTGCCCAGATCTCAAGAATAATTTCAAGTTTAAAAAAAACTAAACAGCAAAAGCTTATGCAAATTTTGATGTGGTGAGGATTTCCAGTTTGTACTGTAAAATTGCACCAAGACCCAAGTGACATTAAAAACACCAAAAACAAAATTTTGAGCTGCTGAAAATCAACAGCAGGTGTGTGGCTGCAGAGAGAAATAACTACAAGTCATAAAGGTCATTAACCCTGAAACATTATCTTCGCATCTCTCTCCACAGATGCTGCCTGAGCATTTCTAGCATTTTTTTTGCTTTTACCACAGGATCCCAATTTACTTGCTAGTTCCACGTATCTGGAACCTTAACATGGAGGCAGACAGTATCACATGAAAACATGGGAGAATGTTTCCCATACAAATTAAGTCCAACAATGCCCTATTCCTGAGGAGTGTAAGATAGTCATGATTGTGACTTACATCATATGAATAATGATTAAAAAGCCAGTTTTAACTCAGGGTGGGAATCCAGTGAGAACCATTATGTTCCACGTGAGTGAGCTGAAGATCTGGCAGATTTAACTGCCAGGAGTCATTGGAAACTAGAAATCAGCATTTGGTCAGGGAAAAGAATAAAAACTGGAGGCAGCCTGCAGATATCAGAGGACAGCTGGCAGAGAGGCATATACAGTTGTGAGAGTTGGGGTAAGGGTAAGGGGGAAAAAGGGTAGGGAGGAAAAGATGACTACTATAAAGTTTCTCACAGTTCAGTAACAGGGCAGGCCTGGGTCAGTAGAGGCCTAGATTTTCCTTGTGGATCCCAGAGGACGAGGAGTGCTTGTATGAGGCAGATTATGGTCAATTTCTTTTAAAATTTACTTCTCTAGATTTCACTGGCTTCCTGACAGATAAACCCATTGGGATTACGTGGCCAGCATCCATCACAAAGTGTTAAAATGCCTTTGGGCCAGGACTATTATTTCATTAATCAGAGTCCTGCCAATTTCTGACAAGCATCTCATTTTCTAGAATAGCATACAAATCAGGGATTCATGTTAAGGGAGTGAAATCACTCCTTTTTAATCCTCTCACTTCCCATCGACAAAAATCAGAGCAGGTTAATATCAATCAATCTAACTTTAGCTAATAACCTCATACATTTCTAGATTTGACCTCAGAGTCTCTAATAAAATTGTAAAATTGCAGGGTCTCTCGCAATCCATCCACTAATTCTGTGTCATACGAAGACAGGCCATTCATGCCACAGGCTCCAGCTGGTGAAGGCTCAGCTGACTTTGGGGACTGTATACTAGTAGGCAAGGTTGGGGATTCTGTACATGCACTTGGCATCAGGGACAGCAAGTGGGCACCTGAATGGGATTGCACAAGCATTCATTGTACAGACATTAATTGCACAAGCATTAATTGGAGCCTGCAGCTTGAAAGGTCTCAGGCTGAGAAGGTTTGAAAACTTCCCCAATCTCCTGATTGACCTTAGCTCATACAGAATTAACCTCTGCCCTAACAATGACAGCAGCCTTAAAGTTAACATACCAGTACAGCAAGCAATTACTAAGACAAACAATATGCTCCTAGAAAATGTAAATATCTGTGCTGGGACACCTTGCTCTGCTCATATGGAACACAACTGAGTCTGCACCTGGCATATAGTGTACAGGTCTGGTCTTCCCACCTAAGGAAGGATATTCAAGTGATAAGGGACTACACTGATTAGTTCCTAGGATGTGGTTGTGGGTCTGTTGTACAAGGTCAGATTCATCATAGTGGATCTCAAGTTTGGAAGAACAGGAAGTGATCTCATTGAAATGTACAAACTTCTTATGGGAAAGAAAGATGCAGAGCTTTGAATTTAATATTATGGGAGCTCACTCATATGTAATGGGTGTCCATAAGTTTTGCATTCTTAACCCCAGGACACCCTGTATACTGGCAAGGTTGAGTTTGTCTGGGATTCTTTCACAGCTGATAAGGTTCCTGACACAAAAGGACAGAGGAGTGCTCATTTCCTGAGCAAAATGCTATGCTCCCAATGCTCAAGGAAGTCCAAGATGTGTAAACACAGCTTCCCTAAGAAGTGCATTCATACCATCATGACTGTGTGCTGAAAATCACCAACACCATGCAAAACAGGCAGGGAATGACATTTGTAATGCTGATGTGATGCCATGTTGCTGTTTTCAAACCGAGGGCATCTTGCACAAGTTTGAAACACAGCACTCAGTCCTGTGTTCATTCAACATCCACCAATGCATTCAAATTAAGGGCTAAATTGCTGAAGAGAGAGGAGAAAGTAAGAAGTACATGCTTGTAGCAGAACCCCTAGCTTCCAAATTAGAGGAGAGCTAGAGGGGAATGCAGCAATGTTCATTCTTGATTGCTTCAGGTGCTTGTTATGGCCTCAGCGAGACCACTTCTAGTGTGACCAGCAATGCCATCCTCCTCCAGTGAAATAGCATGGAGTAACACTTACCCTTCTTCAGCTCCATCCTACTGTTATATGGCACCTTGAGCTGCAAGAAAAGGGCAATTGTGTTAGTGACAAATATTTGAATGATCCAGGTATCACAGTTAAAAAGAAGAATGCTGGAATGAGAACTGTGATCACAACACAAAGATGGAACTAAGGAAAACTGTTTGAGGTGAGGTGAAGCTGACTGACAGAGATTGTTGGTGGATGTGCAGTGAGTAAAGGAGGCCACTGAAGGTTGAAGAATTTGCCATTTGAAGGTAAATTTACTCAGCTTGAAAACTCAAGTGAGCTCCTTCAAGTTATTCATACACTCCAACCATTTTCATCAAACAGACCTCCCAACAGTGACCTATAGAGGTCCCAGTCCCCCGTCTGCTGAGCATGTATCTAGAGCATACTTCCTCCTTTTTTGCTCCTCTTCCAGTAAGGCCACCAAAGCATTCGCTGAAATCTTTGAGACTTGCTTTTTTGGCCCTCAGTCAAATTACCACACCCCAGGCAGCACCTTGAAAAAAAACTTCTACTACTTCATGCATCAAACGCAATGCCTCTTAAAGATCACAGTACCCCTTTAAACATTTGGCCCTTTGTTATACGGCAGGCAGCATGGAAAATTTGTGCCTCCTTTTCTTGCCAGTGTTCCTGACATTGCCCTTTAGCTGCATGCACAAGCAAGAGTTCCAAGTCTGTGTTTAGTATAGTTACTTAAATGTAGCCTGCCTTTAAGAAGCACAGGCTGCTTTTAAGTAACAACAGCCACTCACGATATTGTGCCCTCTCCTCATATATGCAGCAGATGAACAATGTTGGGAGAAATGGCTACTCAAAGCAATCATTTTAAAATACCAGCCAGCACAAACTTAATATGCTGCCAGCCATACAATAAAGAGCCTTGGGTTAAATGGAGCCCCATTGCCATTTTTGGGGGTTAGCCAACTTCTCTCTGGCACTCTCTAAGCTCTTACTTAAATATTAGCCACATAGTGGGAGGCTAGTGGGTTGTTGGCATCTGTGGAACTATGCTGGACTGCCTTTGGAATGGTGGAAATGAAGGGGAAAGAAAGCTGAAAAGCAAACACAATCATTTATTTTTCTAAAGACAACAGATACTTTCTCTAACCTGGATTTACTTATATGAAACATCATGTGAACTACAGTTTATGGCAGTAGCTATTTACAATGAGAAACAAGTGTTCTCCAGCTATTTACAATGCCTTGGCTCACTGAATTAGCTTATCAATTTTGCATAAGTTTTTTTCAACCTTTTATTGCCTTTCTTGTTCAAGTGTAAATCACAAGATAGCAAAAAAAGAAATTGCACTTTATATAACTAATAAGCAAGGCACAGCTTGAGCCGTCCCTGTAACAAAGCCGATACCTCTGTAGTATATGGGAGATTCAACAAAAGGCACCAAGCAAGGGCACAATGTTGCAGTCTGAGGACTGCACCAATTTAAAGGCACACGTGGGCTTTCACAAGATGAAATAAACATCTGCAACAAGAGTGAAAACATGAGCTGTAAAGTTCTTTGAGGCTAATGTTGAAGCACTGCTGTCTCAAATGAGAGAAAGTGGAATCCCATATTGTGCAAACAGTCAGAAATCATCATCCAGGATCATGAAGATGATGATGTTTGTTGTTTGACAATTTAAACATACTCTAGCAGTGTCAGAAAGTTGTCAAGTTTCACTACGGGAGATGGTTGTTAACAGAATGAATGGCAGGTCAATGGAACAGTAAAGAAAAGAGACATTATCTGCATTCAAACCATCCTACATCACATCACCCCACCATCAGCACTGCCAACCCTACACAAGTGTTTTGGGTTGTCTTATTGTACCTTTCCAAAGAAGCAGCATCCTGTATCATATGACAAGAGACTGAAGTTTCTGGGTACCAACGGTGCCATTTATTCTGTGAATCTTGAATTGAGTAACTGGAAATTGCAGAGGAGCTCTGCACACAATGCCAGGGAACATCTGCTAACTGAGAGTGGAAATACATTCATCAGCTGATTAACACTGCAGCAGGAGGAAGCACTTGCGTCAAAGAATGTGACTCTGGCCTGTGGCAAGAAGGTAAAAGTTAGGTAAAAGTGCACTTTTTTTAATTCACTTTGTTAATAGCTTCTATAGAGTAGGTGATTACACAGAAAACTTCTTATGTGGGTCAGTTCTTAATTTTGTAAATGAGAAGAATCGCAATAAGCAAAAACTGTGGACTTTTACATCCAGCAAGATCAGCCTGCATTCACACACTCATCACAAGTAGAGGATGAAGGAACTTGAATGGAATCTGCTTCATACAACTTTGGAATTTGTCAGCTCTTGGCTGCAAATACAATAATTATCTCAGCAATTTTGGCAACCAAACATCAAGCACATGTTCTGCATGGCCTTGCCCAGGAACATGGGGCATAAGGGTGTACAGTATTGGGGAAATTAGCAGCTCAGGAACAGCTTTAAACATTCCCCTCACCCGCACTTTAGGTGAAATGCAGGTAAGTCAATCAACTCGGTGTGGAAGCACTGAATGGTGAACTGTGGAAATACCTGCAGAACTCATGTTCAACTGGATTACAAAGTATATGGAAAAATATCTCAGAGTAAATGAGGAACCATAATCAATTGACACTCTCCAAGAAATTGAAGGACCTTGTTTCCTCAGATCCACTCCAAGGACGATGCTGTAACCAAATCCTGTCACCAGTACCACAGTCACAGCTGGTGTGAGTGCCTACGACTCAGTAGCCTCATAGCAGCAATACACAGGGGTAATCCAACAGCTAGCACAGAACCCTTTATCCCTCCATGACCAGGCTGCCCAAAGACCCATGGCAAAATTAGTTTGGCCTGTTTCTAACCCAGTACTGAGGGGCCAGGAATAAAAGCTCCCTGCATATTAACAAGATCCATTACAACAGTTTGCAGAAATTGTCCACAGCTCGGGCCCCAAAATCTCAAGTAACATACTGAAAATTGTGTGATTAGAGGAGAGAAAAGCTCGCCTACACAAATTAATACAGATAAAGTCAAAAGGTGTTTTTGGGAAAGAGTTAGAATTATGCAGCACAGAAACAAGCCTTTTGGCCTACCACATCCATGCCGACCTTCAAGTACCTATCTGTACTAATCCCATGAACCAACAATTGGTCTGTCGCCTTCTATGCACTGGCAACTCAAGCGTTTATCCAGTTACTTCTTAAATGTTGTGAGAGTACCTGCCTCCACCACCCACTCAAGGCAGCGCTTTCCTGATTCCCCTGGGTGATAAAGTTCTTTCTCAGATCCCTTCGAAATCTCACAGCCTTTACTCAAACCTATGCCTCTAGTTTTGGATTCAAAAGCTGCAATAAATAACCACAGAATTTAATATACAATTTGTTTGGTGTCTGTTTCTCACATAAGTCAATGATGATTTGACAATATTGAAGATCAGGATTAGAAGACTTAACTGTGATAAGGTTTTTATATTATCTTGGAGAGTTTAGTGACAGATGGCAGAGCTCTGTTGAGTTAAACCTTCCAAATAAGTGTTCTCTTCATCTGAAGATGTCCTGAATGAGTCCATCTGCCATTCTCACTGCACTTGTTCTGTAAGGTTTGAATCTGCATTAATCTCCAGGATTCTGTCCCAATCACAAGGTTATGAAACATACAGTCCTAATAATTAGGGCAATGAATGGGTACATTACAGCGAGCCCCTGGATTTATCCAGATACTAAAGCCTTCCTTTGAACATTCAAATAACTGGTTCAGTTCTTATCGTTGTATTCACGTGTGGTTCATTGTGGCAATGTTATGTGAAATCTTTATGAAAGCCCCAAATGTTCTTGGTCATTCAGCCACCATCTTGACACTTGACTTTACTGGGAAGGCTATATTCCTGGAACTAAGACTGGAGAATTTCAAGCCACACCAATAAAAGAACAAACACTTGCTCTTGCATAGCAGCTTTAACAAGATTTGACAACAAACCACATGAGATGATAAACAGACAACTAAAAGCTTGGTCAACCAGCTAAGTTTTAAGTTTTGGAGGAAAGAGAGGTCTAGTTGTTGGGACAATGAGAACCTATTACCTGATTGCTCTTACATACATCTTTCTTAAGCACTCCCTTGGATCAGGGATGACTTGCTTCCTCTATAGAGTGGAAGATGCCACTACATGAATTCCTTTTAACGTGGCATGGTGATTGCACACCAATTACCCCACATGGTGTCACCCCTGCCTTTCAGCTCAACCTTGACTTACCTCTTTCCCCTTTAGTCCTTCCCACTTCTTGCCCCCATTTTCACCCTGACCTTCCACCTGCAGGACGTTCACTCTCTCAGGAGTGAGGTTGCCAGTGATCCTCCTCAGGGCCACTCTCCATCAGATGATTGCCCTCCACTGTCCAACCATCCCCACCAATTCCCACAAGTCACTCCACCCAAACCTTGCTGCCTGGTCCAGAATCCCTGATGCTCTGCCAGAAAATCTCAGGAGGATATCAATCTGCTCACCTGGTATTGCCCAATATCAGTAGACCATTGTCTTGCGGTGCTCTGTGTGGGAGTCAATGAGTCCTTTCATGTGATTTCCTGGAGCCCTTCCCATTCAACAGGAATTTCTGGAAAAGCCTGCATCAACTCAATGATTTTTCTGTGCTCCACACTGATCCAGAACTCAATAACTTAATTCTCCCACTACACACAGTCAACAGACTAACAAGTCTAACCCAACTGATAGGTTTCACTATTACTATGTTTATGGTTAAACTGACCTCTGTTAGGGATCCAAGTTACCTGCTTCCCCCAATCCCGCTATCAGTAATGACCTTGTGGATTTTCCCAATGTTCAGTGCAACCTTTCATTAAACGCTCACTTCCCTGCACTGCATCTTCCCCAAATGCTCAGGATAATGTTGCAACAGTGCTTCACCGCAAGTAGCTCCTTTCATCCAAAGTCGCTGATTTTAGCAATACAAAGAGTTTGCACTTCATTCTGCTATTCACATTTCCTTGCAACCTTCTAATCCAATTATCATCCCACAGGAGTTGTGTAAAAACAGCAAAATACCCAGACCAGTAGGGCTATGTAACATTCCAATTCCTTATTTGAGAATTTCTGGACATGGAGATAATTGAGTGGTTGAGAATGGTTTTAAAAGCCCATACCAAACACCGTAGATCTTCATTACTCATCTCGCTCCTTAATTTTTTCCTGTTTCATCAGGTGTATAACACACTAGAATGTCCTGTCATATCGACGTGTGTCACCTTGTTTCTCCAAGGCAGCTCTGTTTATGATCATTATTACAGACACTACAGTCTTCTTGAACCCTGTTAGACTTTCTTAGGGGGAAACGTGATTGTAGAATTCTATCTAATTTAACTGTAAAACCAGAAAAGTATTTTATTCTCTAACATAACTGTGATTGATTCCTCCACTGAGTTATTATTGCAGATTTCATGGCTTTATCGTAGAGCAAGCTCCCACTGCTTGAAACTGTCATGTTTTCTACAGCAATCGAACAATTTCCCTCGCAGTACCGTTATAGTTTTGTACCATATCAGATCATTATTCAGCAGATGTTCAGGTGCTGGCTGACGTACCGAGAGGAGTACATACACTTCACTAATTCATGCCAGATAAAGCTTTGAAATGTTGATGGATATCAGTATTACAGTAAGTGATGGATTGATCAGCATAGTTGTAAAATCAACTTGGCATGACCAATAAGCGCTGAACTAATTCTTTTGGTTTCAATCCAAGTTTAGGTTATATTTCCAAACTGGAAACCTTGTTCACATTTTCCATTGTACTTTAGGAAGAAAATGCCTTTGCTTGAATGGCAACTGGAATATTATTTATTGTCAGTGCTAAAAAGGCTTTCCCTAATGTGAATGTGGAATCACAGAACAAGACATCATAAAAGACAGTGTCTATCTTTTTGTGCCTGCACCAGTTTCCTTGTTTAATTATGTTTCATGCATTCTGCATCTATATCTGAATCAAATGGTTTCAGTTCCTGAACTCAAATATATTTTCATTCAGCTGCTCAATTTCAGATACAGAAAAGCTAACCATTCAACCAGCTTTCTGCATATTATTCTCCTGCTCTTGTCAAACACAGGAACTTAGAGGTCAGTTGGAATGGCTACAGATATTTCATTGCTGTATGTTTCTAGGTTGATTTCAAATAGTTTCTTTTTTCCAGCCTCTTTGCTCAGTTTTTCTGGTTATACATCACTTGTGACAAGGAGGCTGGATGGCCCATCAGAGTTTGCAGAAACAGTGACATGGAGATCAATATATTTTTGGATTTTTAAGGGATATGGAATCAACACAAGAAACTGGCGCTGCCATAAAAAAAGTCATAATCTTATTGAATGGTAAAGTAGATTTGATGAACTGAATGGCCCACTCCTGCATCTATGTCTTATGTTTTTTATGCAAAGACATGTTTCTGTAACAATTTTCCCAAAGGACGTTTTTGATCCTCCCAGGACACCAGACAATCTGTTTGGAACTAGGTTTTGAAATTCAAACTCAGGAGACATAGTAAACAAAATCTTACTACTGCTGACCCACCCTTTAATCAGTCACACCATCTGAAATTTTTCTGTTTATGTTCAGTTTCTCAGATTTGAAAAGCTCATCATGTGTCATTATTGTTTTCTACATGAGTTGTAATCATTGACATGAAATGTAGCCAGTTGTGAGTGATCTGTGATTATGTTGGTTTCACATCATGTGGTTTACCTGGCATTCTGCCTCTTTAAGTAGCAGCTGCTTGGCGAACCATGCAGTGGAGGTTAGAGTTGCCCACAGAAACCTTAGTTCACTGGCAGGTCTCTTTCAGCTTTGGCTATTTGGTCACTTTGGATCAAGAATTAGGTCAAGATAGTGCAGCTGGTAAAAAAAAATACTATTTAGTGACCCTGCTTGCAATTTGGACGACAGCTTGAAATAAATGAAAGTGCCTTCATGAAATCACCTAGTTTACAGTAGATGTTTCAAAATAAGGCTAATTGTGTAGACATCAGGAATAATAAAACAATGTCTCCATTAAGAGTTTTGTGACACTTTGCTTATAGCACTATTGACATGTTGTTAGTTTTACATTTTGAATTTGGTTTTATATCCAGTCCTAATAACACTTAGTGTTTTACGGCAACTAAAATAATGCTGACACTGTTCACAGTAAATGCATAAATGAATACAGTATCTACATAATGGAGAGACAAAGAATCCAAAGTCCAGATGACACAAGATGCAAGAAGCATCGCTGTTGGATAACTATAATTAGGTGTTACAAGCACCACCATATCAACTCAATTGTCTTTCATGATTAAGGAATGTTGTAAAATTGCTGCAGTCATTCCTGGAAGAGATATGCAGCATATACAGCAGAAATATCATTTCCTTTGTATGCCTGGGATAAATCTGAGTGAGAAACACCTTCTTCCACTGGGATGAGTTTCTACCATCACTCTCTGACACTCAGGAGGTTGTGGAAATGTGATCTTGGGCAAAATGACAGGAGATTGACAGATAATATCACAAAATGATGAGTTGTCAAATTAAATGTGGCAAATTGGGTCACTTGTGAGCAGAAAAATAACAGTCAACTTCCTTGATTGGAATAGTTTCAGGATATGAGGGCAACAGTGGGACACATACAATCACTCAGCACAGAAACAGGCCCTTCCCCCACCACATCCCTGGCCAGCCATTGAGATTCTATGGACCTACACAAATTCTATTTACCAACATCTGGTCTGTAGCCTTTTAACCTCGACAAATCAAGTCCTTGTCCAGATTGTTTTTAAATGTCACAAGAGTTCCTGCCTCCAAACCTTCTCAGCCATTGCATTCCAGATTGCACACACTGGATGAAAAAAATTTCTATCAGCTACCCTTAAGCCTCTTATTCCTCACCTTAAACCCCCCCCCCCACCCAGTTTTAGCAGTTGCCTTCATAGTAAAAAGTTTCTCACTATATGTCCCTCATATATTGCTGCTGCTGGTGGGGTGGGTAGGTTTTGTTGGTGGAGTCAGGGCTTAATGTGTGATTGGGTAACCATGGAGTTTAATTGGAGACACAATCAAGTGGTGGATGCAGTTAAATCACATGGGTGATTGGCAGAATAATGGGTATGGGTGGGGGGGGGGGGCTGAGGTCAGACATGCAAATGGGCAAGTATCTTGACCGATGGGATTCAGCCAGACACACAAGCAAGATTTAAGGGACAGGCAGTAAAAGGATTTTGGAGTAAACTTTGAGGAAAAGATTCAAATGAGAACTTAATTGCAAGGCTCCACAAAGTTAGAGTTCATGGCATTAGGTGTAATATATTGGCATGGATAGAGGATTGACCACTGGCAGAAAACAGGGTTTGGGAAATATGCCATTTTCAGGTTGGCAAGTTATGCCATGAAAATCCCTACTGACACCTCAACCATTTACAATTTATATTAATGACAAATAAAGGTACCAAGTATTGTAGCCAAATGTGCCAATGATACAAAGCCAGGTGGAAAAGCAAGTTGTGAGGAAGCTCAGAGTCTGCAAAGGGATTTAGATATGATAAGCACTTGAACAGAAGTCTGGATGATGGGCTATCAAGTAGAGAAAGGTTAGATTATCCATTTAATTGTAAGCATAGAAACACAGAGTACTTTTTTTTTAAAATGAAGAAAGGCTACAGAATGCTGCCGTGCAGAAGGATATGAGCATCCAAGTACATGAACCAGCAAGTTATCCTGCAGGTTCAGCAAGTCGTTAGGAAGGTAAGTGGTTGCTCTTGGTGGTGGACGGGGAAATAGGGGAATCTTTCTAAAACTGTGCAGGCCATTGGCAAGACCATGTCTGCAGTATTGTGAAGTTTTAGTCTCCTTAGTGGCCTAACTTTTTCTGGCTTGGGCTCACCGCTTGCCGTCAACAGCTAAGGTCACCCTATATCTGTATTAACCTGGTCAGGACACAGGAGGCCTCGAGCTTCACCAAGTCCAGCGATGAGGTCATGAGAGGCAGAAAGACCGTCACTTAATTTGCTAGTTGTCAGAACATATGGAAATATTTAAGAAACATTAAAAATAAAATGAAGAATTTAAGACATTGTGTAATATAAAACAATAACTAAAATCCCTGAAGCATTTTTAAATAAGAGTGAATATTTTGTATTTTTAATTGGAAATAAACACAAAAGTTTTTAAACGGTGGAATTTACTTCTTCAGGGTCTTAGCCACATTGAAATCAATGGTGTTCAGAGATCTAGCACCACGTCTGTTATTTATGACAGGAGCCAAGATCACCCTCACCTTCATTCCAATTCCAGGGTTCTCAGAAGATGTAGCACGGCCGTGGGAATCCACGAGCAGTTACTGGGACGACTAAAAAAAAATGGCTCCAAATAATAGTAAGTAATTTCAGGATCTCTGCGACCTCAGCAGAAGTTCTGTTCGTTCTTCCTACATACGTGTGCCAGCACTTCCAAGCGTGGACTTGCTAGATGAGTTATTATCGCCTCTAATTTTCTGAGCGCCTGCAGTGGCAGGTTCGTCGGTTGTTGGGCAGCCACCAATGACCAATCTGGTGAGAGCACTGCGGGCTTTCCTTGCACGATGGAACACTGGGCACTGCAAGGGGGAACGGCTTCGGGAGAGGATTGTGAACGGACAGGGTGAGGGGTGGTGGGTAAAGAAGGTCTGAGAGTGGACTACTGGAGTCAGGGTGGGTGAGGGCGCTGACTCTGTGGGGAGGGTGGAAGAGGGCTCCTGGCGCCAGTGGGGACACTCAAGTCGCGTGATCGGCGGGGAAGCGGGACGAGGGATTTGAACAATCCGTGCGTTTGGAAAGGTTGGGGGGGGGGGTTGTCATCTGGGATGGGGGCGGGTATGTGTTGGTGAGGGGCCGGGAGGAGGTCATGTTGGGTAGTTTGTGGTAGGGAAGGTCATGAACTCGTTGGGTTGGAGTGCAGAAAGACAAAACAGTAAAAAAAAATTACTTGGGATTTAAACCAGGTTCCCAGTGGGAGCACTATCCTTCCCTCATTCAATTGCGTCACTGCAGATCAAGCACCGCTGGACAGGACGTGAACGACAAATGGCAGGCACACATTGGACCAACGTGACCAATTTCTCCTGCAAACACCAGGTATGACACCATTTGAAAAAAGAATTTCTGATCTGCGGTCCAATTTTGGTGATGGGAAGTAACTGGTCGAATTTCTGGAGTGGTACAGTTTGACTCAGAGAAACAAGTCACTGCATGGTATGCTGCGATATATCAGTTACGAAGCAACTGTGTCTCAAACCGCAGCTTTCTTCCAAGTTGTTTTCATAATCACTTACAACTATTTTACCCTCGTTCCATTATCAAAGTATTTTGATTCATTCAGTCCGGCTCAGCAAACTTCCTCTGCCTTTGGACACAAAAACAAAGTTGCAACAATACCAGATCAAGGATATATTTGGAATGTTGTACATCCATAAGGCGTAGGAAGTATTTTGCCACGATACCAAATGTCTAAGGCCAAAAGGGTGTAACCTCTTTGCAATCAGCTGTTACTCATTGGTATCACGATATCACGTCCAGTTAGAAATTTGTGAGTTCAAACAACACACCAGGGATAAGCAAAAATTCTAGCATAATATTCCAGTAATGAGGGTGTCCTGCATATTTAGAGGTGCCCACATTCACATGCACATTCCAAACTGGTTGGCTGGGCTAATCCAGTCTAGGCTGTTCGGAACTGGTCCAAACGGGTCGGGTTGGGTCGGGTCTGGTCCAAACGGGTCCGGTCTGGTCCGGTCCGGTCCAAGCCGGTCGGGTCCATATGGGATTGATCATCCTTCTAAGGAAGATCCCTTTGCATTTCAACTCTTGGAGGGATCTTGAGGCACTACAAGAGGAATGGTACAATTTCTCTGTGCATTATCAATACAGGTACAACCCAAGTGGTATTTGAGTCACTGGTGACCACTCTGACATAAGAACATAAGGTATAGGAGCAAGAGGAGGTCATTTGATTCGTCCAGCTTTTGCCATTCATCAAGATCATGGCTGATCCTCTACTTCAGCAACATTTCCTTGCACAATCCCCATTACCCTAGGATTCCCTCAACATCCAGAAATCTATTAATCTCTGCATTGAATTAACTCAGTGACTGAACCTCCACAGCTCGCTGGAGTAGGGAAATTCCAAGGATTCATAACTGCCTATCTCAACCTTTAAAAGGCCAACCTCTTTTCCAATATCTTCTTTCATTTTTCTGAATTATAGAGAATGTAGACTACTCAATCTCTCCTCAGACTGGAAACCCACTATCCCAGGAACCAGTCAACTGAATCTTTATTGCATTTCCTCCATGCCAAGTTTCTCCTTTTTTGACAATTCCTGTGACCCCAAAACCTGCCCAAACTTGTGGACAAAGCCAAAGTCCTTAGGAATGGGCTCTCTTCATCTTAGCTCCATTTGCCTTTCACAAGTAGAGTCAGAATATCATCGTGTGAATAATATTATAATAATATAATTAATATTATTTCAAGTTTTCCCAACACAAAGAGGATAAGAGTGCTCTGTGTTAACACTGCAAGCACAGTCTTTTTTGAGTATCTCCACAGTCCCATCCCAGAGAATTCCCGTCCCTCCTTCACCTTCCCTGCCAGTCTTTGTGGCAATCTGATGATGAAATACTTTTTAATTGATTAAAAAAAATAGCAAACTCATTGACTACTGCAAATTTATTTGTAAGAGAAGATATGCAAGCAAAAAAAATTAGCTTTTGGATTTGGTGCAATTATATCACAAACCCCACCAAACCCATTTTTTTGAACTCTACTTTTCCAGACAAATGAGTGTGGAAATCTCTTAAAAGTCCTTTTCAGTGTTGTAAGATTACAGATGATGTATTAGCATTGCAACAAAAATGCTTTATCTTTACGAAAACCCCATCTTTTCTTGCTTTAAAAAATAATACACATTTTCAAGGCTATTTTTAATAACAATGCTTTAAAATGTCGGTCCAATAATGCTGTTTCAGGACAGGTTTTGAGTGTGTTGATAACCAAACGAAACCGAGAAGAAATTTGAGAAGAACTAAAGTAATTTTCACAGCCAATGCACTTTTGGGCACAATTTACACCTGAATTGCCAATTGCATTCACAGTGGAAACTTTGCCACATTATGCTTGAATTTTCATTAAAATGAAATATGTACTAGCTTGAAAAATGGCATGGGCAGACTAAATTTTATGTAAAAGCATCCATTTATAAGTACTAAAAGACTCCATTGGTCGGCATGGTAGCGTAGACGTTAGTGTAACACTATTACAGTGCCAGCGATGGGGGTTCAATTCCCACCGCTGTCTGTAGGGAGTTTGTACGTTCTCCCCATGACTGCATGGGTTTCATCTCGGTGCTCCAGTTTCCTCCCACAATCCAAAGACGTACGGGTTAGTAGGTTAACATGGGTGTAATTGGGCAGCACGGGCTCGTTGGGCCAGAAGGGCCTTTTACTGTGCTGTATAAATAAAGTTTAAAAAAAGTTTTAAAATGTAAAATATATTGAGTTGTGAGCTGTTCTGTGGCCAATTTATTTAGTAATCTGAACAGAATCTTAAAAAAAGCATCTTTATTTGATAAAGTTTTAAAAAATTAAGACTGAAGCCAAATTTTCCATCTGCTTCTTCTGGTAAATGCCAAGCAGTTACACCATCACGGACAAGCTATTTAATTCAACCAAAGCCCATGTAATTCACAAAATAGCCACATGACTTTCAAAGATAAATCAAAATCACTTACATAGAAGAAATGAGCTCACAAATCAAGGAAGATTGCAAGCCCAGAGCCAGCTATATTAATTACTGGGCTTTCAGTGTTGAATATGGCATATTTGACAACAGCCACATCAGTATAATTATTATACAGAACATATCCAAAGTATAATAGGTCAAGAGATTGCAAAAAGGAGTCACAGTATAGTGTGGGAATGCAGTGGTGAAAGGATTATAGATAGATGTTTATGAACCAAAGTGTATCCTGCATGGTCTTTCTTCCAAGGATCCAGGATGAAAGTTGAAAACTTCTGTAAAGTGGAACAGCCAGAAATACACTGATCCTTGATGGAACCAATGACATAAGGAGAGAAAGGAGAGAGTTTCTGAGCTCGGATGGTAATTTCTGGATTATTTTCAGTGTTCAAAGCAAGTGAGCACTGATGCAACAAAACAAATTGTGTGGATGAAGAAATAGTGATCCCTCACTGCCCCCCCCCCCACCACAATCTCTCCCAATTCCCCCACCACTTCGCAGATCACAAGCCTTGCCTGACCCATCCCCCCCATTTCCAAACCTGACACAACTCCTCACCACATTCCTCCACCCTGTCAGTGCCCACCAGCCTCTTGGCCTGACCCTCACTTCAATCCCTTTATAACAGCTTACTGGCTCATAGAATTCACCGAGTTGGTGTCAAACCTCAGGCAACTATCAATCTGCTGTGAAACTGATTCATCGATGTGATTACCACGAGAGCAGGGCTTGCCCCTGTTTGCCAGACCTGATTATCAGGTTTGCAGGTAATAGTTTTGGCAAACAGGGGCAAGCCCTGCTCTCGTGATCTTTAAAAAAGATCAGTTACAGCCAAGCTTTCTGGAGAGTCAGTTAGACCCCACCTTGTTGGAATGAGGCACACAGGACCTGATGCAACAAATTGGAAATGATCTGAACAGTTAAGATGTAGACATATGATTGTAAGCTGAAAAAAAGTTGCTTTAGAAGTGGTCTCATGGGCTTCCAACATGACTAGGAACAAGAAGTGAAGGGCCAATGGCAAGGACTCTCACATCAACAAAAACCAGGAGGACCTCTCCTTCAAGATTCTTCTGGGATCCA
The DNA here is from genome assembly GCF_009764475.1 of Pristis pectinata. Taxonomy (NCBI): domain Eukaryota; kingdom Metazoa; phylum Chordata; class Chondrichthyes; order Rhinopristiformes; family Pristidae; genus Pristis; species Pristis pectinata. The sequence continues at coordinate 95,366,257 of NC_067407.1, read as the reverse complement.
ACCTCAATGATTCTATGAACAATGCACTTAATTGCTAAGATTTTCAAAGACAGCAGTAATAGAGACCAGTCATCTTCTGTAGAGAGAGCTACACCACTGCAAATTCAAAGACACAGAAGAACAAAATAGACCATTGCATTGCCACCCCTGTTAGCTAACTTCAGTTTTCATGCCTGCAGTGTGGACCTTTTTCCACATGGATGTTAGCAACTCAGAGGTTCCTTCCTTTGCAAGGAGATGCCTCAAGTTGCAGTACCTTGAAAGACGTGCATATTTGTCACTTGGGTGCTTCAACACATGCTGGGTAGACCTTATTACACAACATTCTCACTTGGATATATATTTTCCCTTTCCTATATGCTTGAATATTCATAACTTTGGAGCTACATACGGAATAATAATTTCAGAGTTCCCTCACCAAAAGCATTCCCCCATGTCAATGGCTGCTCACCAACCCTAATTACAAATAAAGTATTCTCAGATACACTTAACGCTCACAATAATGGATAAAGAGAAAGACAAAAAACAAGGACACCGTCAACCCAAATGTTTAATTACCTCCTGTCAAGCACATGGCATGGCAGATCGCAGGTGTGTTATGAGACCTTGAATCCACTGACAGCTGTGGAATCCAGTGTAAAGGTGGCAGCACTGTAAGCTGTGTTTATGAGGGTTGATATGAAGCAGGCCACCATTTCCACGCTAGAAAGGGTGGGATACAGTCACCAGCCAAAACATGTATGATTGAAGTTTCCCCTGCCCTCACATTAGATGTAGCACTTGTCCTTTCATCTCCTCCCTCACCACCATCCAGGGACCTAAACCGTCCTTCCAGGTGAGGCAAAGGTTCACGTGCATCTCCTCCAACCTTGTCTACTGCATTCGGTGCTTCCGATGTGGCCTCCTCTACATTCCCTGTTTCCATGAACCTTGACTAAATGCAAAGTCACTTGCTATTTCCCAGCCATGGGACAGAATTCTTGGAGCATCATTCTGGAGATGCGTCTCCGGCCATCTCTATCATTCCGTACCAGTATGCAGAATACGTCTCCAGATGTTAATCATTTCCACCAGTATCTGGATACAGGATGCCAAAGTAACTTGCTTGTTTCTGTGCTCCTATCCTGGTCAGAGCGCTCCAAGATGCACAATGATTTTCAGCAATGCCCACATTTACTGATCACCACCCCTTTTAAAGCTTCAGGCAAGATAATGCATTAGCATGGATTAATTTCAGCTGGTGTGGGGGACTCCTTAAATTACTTCCAGTTAATTTGCAAACATTGTGATTGGTATCTTCAAAGCCATGCATAAAACACAAAACATGCGCCAGACTAAACCTCCTGGCAGGAGTGTACAACTCCTGCCTGGCACACATTTAGTGCATGTAACATGACTAAATTTGGCTCAAGCCATCCAGGGAGCTCTACCTTTATATGGCCTTCCTTTTCCCCTTTATGTGTTTCTCTGATCTTTATGTCACACTCACTTCAATAAAGGTCTTCCATTTCTCATTTTTTATTTTTTTTAAACTTTAAATGCCAAACTCCTTGAAAATAGTCTATTCCATTTGAATAACCTCACTTTTGAAATTTCAGAATCATTTTCCATAACCGTACCGAAACTAATGATAATAGGTAGCGCTGTCTCAAAGTGCTCTGACTTAAAACATTCTCTTATTCTGGTTCATTCTCAAGGATTAATTATGGCTGGTGTAGTGATACCTCAGGTCCTTTACAGCCCCAGTGACCTGAGTTCAATTCTGACTTTTGGTGCTCTCTTTGTGGAGACTGTACATTCTCTTTGTGACTACCTGGACCTTGTCGGGAGTTCCGGTTTCCTTCCATTTTGCAAATGTGCTGGTTGGTAGAACATAGAATATAGAACATAACAGCACAGTACAGGTCCTTCGGCCCACAATGTTGTGCCAACATTTTATCCTGCTCTAATATCGATCTAACCCTTCCCTCCCAAATAGCTCCCTATTTATCATTCATGTGTCTATCCAAGAGTCTCTTAAATGTCCCTAATGTATTTGCCCCCACAACCTATGCAGGCAGTGCATTCCATGCACCTCACCACTCCCTGTGTAAAAAAAGCTTACCCCTGACATCCCCCTTATACCTTCCTCCAATCACCTTAAAATTATGTCCCCTCATGTTAGCCATTATCACCCTGGGAAAAAGTCTCTAACTGTCCACTTGATCAATGCCTCTTATCATCTTGTACACCTCTATCAAGTCACCTCTCATCCCCCTTCTCTCCAAAGAGAAAAGCCCTAGCTCACTCAACTTATCCTCATAAGACATGCTCTCTAATCCAGGCAGCATCCTGGTAAATCTCCTCTGCACCCTCTCTAAAGCTTCCACATCCTTCCTATAATGAGGCAACCAGAACTGAACACAATACTCCGAGTGTGGTCTCACCAGAGTTCTATAGAGCTGCAACATCACCTCGCGGCTCTTGAACTCAATTCCCCGACTAATGAAGGCCAGCATTCCATACACCTTCTTAACAACCCTATCGACCTGCGTGGCAACCTTGATAGATCTATAGATGTGGACCCCAAGATCCCTCTGTTCCTCCACACTGCTAAGAGTCCTCCCATTAACCTTGTATTCTGCCTTCGAATTCAATCTCCCAAAGTGTATCACTTCACACTTATCCGGGTTGAACTCCATCTGCCACTTCTCAATCCAGCTCTGCATTCTATCAATATCCTGTTGTAATCTACAGCAACCTTCTAGCCTATCCACAACACCACCAACCTTTGTATCATCAGTAAACTTACTAACCCACCCTTCCACATGCTCATCCAAGTCATTTATAAAAATCACAAAGAGCAGGGGTCCCAGAACAGATCCCTGCAGAACATCACTGGTCACCGACCTCCAGCCAGAATACGCTCCAACTACCACCACCCTCTGTCTTCTATGGGCGAGCCAATTCTGAATCCACACAGCCAAGTTTCCCTGGATCCCATGCCTCCTGACTTTCTGAATAAGCCTTCCATGAGGAACCTTATCAAATGCTTACTAAAATCCATGTACACCACATCCACTGCTCTCCCTTCATCTGAAACCCTGCCCCCTGCACCAATTTCTCATCTACGCATTCATCTGCCAAATCATCACATTCTTACCCTCACTGGCACGTGGCACAGGCAGCAATCCAGAGATTACTACTCTTGAAGTCCTGCTTTTCAGCTTCCTTCCTAACTCCTATATTCCCTCTTCAGGACCCTCATCTCTTTTCCTACCTATGCAATTGATACAATATGTACCACGACCACTGGCTGTTCACCCTCCCCCTTCAGGAGGGTGAGCAGCCAGAGGTCATGGTACATATTGGTACCAATGACATAGGTAGGATGCTGTGGAAACGATCCAAGACATCCCTGACCCTGGCACCGGGTAGGCAACATACCATCCGGGAGTCTCTTTCACATCCACAGAATCTGTCTGCCCACCTTACTAGGGAACCCCCTATCACTACCACCCTCCTCTTCTCCTCCCTTCCCTTCTGCGCCACACGACCAGGCTCAATGCCAGAGACCTGGTCCCTGCGGCTTTCCTCTGGTAGGCCATCCCCCCCGACAGTATCCAAAGCGGTATACCAGTTGTTGAGGGGAACGGCCACAGGGGTACTCTGCACTACCTGCCTATTCTCCATCCTTCTTCTGGCAGTCACCCAGCTACCTGCCTCCTGCAGCTTTGGAGTGACTGCCTCCCTGTAGCTCTTGTCTATGTACTCTTCAGTATCCCATAGGAGCCGAAGGTCATCCAGCTGCAGCTCCAGTTCCCTAACACGATCTGTAAGGAGCTGCAGCTGGATACACCTCGTGCAGATGTAGCTATCAGGAGACTAGATGTCTCCCAGAACTCCCATATCTCACAAGCTGAGCACATCACTGACCCTGGAGCCATTCTCACTACTCTGTCCTGGCACTAAAGGATACACCAAATCAAAGAAAGAACGGAACTTACCAGACACTTATCTTTGCCTCTTCTCCCTGAAGCTTCTTGAACCAAAGCCTCAGCTCCCCCACTCTAACACTGGTCCACTGACACAATGGCCGCTCCCAAAATGGCCACTCCGCTTATACCTGCCTTGCCTTTATTTGCTGCTGTTAATAAGCCAATCAACTTGTAACAATTTGCAAATGTGCCTCATTTAGACTTTTGCAAGGTAAAACTCACAAGCTCAGGCACAGAGACTCACCTATTTGCAAAGGTCCCTCTCCAAATCTGGCTCCAACCCTTGACTCTACAAAGTGTCTGCAAAGTTACCCTTTGTGTAGGCGAGCGGCAGGAAAATCAAGGTGGAATTGATGGTTATGTGAGAAAGCATGGGTTACTGGGAAATAAGTAGGGAAGTGAAACTGATTGGATGTTTCTGAGAGCTAGCATAGACTCAATGGACCAAATGTCATAAGAATAAAAAACTAGATCCAGCAGTGCTTCTTTCTTCATTCAGCTGTAAACAATGTTGCTAAAAACACTCAAATTCATTCTCTCTTTGCCCCTGAAAGGTTTTCCCTAATCAACACAAAATTCTAAATTATAAACTTATTGTATCTGTCTGCAATATACGTGCAAATTTGCCTGTCTCTTTCCCATAGTCAATTCCCTGTTGGTCTTAAATGGTACCCAGATAGGTTTTGTCTTTGAACCCTCAGGTATATCATCTCTTTTCAATGCTGAAATAGTTTATTTGATCAAAACTAGCATCACACCATGTCACACACCCACCATCTGTTTACCCAGCTTTCTTGAATGCATTGGAGCCAAACAATTTGTGCCATTCCCTCCCCTTGCTTGAGCCAGGTCTGGAATAGAAAGTAGTGGTAATTGTAAGTGTGACCATATCATAATCCCACGAGTTAAATGTGCCTGTAACTCACCAATTTTATTTGCCATGCTGTTCAAAGCACACATGCATAGGAATTGAATGACACCTGTTCTATGCATGTTAACAGGGCAGTCTCTGGTCAGCCAATGAGTGTTTTGTTTGAAGGGCTGATGCTACAAAGTCCAATGTGATGTGTCTGCTGCGTTAGCCTTAATGATTTTTTTTTCTTTAATGAGCTGTGCCTTATGAAAGAAGATGGGTAAGTACAGGTCTAAGCTGTTGCCTTTGAAGAGGCCTGGGGCAAGGGATGGTGGGAAATTGGGTTGGGGGGGGGGGTGTTGGATGGGAAGAGTCAGGCTGCGACGTCAGCAAGGGATCAGAATCGAGAATGGGAAAGATAGAAAGACTGCCAGAGGCTAGTTAGGCAGGCCATCTTGTTTGCATGCTTGAAACCAGACTCCTGAAACAATACATTATTTCATGTTAATAAGAACATAAGACATAGGAACAGAATTAGGCCATTCAGCCCATCAAGTCTGCTCTCCCATCCGATCGTGGCTGATTTATTTTTCCATCTCAACACCCTTCTCCTGTCTTCTCCCCATAACCTTTGATGCCCAAACTAATCAAGAACCAACCAACCAACCTCTGCTTTAAATACACCCAATGACTTGGCCTCCACAGCCGTCTGTGGCAATGAATTCCGCAGATTCACCACCCTCAAGCTAAAGAAATTCCCTATTCTAAAGGGACGTCCTTTTTATTCTGAGGCTGTGCCCTCTGGTCCTGGACTCTCCCACTACTGGAAACATCATCTCCACGTCCAATCTATCCAGGCCTTTCAATATTCGGTAGGTTTCAATAAGAACCCCCCCCACCCCCTCCATCCTTCTAAATTCCAGCGAGTACAGTCCCAGAGCCATCAAACACTCCTCATAAGTTAACCCTTTCATCCCAAATAATTCTTGTAAACCTCCTCTGGATCCTCTGGAATCCCAAACATCCTTCCTTAGATATGGGGCGCAAAACTGCTCACAATACTCCAAGTGTGGTCTGACCAACACCATATAAAGCCTCAGCATTACACCCTTCTTTTTATATTCTAGTCCTCTCAAAATGAATGCTAACATTGCATTTGCCTTCCTTACTACCAACTCAACCTCCAAGTTAACCTTTAGGGAATCCTGCACTAGGACTCCCAAGTCCTTTTCCACCTCAGATTTCTGAATTCACTCCCAGTTTAGAAAATAGTTTACGCTTTTATTCCTTCTACCAAAGTACATGACCTTACACTTCCCTACGCTGTATTCCATCTGCCATTTCTTTGCCCGTTCTCCCAACCTATTCAAGTCTTTCTGCAGACTCCCTGCTTCCTCAACACTACCTGCCCCTCCATCTATCTTTGTATCTTTTAAAAACCAACAGAAGGCAACTAAAAAAAGCAATAAGGGAAGAAAAGGTGAAATATGAAGGTAAGATAGCTAATAATATAAAAAAGGATACCAAAAGATTTTTCAGATATATGAAGAGTAAAAGAGAGGCAGGAGTGGACATCAGACCACTGGAAAATGACGCTGGAGAAGTAGTAATGGGGAACAAAGAAACAGCGGACGAACTGAATAAATATTTTGCGCCAGTCCTCACTGTAGAGGACACCAGCAACATGCCAGCAACAGCTCCTCTCTCATGCCTCTATAGTTACCTTTACTCAACTGTAAAACCGATACAACTAAATTTAGCTTTTCCCTCTTAAACTGCAAGGTGAATTCTATCATATTATGATCACTGCTTCCTAAGGGTTCCTTCACCTTCAGCTCCCTAATCAAACCTGGTTCATTGCATAACACCAAATCCAGAATTGCCTTTTCCCTCATGGGTTCAACTACAAGCTGCTCCAAAGAGCCATCTTGTAGGCATTCTACAACTTCCTTCTCTTCTCTTGGGATTAAAAAAGTTCTTTTTTATGAGATAAACGTTGATGAATACAAGATACTTAAAAGTTGGCTGTGCATAATATATCCAAATCCAGCAGGAATACACCAAAACCTATTGAGGGATCTGAAGTTGAAATTGTGGGGGCACTGGTGCAATAAACCTAGTATTTATAGGCCTGTCCACCCAATGAGTGGTGTCAAATATTTGAGAATTAACTGGAAAAAAGTTAGTTGATGCTTGGAAATATATAGGTTTAATAATTAAAAACTGGTGTGGATTTGTATTGTTGGCCAGTAAATTTTTTTGTGATGACGAAAGAGAAAAGATGCGATTCATGTACTTAAACTTTCAGTGTTTGATTAAGCACCGAAACAAACTTGAAACCAGGGGAAGTGAAGGGACAGTAGGTTCCTGAATATGAAACTGGGTAAAGGACAGTGAACACCAGTTTCCAGACAGGAGTTAAATATACTGTAATACTGGTGTATCCAACAGTTGGTGCTGAGGCGAATGCTTTTTTATAACTCATTAATAAACTAGAATTTCAAATCTGCATGTGGCATGAAGCTTGGAAGTGTTGCAAACAATCATATGGATATTCACAGTTCTGAGGGAGATGCAGACAGATTGGCGGAATGGGCAAACACCTGCCCTAATCTCTAAATGTCACCGAGCATCAAGGTCTGTTCAATAATCAATATAAAGAATAGGAATGGGCCATTTATGAAGATCTGGGAAGATCTTCTGCCTCAGAGCCATTTTCCAGCACTATCTTCTCACCCCTTGATTCCCTTAACATCCAGAAATCTACCCATCTGTTCTTTGACACAGCAGTTGTACGAACAACTTTCACACATCTCTGGGGTAGAGAATTCCAAAGATCCATCAATCTCCAAATGCGAGAATTTCTCCTCATCTCAGTACCAAGCAGCAAAACCCTTATTCTGGAACTGTGACATCTTGTCCAAGACTCCTCAGCCAGGGTAAGCACCTTTCCTGTATCTACCCTGTTATAGACCTTTCAGAATTTTTAAAGTTTCAATGAGATGTCCTCTCATTCATCTAAGTACTGGAGAATACCATCCTAGTTTACTCCATCTCTCCTCGTACATCATGCCCACTATCCCGGGAACCAATCTAATCATTGTTTGTAGCATTCCCTCTGTGGCAAATATGTCCTTTCTTAGTTAAGGAGACCAACCTATGCATTCTACTCAGATGCAGCTTCACCAAGGACCTACACAAATACAATAAGACTTCCTTGTTCTTGTATTCTCTCTCCCTCCAATTCAAGGCTAACATATTATTTGCCTTTCAAATGGACTGCTGCCTCTCCGTGTTGATCTTCAGTAAAGTTGAGATGCATTCCTATATCCCTTTAAATATCAACAGTACCCAATCTCTCACCATTGAGCAAATACTGTTTTCTGTTGTGTACCATAGTGGATGATCTCACATTTTTCCACATTATATTCTATCTGTCACATTCTTGTCCACTTACTCAATTTTGGCCATATCTCTTTGGAATTTCTATACATCTTATCCATACCAAGTTCAGTATTGTCAGCATACTCGGAGATACAGTATTTTGTCCCCTCAGTCAAGTTTTGATACAGATTGTGAGTAGCTGGGGTTCAAGTATGATCCCTTTGTTACTTAACTAGTCACTGTCTATCAACTCAAGGACTCTTGATATATATTCATATGTTAATGTCATTATGTAAATTGAACTTGGTGTTTTAATGATTAATGCACTTCTACTCGCAGATCTCTTTACAGCTCATTAGTTTCTCAAGAATTAGTAACTACTCCAATTCATTTTTCTCGAGTCCAAAGTAGATCAACTCACACTTCAACTCCATTTGTCATCATTTTGACCTCTCACTTAATCTGTTTTTGTCAATTTCCAGGCTCCTGTTGTCAACAATTCTACTTATAACCCTTTTTAACTAACTGTCATTGGTAAGAAGTTTCCCCCTATTGTAACAAGTAGATGTTACAATACAATCCAGAACACTCTATGCAAAAGATGCATTTCACTGTGTGTTTTGATGTACATGTGACTAATAAAGATATCTTATCAATTTTAGAAATCAAAAGTATAATGTGCATTTTCTATTAGCATGTTCATTTAGCACAACAGGCAGAAGGGCAAATTTCTATTCATCCAGGATATTAATAAATATGATGAAAATTCATGGCCTATAACACCATATTCCACCACTGTGAATACTGTAGGTTTTCTTGCTGTCTGTGACCTTTCCATCGACGTTTAACCAGTTAAAACCCACTCTTTATCTTCATTCACTTGAATTTGTGCAAAATGTCATGTGGGACACACTTCATTAATGTCCCCCAGAAGACCCAATAGATAATGTTCAGAGATACAGCATTATCTATTAATCAGCCATTCAATTGATTCAACTAAATTAGTCATACCCTATAAAAGCATTTGTCCAAATGTTTAGTCACTCTCTCCCTAAGGGTTGATTCTGCAGCTTTCTGACAAGCATCATTAAACTGGCTGAACTGCAGTTAGCTGTTTTATCAGTCCCACCAATCTTAGATTACAGGGTGATATCACCAACTTTCCAATTAAAGTACATAATTCCTGAATCTGAGAAAGGTACAGCAGGAGAGATGATCATTCTCCTATTCAAACCTTGAAGCCTCTTTTGAAAAACAGTCGATTTCATTCCATTTTTTAAAATGCTGCAATTATTTCATTGTCAAATATTTATCCAAATTCCTTTGAAAGCTTCAGTGCATTCCAAATCTAGTTATTGAGTAGACTAGTTTTTTTTCCTCAAGTACCCTACTCTTTATTTTAATATCAGGAGTCAAAACAATAAGGGTCCTGTGGATTTACCTGGATTGTCTTATTTTTTTCATCAGAACTGTCTGGTTGCTCATTCAATATTCAACAAGTTTCTATCCACAATTTATTTTTTAGACATAGTATCACTGATATTTTCCCTTTCACAAATTTGTAAACAGAGATGTTGTACATGCACAGTATGTATGCTATTTACCTTGCTGTCAAGTTTAAATTCAGTCTACACAGCATTTCTTTGTTGACTATTTCTGTTTCAAATGATGGTGAACCACCACCTTGAAACATAAACAGCAAAGAATGTGATTCTCCAACTCTCTCAAGAGACAATATGGATAATGGATGCTACCCTTACCAAAAGTAGTACTCTTTCATTAATGGATTGATTTCTCCTTCTGCTTTCACTTATCTTGGTATATTTATAAAAAAAAATTACCTGCTTGTTTATAATCCCTTCTTGCTGGTCTTGATATTTTTTCTGTCTTTTTGTTGTTTCCTTTGTTTCTCCCAGTTTGCTTGACACTTTTCTTCATATTTATCTACATCCACTTGCATGTTGAAGAAGTAGAACCTTTGCTCATACATATTGAAGAAAATGCTTCTTTCTGTCCTTCTGCAGGTTTATTCTGGATACTGATTTAATATATCTACCTTCCTCTTGAAACCAGATTATCTGCTTCACAGGCAATCTGCAAGCATGCATCAAGGCATGTAGATGTGTGGTTAATAAAAACTTACATTTATCTCATGGCCATTGCAGCCTTGTTATTTTAAAGTGCTTTACAGCTGTGATGTATTTCTACACATGTAGAAAATGCCACAGCCAATTCTCAGTCAAGCACTCACAAAAGAGTACATGATCAAATCATTTTATCTTGAAGGATAAATATTGGCTAGAATACCAGGGATAACTCACCTACTCTTCTTCAAAAGTGTGCCATGGAATTCTGCAAAAGATAACAGGCTTTCACATCCAACCCAAGAGACAATACTTCCAATGATAGAGCACTGTCTCAGTATTGCACTAGAATGGCAACCGTGATTTTTTTTTTGCTCCAGAGGCTGGAGTGGAGCTGGAATCCACAATCTTCTGACTGGGGTGCAAACATGCTCTGACTGACCCATGGGTTAATGAAGAGGAATCCAGAAGAATTGACACCATTAGGAAGAATGTGCAGTTGGATCATTCATACCAGACTCAGTTTGTACACAAACATTTTAACCCAATGAGCTATCACCTTAAAAGATGAGATTTAAACAAAAAAAACACAACTTTTGATTTAAATCTTATATTTAAGGGTGTTAGCTTATTTGGAGAAAAAAAAATGAGCATTTTAAAATTCAAGCATTGCTTAACACCTAATGCCAGGTAAGTAACCACAGGACTTGATAATATTTTGGGCATGGCTACAGCATTTTGGATGATTTCAAGTTTACTGACTGTAGAAAGAGGTAGATCAGTGAGCAAGGTGATGGAATAGTTAAATCTGAAGGCTACAATAGCATGGATAAATGTTTTCCAGTCAGTAGTTGGAGGAAATTTCTACTAAACCAGTCCTGGATGTTGGACAAATAGTCTGATTCTGTGCATGGAGGAAACTTGATCAGGGACAATTCAGTAACATAGTCACTGAACTTTCCACTGTTCACCTAAATTGGCAGAAAGTCAAGCAGACTGTTGGGCGGGTGTGATGCTTCCCACCCAGTTTCCTGCTTTACTCTGTGCCCAGGGAATTTTTTTTTGAGTGCAAGCATGAGAACAGGAATCTTTTCCATACACTACTTTCACCTCTGCAATGCTTCCATTTTCAAAGTAAAACCTTAAGCATAAAGTATACATGAAAAACTCATTGCCTTAATCTGATAAATGATCTACTGAGAATTTGATGCTAAGTTCATCACTTTGGAATGGTTTTCTGCTGTGGTGGTTTTCTTTCCGCAGAAGAGCTGCAATATCTGTGGAACATCCTTTTTAAGTGCCTTCTCCCCTAGGTACTTGTTTTATTTGTGATGATTGGAAAGACATATAGCAGAATGTCTGGCTTATTCCAGATATGCACAGACATGTACTCTATGAGGGAAGGACAACGAAGTGCAGGAGTAGTCAATTAAATTTGAACTCTATTGTCGTGAAAAAACTTGATAAAGGACAAGAGACAAGATGTGAACATTTAAAAACTTTTACATCAGGTAGTCCAAATGGAGCTGCATCAAACATGGATTTAAAGGCCACATCAAATCCAAAGGTACAGCATCTTCTTTGCATTTGTTCATTCACAAAGTGCCAACTAACAAAATAATAAACAGACATGAATGTTGAGGGAAAGAATCTAAGGATCGAAAGCTGTACTACGTTACAGCCATTCCTAATTCTAATTTCAACCTGCATCTAACTACACATGTGAAATGCACATTAAATTGAATATCTGCTAAAACACCACCAATCCCTTTGCAAGTTGCATAAAATCATGTTTTTTTTTGATTACCCTTCTCTAACACACCATCTGGTATTAGCCATACACATCCCAACTCTGATATTAAATACATTCAATGAGGTCTGTGCTGCAGACATGTCCTGTTAAATGTATAGATGCTTAAACAAATTAATTTCTTTAAATCTCTTTACATTGTACTGAAAGAAAACTTTTCAGTCTATCCTGTAAAGTTAAATTCAAAATCAAGGAGAGGAACAGTGCAATGATTTGCCATCTTTCTCAGCCAATGCCTTTAAAATTTACAGTTGTTGAGGAGCTTTCACTTTACTGCTAAGTTCAACAAGACAAATATAATGCAAGATTCCAACAGTTTCCTGTCCAATAGCTGAAGGTAAAGATGATCCCATTATTTCTGAAGGTCAATAACGCAAGCAGTACACATTTTTACCAACCCACATGATCATTCACTGGAGATGATTTTTAATTTATCTTAACGTACAGAGGATTTTTCTACAATGTTCCATAGTTGATGCCTCAAAGAAATCACATTTTTCAAAACCACATCTCATGCCTCTGTGATTCCTCTGCTGACATTTTGGGCGATGTGATTTCATTGTTCATCCATTGGGAGAAAATACTAACCCCTGCAGAGGAAATTAAAATACAAACAGTTCAGCATCCTTGATTGAGTCTGCATTTGGCACAACACTTCATCAAGAACATTTAAAATTGGAGCTGGAGTCAGCCATTTGGCCCTTTGAGCCTGGTTCAGAATTCAAGTTCAAGGCTGACCTTCAATTTCAGCTACATTTTCCATTCTATTCCTTGGATTCCCTTTATATCAGAAACTACCAAGTTCCATTTTAAATTAATTCAAAGACTGAGTCTTGAAAGAGAATTCCAAAGACTCACTGCCCACTGCGAAAAGAGATTTCTCTTCATCACAATCATAAATGCTTACATTAAGTGTTCCGAGACTGACTCCTGGATGTAGAGTCCTCACGTGGGGGAAGCATCCCATTTGAACCCCTCATTCTATGATGATAACACATACAAATTTCTTTGACATGTTGATTTACCTGAAGCACGAATTCTTCAAACTCAATACATTCTCAGCAGGAGAATCGAAAGATATGTCCTTAAAGTTTGACTTCAAGGCAAAAGCAATTTCTCATTTATGAAGCTCTGCCACATGCTGATAACAGTCCAGCTGGGGTTTTCTTACCTTCCTATCAATCTCAAGAGTCAGGGAAGCCAAAATGTAGCAATTCTGGGCCTGACTAAGCACAATTAAACAGAAATCCGGTTGGGATTTCAGGAGGCAACTTTTCTTTTTGCCATGATATTTTCTATTCTCATCCCAGTTCCCTCTATCTGTACAGATTGCATTTGGGCCATCTATTCCTAGCTTCCACATTTCACAACATAGAACAAAATGAAAAATGAAATCAATCTTATCTAACAGTGAAGCAGAGGGAACATTTTTTAAACCACACCCTACCCTAAGGAAAAAGATAAACACTTCTGTCCCATGTAAAATAATCTGATTTATTTTCTATGATGATAGATACTCAGTGGACCACCATGAGATAGTTTATCAAATACTAGCTACCATATTGTAACATTGCACACATAGCTTCTTTGGCAAAAGTGAGGTTAGAAGGTGATGGTGGCTTGACAAAGACATAAAGCTATAACTTTAAAAGTAGATTATATTTTTGTTTTAACCTCACACCTGAAATACGCTCACCCATTTATGAAGGTTAAAACAACTCAATTCTGGCCTTTCTTTCCAAAGAGAACAGTATAAAATCAAACTTACATTGGTTAAGCAGTAGGCTTTACAGCAACTCAGAAAGGGAGTAAATAAAGTAAATAGAACATAGATCAGTACAGCACAGGAACAGGTCGTCTGGCCCACCACGTCTGCACTGACCAAGGAACTAATCCCATTTTTCTGCACATGGTCTGTATCCCTCTGTTCCCTGCCTGTTCATGTGTCTGTCTCAATGCCTCTTAAACATTGCTTTCGTATCTGCTTCAACCACCTCCCCTGGAGGTGTGTTCCAGGCACCTACCACTCTCTGTGTAAAACAAAACTTGCCTTGCACATCTCCTTTAAACTTTCTCCCTCTCACCTTAAACTTCTGTCTTTTGACACTGACTTTTCCGCCATGGAAGAAAGACCCTGACTATCTACCCTATCAATGCCTCTCAAGATTTTATACCAGGTCACCTCTCAGTCTCTGACCTCTCCTGTCACGTTCAACTACTCCAATCCATGCAACATCCTGGTGAATCTCTCCTGCACCCAAAGCTTCCACATTCCTCCTATAAAATTCCAGCCAGAACTGCACACAGTACTTGAAATGTGGCCTAACCAAATCTAACACAGCAACAACATTACTCGCAACTTTTATAACAAAGCCCTAACTGTGTCGTTCACCTTCTTTAACACCATATCCACTTGTGTTGCCATTTTGAAGGAGCTTTGGACTTGCATCCCAGGATCCCTCTCTACATCAATGCTCCTTTGAGTCCTGCCACTTACCAGATACTTTCCTCCCAAATGCATCACCTCACACTTGTCCGGATTAAATTCCATCTGCCATTTCTCTGCCCAAATTTCCAACTGATTCAATAAACTTGAACACCAATGTTCAATCCACAAACCCCAAGCTTCTGGTTCTTTGCCACTTTTACTCTCCATCTCATTCTCATATTGATTTCAAGTGGGATGTGAGGAAGGATATTTTTTAACGCTGTGTGTAGTAATGACCTGGAACTCTATGCCAGCAAGGGTGGTGGAAAAGGAGACAATCAATGATTTCAAAAGGAACATAAATGGGCACTTGAAAGAAATAAGCTTGCAGGACCACGTGCACAGACCAGACATCAACCTGATGGGTTGAATGGCATCCTTCTCTGGTATAACGTCTCAATCTTTGTGCTTTGCCTCCTTCACTACTTTAATGAAGCTGAAGCTGATGGAAGAGCACCTCTGCCAAGAAATTCACCCCAGACAGTTGTGCTAAATGTGCTGTAAAAGAGCAGCTGCTACTATATTGTGCATTTAGCATCACAGGCCTGCGACGATTTTCAACAGCTCATCTTTACAAGGGGACTGCTTCAATGCATTGAGGAATTTTCTGCCTTAACCTATGCTCCCATTTCTTGTATAACAAGTATTAGTGAAGGTATTGATAATGGAGTATGACTGCACCAGAATCACTGGTGAGTAAAGGATATGTCAGGTTGTGTTTGGACTGGGGATATCTTAATAGTGTGCCTTTACCCACTAGAATACTGAGTCATGGAAACTATTTTATGCTGGATTTTTCAGGCTACCTTCTGGTGGTTGTCATGATATTCCCATTTCCTCTTTTTTTCTGATGAAAGATCTCCAACCTGTAACATAAACTGTTTCTCTTTCGACAGATGCTGTCTAGCCAAATGAATGTTTCAAACATTTTCTGATTTATTCCCCCTTGCTCTTTTGCTTGTTCCAATTTCACTCATTTTTGTCATTTACTATTGTGTAATTTTCAATGTCCTGCTCTCTATCCTAATGAAGATATATGTTCTTTCTTTTCCCCACTCTTTGAAAGAGAATGTCATTTCTTCCACAATCACAAATGTATGCATACCTCTGGATATGGTTCATGTCTCTAAATAGAAATCTTTATACAGCTGCAAAGGAGGAGTCCAGTGAGAGCATACAGCCTCTAGAATATTCAAGCAACATTTTTGCTGCCTGGTGTGTGGCAGAGGGGTTTTGCAGTGGGCATTCTGAGTAAGCATCCTGTATTTTGACCTTTCAGTCTCTCAACTCTGTCATCAATAAGGGCCAATCTTTAACTCCCACTTTAGCCTGCAGATGCCTGGATCTTTGATCGAGAGAAAAGAATAGGAATCCAACCATGGCCATTGGGAATTTAAATTTATGAATTTGGTGGGTGTTATAGTGTCATTGCACTTTGTGCTGTTGTTGCACAGCTCAGCTACCTGCAGTCATTCCTGATAACAGGACCAGTGTGGAGATTACACACTCTCTGTGACAGTGTTCACTTCAGAATGTATGAGAGTAAAGGGGTTATTGGAAGAGAAAAACAACAGATACAAGACACCCCTAAGTGACACATTTCCCAGTATCGCCCATGGTTAGGACCTCCAGTTTGCTCATTTTCAATGGAGGACAGGGAATATTGTTGCATCTGGTGTTAATATACCAAGCAATGACCTCTTAGCAATACCTTCCAGCTGTCTCCTCATCCACAGACTGGAAAGTATTTTACCTACCCCTTCATATTTTGTGCACTGAAGCCTTCAGTGGAGCATCTTTATGTCCAACCTCAGCCACTTGGGTGTAAACTTCAACACAAGTTTAACAGTTCACTTCATGAAGTAGTTTTGACTGTCTTTCAGTTATGAGGCCTCCTACCAATGTTGGTCCCTCCCAAGAGTTCTGTAGTTAAGAAATAATTTGCTACGCACACATCACAAAAGTGCAAAGGCTGCATTCATTCCGATCAACCAACATCTATGGAATTTCTTGGCCAATGCATTAAATAGAATTGGAGAAGTTAACACTGGTCAAGAAGCTGGTTGGAATAATATCTGCTGACAAACTTAAGGAAGGCAGGATGCTGGGCTGTATAAATCCATTGCTCTTCTTTCCAATGGTACAACTGGGTCTGAAATGGATTGCCCAGACAAGCAGGAGGCCCATTTGTTTCTGAATCTCTGAAAAAAAAGACTGATCCAGAAAACTATAGACATATCAGTTATAGGAAAGATGTTCACAGGAATAATTAGGAATACAGAGCATGATTATCAAGAAAAAAATAAGGAAATCTGCGTCATTAAATCTCAACCAGTACAATAGTCTAAAACATCAAACTGTATTGAATGATCAGCCTTATTCCAAGGTTACCACATAAAAACAGATGGACAAACTAGTTTGAATTCCCTGTTTGAATTTACAAAAATATTACTTCTTATGGACAAAGAATTGCAAGATGGAGCTAAACTGGATAGCTCCCAAGAACGGTCAGGGGATTACAATGTGTGGTAAACCAATGTCCATTGTTTTCAAATGTGGCACTGCTCCAGCTTTCTGCTGCCTGTTCATGAATGGTTGCAGCATGCAGCCAACATAAACCACAATGTTAATTGGCTGTATACTTCAGCACATGTCCTGATTTGTGAGTGGTTAGCACAAATTAAAACTGGCCTGCACCTCCTAAAGCAGTGGTGCACTGTGACTGTTATAGGTAATGGCAGGCATTGCAAAGGTAATATTGATTCTGAAAATAAAAGCATGGCAGAGCAGAGTGCAGGCTCCAAGGTTTTCTGACAGTGCCCTGGAAGCTTTTGCAAAGGATGGGCAGGGTGGGGTGGGGGTGGGGGGAATCTATACTCTATTCACTACATGTCCACCAAACACATACTCAAGGGAGTGCAACCACTGTAAAGGTTAATGCCCTGGAGACCTGAATGCTGTTTGCCGTTAGTTCAATGACTTCAAGGTGTTGTCAAAGTCAGCAAATACAACCAGATTCCATACCCTACTAAGTGCCCAGCCAGCATCTACAGTTGCTGAATAATACACACTCCCATTACTCACCTCTCAAATCTGCAAATCAGGAAAATCAACTAACATTCAAGGAATCATCTTCCCCTCATAAACTTAGCACAGATGAGAGACTCTCATCCTCATCTCTCAGCTCACACACATTGTTAACTAATCAGCCATGGCATCCACATCACCAAAATCCATTCGATGACATACACATTTTTGTCTCTCCTGTAGGACAGGCATCTCACAACTGGGGTTAAAAACAGAATGGCAGGACTCGGGCTTAGTTGCATGTTGCTGGACCTGTGGAGAAGATTCCATTGGCCATCATTGGACCAGATGTTGCAATGGGACTGAAAGGATAGAAGGTGATGCGTTCTCATACATAATCCTCCTCACTTGCCAGTTCTCATGCATCCCAAACTCTTTTCTGACTTACAAACGGCAGATGGCACCTCTTAGTTCTGCTCCTCTCACTACAATACAACATTTAATGCAATTAATCCTACCCTTGAGCCTTTATCCTCCTGGAGAATCAGAAATTACAATGTTGGCAGGTGTGGCAGAAGGTCAAGTAGAGCCTGAAGATAAATACAAATCACCGCTTGATTTCACACTCATATGTTGAAATACTGATAGAAATACTGTATGTATATGACAGTCTTGAAGAAGGGTTCTGACCTGAAATGTTGACCGCCTGCTTTTCTCCACGGATGCTGCCTGGCCTGCTGAGTTCCTCCAGCACCATCGTGTTTTTCATCTGGATTCCAGCATCTGCAGGCCTTTGTTTCTCTCGCATACATAACCTAGAGATGAGATCTGCATCATGTGGAGAGACACTGGTCACTTGGCTTACAGCTCAGACAGGTGGGCAAGGATAACCCAGATGCCAGTTCCATGGAAGATGGGGTCAAGCACAGATATTGCGAGAGAGCAGAGCACTTCAATAGGGCAGTTTATAAAAGATCAACAGGCCACTACAATGAAATGCTTGGTGCACTGGCAAGACTGGAGAGTTTTTAGTTTGCGTGACACACCGACACTGGGGGGCTTCTGTTTATGCTGCAATGGAAGCTGAGAGATCCTCAACCCAGTGATTTCCCAAGGTCTGCCAACAAATTTCTCAACTGGTTCCATAGTGAACAGGGTAAGTTGTAAGTTGTAACCCTGATCAAGGTTGATCTTGCACTCTTCCATGCATTCAGGGCTTTGGCCATTAGATAACCGTGTGCCTTTGTTCAAAGGGTTTTGTCGGGTATCACAGGAGTCCAGCAATCAGTCCTTCCTACAGATTACAATGTTCCTAGGATTGCCATGGGACCATCCTGAGGAAGAGACTGTCAGTCGGCCTTGACTGCTGTCACTCATAATGAGATGGTGCAGTATGAAGTGAGATCTTCTTGGCCCAGAGTTGCCCTTCATCATCATCTGGACCTTTCCCCTTTGAAAATCAGCATCTTCCACCAGCCACAACACAGTTAAAAGCATTTAGGGATTGCAATTGCAGAAACAGGTGGCATGGGCATGGTGAACCAAGGGGCCTGTTTCTGTGCTGTATGACTCTAATGGTTACAGCATGGAAGGAGGCCACTTGGCCTGTCAAGACCGTATCACCTCCTTGGAAATACAGGACAGCTTATCCCACTCCCCCCCGAGTACCCTGTAAATTCTTTTTTTTCAGATACACATCAGCCACCTTTTGAATCCTGCAACTGATTCTCCCTTCACTACTATCTCTGGCAGTCCATTCCAGACCCTAACCTCTCTATCTACCCTTCCACATCCTCCATGATCGTTAATATCTCTGTCAGAACACCTCATGACCTCCTGTGTTCCAGGAAGAACAGCGTAATTGTCACATGATTCAGGTCTCTCATTTCTGGAATCAGTTTGGTAAATTTCCTCTGCACCCTCCCCAGAGCCCTCACATCTCTTCTAAAGCCGAGTGCCCGGAATGGGACACAATACTCCAGTTGTGGCTGAATCAGTGTTTTCCTGAGGTTCATCATGACTTTATTACTATCATATCATATTTACAAAACCCAGGATGCTGTATATTTATTATTAACAACTTTCTCAATCTGCCCTGCCACTTCCAACAAACTATGCACAAATAACCCCAGACCTCTCTGTTTTTCTACCCCTTTTAGAATTATCCCCTCTCGTTTCTACTGCCTCTTCTTATTCTTCCTACCAAAATGTAACACTTTGCATTTCTCAGCATTAAGTTTCATGTGCCACCCATCTATCCATCTCACCAATCTTCTTGAAATCTGTTGTCTTATCTTACCTGCAAATTGTGCTCTGTGCATCCAGAACCAAATCCTTAAAATAAATTAAGAAAATCACTGACTGCAGGGGAGCTTGCCTGTAAAATTTCCTCCAAATGCAACCTTTCTTGCCCTTCTCTTTCCAGTTACTTAGCCAATTTTCTATCCATGCTGCAAGACATCTTTTATGCCCTTGCCTTCAATCTTGATGACAAGCCTATTATGTGGTGCTGAATGAAACACCTTTTGGACATCTATGTATAACACTTCAATCGCATTTTCCCCATTGAGGCTTGCTGACAGCCTCCTTTACCCAACAGTTGAGATACTGCAAATGTCTTCAGCATCAAGCTAAAATAAGCTAGAAGTACACAAGTTAATGGATATGGTCACCGTGAATCCCACTGAAAAACATCCTTGCCTTTGTCTGAAGATACCATTATTGCTTTTGCTGGTGATAGATTCCACTGAGGATGTTCTGATTGAAGGACAGGTACCTAACACATTGTCCCTCACTGAGAAACAGGATGGAGAATTGCACCCTGATTATCCTACTGCCAGCCTTTCCTCTTCAACTTTCCAGCAACTTATTCTGTAATGATGTATTCACTTATGGTATATCCCAAGGGGAATGCATAACAAATCCACTCCTGGGAGCAACTGGTTTGTGCAGGAGCTTTCCTGTCAGAACATAATACTTCAGCATCTGTCACACCAGTGTGCATAAACTTATAACAACTTTAAGGGACTCAAGAAAGCACCAGATCCTGACAAAATCATAGCAGCAGACAGCAGTAATCAATCAGCAACCAACTTGAAAGTAGTTGGTCAACCCTTTAAAAAGCACTGTTGGGATCTTTCCAGCTGCCTAACACATGTTAAGCTGTGTTTGGCATTTAGGTTTGAAATGGCAGTGCTGGCATAAATTCAATTTTGTGTGTTGGTTGGTGTTTTGAACTTCATACTTCCAGTGGGTGCTAGCCACACACATATACATACAGTATGTACTAATGCCACATGTTCGGGATTGTTAGACATCTATCAGGAATTATGTCAATGGCAGCCATAAATACAAATGGGAACCTTTCTTCAATCTAGGACAAGGATAGCTGCACGGATACTCACCATTATCTGAGAGAACCATCTCTCAATGTAGTGGTAAAAGGCTGTTTTAGGCATTTGGACTCTCAACAAAAGGGTTTTAATATGCAGAGATGTTCTTGTCAGTGCTCCCATTATAAATATGTAATTCTATGGAGATATGTCTGCATCCAGAATGTTGAAGTAAACTGTAATTGTGATGATTAAAATTGTATTCAATCAATTGTTGTTATTTTTGTGTTTAAAGAACATAAAATCTCAATGTACTTGAGTTCAGTGAGATTCTTCTGAGATTCTCCAAGAGAGAGCTCCTTCAAGAATGCTTGATTGTCGTGCTGAATTTTATATCTTTTACCTTTTACACCTATAACTTCAGTTTCCTAGTGGCTTAGTCAAAGTCACAACATATATGTGTACGTTAGTGTTTGCCTAGATCACACAGCTCCAGATCCCAGCAGAGCCTTGGTTCAGATGTGGACCAAACAGCTGAATTCCTGAGGTGAGGTGACCATCCTTGACAGCAAGGTGACTATTGACTGAGAGTGGCATTCAGGAGCCCTGGGAAAAATGAAGTCAATGGGCATTAAGGGAAAATACACCAATGGTTGGAACCTAACCCTGCAGAAAGGAAGATGGTGTGGCTGTTGGAGGTTGAGCTTTCCAGCCCCAGGACATTAGTGCAGTCCCTCAGAGCAGTGTCCTTGGCCCAACCACTTTCAGAAAGGCACCATCATCAACATCCTGGAGTCACTATTGATCTGAAACTTAATTGGGCCAGGCACATAAATACTGTGGCTACAAGAGCAGGTCAGAGGCCAAATAGCCTGTGGCACGTGACCCATCTCCTGAAACCTCAAAGCCTTTCCACCATTCACGTGGCATAAATCAGGAGTGTGATGGAATACTCTCCATGAGTACAGCTCCATCATCTCTCAACAAGCTCAACACTATTGAGGGCAAAGTAGCCTACCTGACTGGTACCCCATTCACCTCACTAAACATTCATTCCTTACACTGCAGACACACACTGATCACAAAATTTACTGCAGTGACTCACCTAGGCCACTCCGATAGCATCTTCCAAACCGCAACCTTGGAAAACCTACATTTGCAGATTCCCCTTCAACTTTTATACCATTCTGATCTGGATATATATCACTGATCCTTCATCATTGTTGGGTTTAACTCCTGAAACACTCTCCCTAATAACACCAAGAGAGCACCTTCAACAGAATGCAATTCGCCATCACCTTCTTAAGGGATTCTTAAATGAATAATCAAAAAATGGAACAGAACTGATA
The DNA here is from genome assembly GCF_009764475.1 of Pristis pectinata. Classification (NCBI taxonomy): domain Eukaryota; kingdom Metazoa; phylum Chordata; class Chondrichthyes; order Rhinopristiformes; family Pristidae; genus Pristis; species Pristis pectinata. The sequence goes on along the minus strand of NC_067407.1, from coordinate 95,343,953 downwards.
GGGCAGCCAAAAGAAGATGATGCATACAATTGAATTTTACACTCAGAAATTTTTGGAATGAGGCATCATCATATTGAACAACAGGATGTTCCAATGTAGTTCAAAGAGAAAAGTCTTTGAAGTGTGGTTATTGTTGAAAAGTAGATTATGTGGCAACTAATGTGCACTTAACAAGGTCCCACAGGTGGTAAAAATGATCAGATGATCAATTTTAATGATCTTGGTTGATATTGATTCCTTGGACTACCCTGGCTCACAATCTCCTGCTCTTCTAGAAATAGTGCCTTGGGTTTTTTTAACCCATGAGAGAAAAGACAGGCCTTCACTTTAACACCTCATTTGGTAAAAATAAAACACCTCCAATGATGCAGAATACCAATGCTATGAAATACAGGACTGTCATCTCTCACAACATTGGTGTGAGATGACATCAACAAACGTCTGGTTTTGATCCACAGAGGAGGAACACGGAAAGGTAATCAGAAAAATCAAAATAAAATTTCAAAATAACAAAAAAAACGGATAAATATTCTGTCGATCACTTTGATACAACCACCTACCTGTTTTTGCATTCAAACCATGTCTTATTTATCCTAATATTTTTGCAAAAATTGTGCACACATAAATACATTATGACAATGTTAAATGCTCATAGGATAGTCAATTACAGTTTTGCCCTTCAAAGTTAGCATATGGCTTTGGTTAAACTGTGCAACACTGAAAAAACATTGAGCCTAGGGAGGTCTGAATTTTCTTGAATTTATTGGCAGTCAATGTGTTTTCAACACTGTTATCAGTAGAACTCCATATAAATGACACATGGTTAACACACTACAATCAATACGAATGTGTTGAAAACAGAAACCACAGTGATCTTGCATGAAATGCTAACCCTCATTGTGCATTCTTTTTGAAAGAGAAAGCACAAATGCACTTTGAATTGGAACAGATAGTCCACCTACACTTTCTGTCACTGGGGAAGAAAATGTTCTGTGTCCTGGAAAGTAGGCACAAAGGCTATTAAAAGGCAATGACAAGGAAATCAGATTTCCAAGTTTCTCTTCTCTATCATTTGTTCCAAATCACTCTGTGGGATATTTTGAGGGATCTCTATTCAGCTGCACTTCATGGTCAAATGTTTGTACCAAACTGAGAACACAATCAAAACTCAATTTACTATTGGTCAATATGGAACGGCAGGAGACAGTAGTGCGTCGTCATTACATGCTGTTGAGCAGAAATCAGGGAATTTGTGGAGCAAATCATCCTCCTTGAGAGATATAGTCTGGGTGCTTTGTTATTTTTTGTGATAAATTTCCAACAAAAAAAATCAAGGTTTGCAACTGACTTGTGAGCTGCAGTTTTATTTTGCACTCTTCTCCAAGGCAACTACTTCAAACATTACATCACAGCATTGAGTCTCAGATGATATCATTATCACTGCATTCCATTATATTAAGCATGGAAGTTGCAGTAATTCAATTGGCACTCAGTGCTGTCTAGCAAAAAGAAGTTATATTCATGTGAAGCCAGACAAATTACAACAATTTATAATTCAGATATTCTGACTTATCCACATGGTCTTACCTTCCAGCTGCACGTGTGTCTGAAGTTAATCATTTTAAATAAATGCTTCATTAACACCTCTTGGATAGGACTGGATTTCTGCAGTAAATCTGAAAGAGTACATTGCTTTTAAGCATGCATTGTGAAATGCTTATTATAGAAAATAGCTCCAAGTTTGCTCAACTCTTGTATATTCAGTTAATATCTGCAATATTTAAGAATGTATCTGGACAAACCTAAAACAAATGTTAATAATAATTCTAAGAGACCAAGCGCGAGTCAAAAGTACAGTTCTGGGCCACATTTGATATGCATGGTCATTCAACTCTGTATTAACTCAGTCCTCCTTGTGCTGATGTTTCTTCCACACTAGTTTATCTTGTTTGAAATTAATGAACCTGGAGGTTTGGAAAGAGCTTCTCTTAAGTAGGTAACTCCTAAATAAGCATCCGTTAATATCAACAATGGGAGACGGTTGAAAAATCACAGAAACGTGATGGAAACCTAACCTGTAGAATGCCTGAGCATGACCCATTTTATTTTACAAAAAACATAGACCTCTGCACGATTAAACTTGAATGGCACTTCACTGAAACATGGAATATTATGTGACTTGCTCAGTAGTTGTAAAACTATGACAAACGCAACAGTGTTCATTTTAAATGTCAAGAATTAAATGGGTTTGGGGTGGGGTTGGGTGGCTGCAAGGAAGGCAAAGTAAATGGTCTCCGGATTGTGACTACTCCAGCTCATTCAATTATGGGTTCATTGGAGGCATGTTTACATGCATACAATGACGTACTTAGTCCAGCCATTAATGAGTGCGCATGGATGGGTAATTATTGTTTGGATGAATGATCTTACATGAGGTTGGAGCAATGCCACAGCCTTGCTTGACATTGGTCCTCACTGAGTTTGGCTCTGATGTAGAACTGTTGGTTCCTATCTTGGCTTGTGTACCATTGTGGAGCAAATAGAAGATGGAAGCAAATTTGCGTGGGCAGCCAAATTTGAGGAGAGTGTGTAACAGACCCTCTTGTGTGGTCAGAGAAAGCCTTGTATCTTGGCTGGTGCTGTTCTCTGTACTTCTCTTGGTATTGTTGTGCATTGAAGATCATGTCCATTGTCACTTTTGATGAACAGAATCCACACTGTGATTCGGGGAGCAGCTCTTTGGCCACTGGGAAGAGATGGCTGAGGTGTATCCTGGTGATGACATTCCCTGTGGCAGACAGCAGGGAGGTCCCTTTATTGTTCCCACTTCAGACTTATTTCTTTTGTTGAAGATGGTTACAATTATTACATCTCAATATCTATAAGGTTAAATTTCCTCTACCAATTTGCCTCCAGTGTACCACACTACCCTCCAACATTGCAGGTTCACAACAAGGCCCTGAAAACTATGCACCCATATCTTGGGAGCCAACCCTTGGTAAAGGCAGAATGGTGAAGTTCACCTTCCATGTGCCAGCACAGCCTTTAATTGAGTGAGGAAAAGGGTATTTGTAGGTCATGACCTTGGACCTGGCACAAAACTCATGGTCCACTGGGCAGCGGTAATCCTTGTCCTCCTATATGCTGCTCAGACCTGGACTACCGACAGCAGACATCTCAAGGCACTGAAAAATACCACCAATGCTGTATCTGCAAAATACTCCAAATTTACTGGAAGGAGAAGCAATTCAATATCAGCATTGTCTCCAAGGCAGACATCTGCAGCAGAGGCCCTGACAACAGTCATTCAGCTATGTTGGGCAGACTCATCATCAGACTTCCAGAAGAGACACTGCATTCCAAGTTTTGCAATGGGAGATTACCAGGCAGACAAAGAAAAGGGTTCAAGGTTACGCTCTTAGCTTCCCTGAAGAAGTGCAACATTCCCATCGACACCTGAAAGCCTCTGGCCTATGACCACTTAAAATGCAGAAGGAGCATTCAGGATGGTGGTGAGAACCTCAAGGCAATGTGTTGGGAATACACAGAAGCCCCATGTAAGCAGCAGAAGGAGTGCACCACCTTACCAACTAACTGTTCACCCATCCTGTTAGCCACCTCCTGCTCCACTTATGGAAGAGTCTGTGGTTCCTACAATGGCCTCCTAGGCCACCTCAGCACCCACAAAATCAGATTGGAAGCAGGTTATCCTTGATTCCAAGGGCCACCCAAGAAGTAGCAGTATAAGTTAATGAAGCTTTTTTTAAATTAAATTTTACTTGGGTTTAAATGATTCTGTCCTGAGTTTGCCCGGGCTCAGGAAGATGGCAAGTGAATGGAGGCATAACTCAGCTATAGTTCAGATGTTTATTTAAACATGTGACAGCCCAAACTGAGTAAAAATTCATGTTACAGCTGCTGTCTCACTATCCTCTGGTGCATATTTGGCAGTGAGTTGTTTGAGTAAAGCATTTCCTGCACTTTTAAACTAACAAGATACATTTGACTCATCAGGCAGGGAAGACCACAACCATCTGTAATGTGCTATGATGCAACCAGACCAACTATGATAAAGTAAGTAATTTTAACAATGGAAAGGCAACAGGAGTAGAATAGAGAAAATACTGGAAACTCTCATCATGTCAGGCAACATCCATGGAAAGAGAAACACAATATTTCAGGTCCGGGACACAGCATCAGAATTGAAAAAGAGAGAAAACAAGTTAGGTCGACAGAGAAGCTGGTGGGGTGGGGGTGAGAAATGGATAGAACAAAGGGAGTATCTCTGCTCGGATGCTCACTAAGAATCAATACTGACATCATTACTAAACCTGCTTACAAGGATGGGTTTGTTGTCGTCTCTGTCTCACAAAGGCCAAATGTCATCTTTCATAGACCTCCTCCAGACCGTGACCCCAATATTGAACTTCAGGTGTCACGAACCAGCAACAAAAGAAACACACTGAGCATGATTCAGTGTTAAAAACTATTTTATTAATCACTACTTATGATAATACGTAAAATAAAAGTAAAAATGTTAGTATGTTAGAATTCAAAAATGTTAAACCTTGAACGTTAACCCCAAAACTAAACTCATCGTGTGTGTGTGTGGCAAAGTCCAAAACTCCCAGTTCAGGAATGGTTCTTAAAGTTCAGTTCCGCAAGCCATAAGGTGAAACATGAGCAAAGGCTTCTTCAACAACCACCATTGTCTTAAGATAAGACGTAGATGTAGAAAAACAGAGAGAGAGTAAATACGAAATCCAAATGTTCCACGATGGAACCCAAACGACACTCCAGTGTTTACTCGGTAGTGACTTCCTCACCCCGAAAAGCATCCGAATCGTGGTCGTCCACACACAAATACCTGTTTCCTTCTACAGGTCAGCAACAAAGTGAACTCCACCGGATTACTTCCAACTTCCATACATGGATTTCAGTGGCAGACACAGTTATTGTTTCTCATCCATCGATAGAGAAAACTAGCAGGCTGGTGTCTCTCTCCCTTCTCTCTCTCTTCTTCTTCTTCTTCTGACTTCTTCAACAACATCATTACGTCCTTTATCTTCTATTGACATAAGCACACCACACACACAAATAGACACACACTCTCTATCTTAAAGGGACATTCACTGAGTCCGTAACACAGGACATTGTTTCTCACATAGTCAGAGACTTCATTTCCTCAGGACATCTTCCCTTCACAGCTCCCAACCTTGTGGTGTTCCAGGCCTGCTCGGTCTGCTTCTACCTTCTGCCCAAGATCCACAAGCAGGACTCTTCAGTCAGACCAATTGTCCCTGCTTTTGCCCTACTGAAATCATTTCATCCTGCCTTGATACCATCCTTTCTTCCTGGTCCAGCCCCTTCCCTCTCACATCCATGACACTTCAGGTGTCCTCCACCACATTAATAGTTTCCAGTTCCCAACTGGTTCATCTTCCCCATGGATGCACAATCCCTTCATACCTCCACCCCATATCAGGAGGGTCTGACGGTTGTCCATTTCTTCCACAAACAGGGGCCCAACCAGTTCCCTTCCAACATACTAATTTGCCTGGCTGGCTTGAACAACTTCTCCTTCAACTTACTCACTTCTTCAAGATCAAAGGTACAGTGAAGGGCACTCACAAAGGTCCAAGCTTTTTGTGGGATATGTGGAACAGTCTTCATTTCAGTCCCACTCAGGTTCACTCCCTCAGTTCTTTCTTGAATACATTGGTGACTGTATGGTGCTGTTTCCTGAGCTCCTACAGAACTCAAAAAATTCATAATATTTGCTGCCGATTTCTGTCTTGCTCTCTGATTCACATGGGCCATTTCTAACATTTCCCTCCCATTTCTAGATTTCTCAGTCTCCATCTCAGGGAAGAGGCAAGGCACAAACATCCCCACAAACCTACTCCCATAGCCAGCTTGGTAATACTTACTTACATTCTGCCTCCTGTAAGGATTCCAATTTGATTCTCCCAGTTCCTCCACCTCTGTTGCATTTGTCCTGATGATGTGACATTCCACACAGGTGCTTCTGAATTTACTACCTACTTACTGAACCGTGACTTTGCCCCTAGCATAGTTGACAGAACCCTTGACTGCATCTCATCTATTTTCTGCACCTCTGCTCTCACCCCCGCTCTTCCTCAACAAGCAAGAACAGAGTTTCCCTGGTGCTTACCTTCCATCCCACCAACCTTTGCGTTCAATGGATCATCCTTTGCAATTTCAGCCAACTTCAACAAGATTCCACCACCAGATACATGCTGCCCTCCTGTCCCCTTTCAACATTTCAAAGAGATCACTCCCTTCACAACTTCCTGGTCCACTCTCCTGCTCCCACTATCCATCTGACTGCACTTTCCCATACAACAGCAGGAGGTGCAATGCCTGTCCTTTCACTTCCTTTCCTACCGTTCAGGGACCCAAACAATCTTTCCAGATGAAACAGCGATTCACTTGCACTTCTTCCAATCCAATGTACCGCATTCAGTGTTCCCAATGTGACCTCCTCGACACTGGAGGAACCAAACGCATATCGGGTGATCGCTTGGTGCAGAGCCTGTGTTCGGTTTGCAAGAGTGACCCTGAGCTTCCTGGTTGCTGCTTCAAATCACCGTCCCACTCCCTCTCTGACCTTGAGGTGCATGCTGTTTTTCCACAAATTGGATGTGTCACTAGGTGCAAGGATAAATAGGGAGGTAAAGTGATCAGGAAGTGAAGGCTGGTTGAAGACCTATTGCGCATTAGGGATTCCTGCTCTCCAGTATACTTCCGAGACCTGGACTACTAACAGCAGGCACCTCAAGGCAATAGAAAATGCATTCACTTTATCCGAATGGGCTGGCCAGTTATTTACTCACTACATTGCATTCAAGACATGAGCCTGCCGCCAACCTCCTCAGCTGCCTCCAGTCACGCCTTTTGATGAAATTTACAGGTTGCTTCCATCCATTGCTTGAGAATGGATTGTTTCTCCTGCTCTTGAAAGTAATATTCAAGTTTTAATTAAGATACCACATTTCACAGTTTTTGTATGTCCAAATGTGCTTCACAACTTTTGAAATGTCCTTAAGGAAACCTGGTGCACAGCAAGATAATAATGCCCAATTGTTATGGGATATCATACGGAATAAACCTGGCCTGGTTTTAACCCATGATCTGAAATTATATTGAGGGTATGCCAATTACACTTTTGAATTTGACACCTTTGCCTACAGTACTTACAATCTGAAGTTACTGCCTGTAGTTTTGATCTTTGTTTCAAAACATAGTCAATTCTTATTTGATTTTTAGTGGGAAAGGGGTGTTAGCAGGGGGACAGGGTCCCCAGTAATCATTCACTTTAAGGATGTCTGCATATGTACATTTGTGTATAATGTGTATCTGTTTAAAGTCCTTCTCCAAAAGCTGTTGAATTGAAATTCCTGCAGATGTTAGTAAGGGGGAGGTACTGAGATGATGCATGCTGGCTTCATTTCTGAAGGGCTCAGTTCCAAGTCAGTTAATAGTTTCCCTCTGTAAATCTGATTGCGCTCGAGTTTTATGGGCCATGGTGTTTGGGCAGTCTGAAATCAGCTCCAGCTTGGTCAAAAGCCTATGGCTGCAACTTGTCATAATATACTGCTACAACGACAGTCTGGCCCAGCAAGGCCACAGAATCACTTGTTAATGGGAAACTACAAACTAGTACACGAACACTCTTCAGAATTTAGAGTGAGGGCATATTTGGGTCAGATTCTGCAGTTAACCATGCAACAGCTTTGTCAGTGTGTCTGTGTTTGCTAGTGCAGATTATTGCAACCTCCTGCTATGTCTGGTGTGTGCAGCTGCAGGAATTTAAATTTGCTGGCTCTTGAAGGGAGCACGTGCAGACGTCCTTAATGATATTGGGCAAACGTGTACACACGTGCACGTCGTCATAATGTACATTTTATTTTCACGATGATTGCAGGAGCTCCAAGCCCCCGTTTGTACCACCCACATGCTCAGTCCTGCCTTGCACCTGCCTTTGTCCTGATGTTCTACCAATCTCCTCCTGCTTCCCACCACCATATTCTCACCTCCTCACTTCCTAGTCCAATGTTACATTCCACCCAGTCTGAGATTGGTGTCAGAGTACAATACACAGAAATCATAGCTGGAATATGTTCCAAGCCACCAAATTCAAAGATGAAGAGGTGGGTGGGGGGGAGGGGGGAGAGATAAAAAGTAAGATAAGAGGGAATTGTTGGAGAGGGTAAAGATGGAATCACTAGGGATGAACGATTGTGAGAGGATAATAAGTGGTAACATGTAGTAGCTTTGCGTGTACGTCAGGGAGTTCTTGGCACTGACTGGGAGCCTTAAACAGGAGGAGGTCCTGTGCCCAATATTAGCATTCTTCACTTTGATGAGCGTAGAAAATTACATTAAAATTGAATTCAAATCCCCAACAATAACTGGTTCACATCAGAAAGAGTTTTAAAGTTAATCAGTTAAATATGGCTGGCTTCAACAGACCAGAATATTTCAAAACCAAGGCTTTAAGTGGTTGTGGCCAGGCTTACTCTAACCAGCACAGAGTTCAGCGAGTTCTAGCTTAAGTATTTATGAAAAATTGCAGTCAAGGGAGGGAGGAGTAAAAAGCAAATAACTGATTTGAAAGGGATGCTAATCAAATGAATTTAGATGCCAGCAGAATTTATTTTTTCCCCGAATTATCTAGTTTATTGGGATTGTCCTGCTTACTTTTTCTCATTGCTAACCAAAAGCAGAGCTTTGGTAACTGCTGCTCTCTCAAGCTCAGAACAATAACCTCAGAAGTACCTCAAAGTATACCCTTGCCCTTTTCATCTTCATCACCTTCAAGCAGCCCTCTGGCAACATCTTGCGAAAACTCGGGATCAGTTTTAATGTTTTCACTCAATCTGTCTGCTACTTCTCTGAAAGCAAATTGAATTACATTTTAGTGAATGGCAAATGGTTTGGAAATACACATCAGCTATGATCTAACTGAATGATGGAGTAGGTTTGTGAGCTGAAGGGCCTACTCCTGTTCCTATTTTCTTTTTAACACTATTCCTCACTCATTATGATAAACAGAAATAATTGGGAGGAGGGGCAACACTAATGAAGAATCCATACATTTCTTCTGCTTCGATTATTTCTCTACCTTTGGCATTTTTTCCCCAAATTATACTGCTTTTATTATATTTCCAAATTGAAACATTGTTTTTATGTGAAACAAGGTTTACATGCAAGTAAACAATCCCAGTAGGGATTGACTATGAAATGGTTAGCAGGCATCACGTTGTTTAAATTTCAGCTAAATTACAATGGATACAATCTAGACTTATAGTACTTTTCCAATGAGATGTTCATGGATGCAAGGGGAAAAATCATATGGTTATAATTGAATCAAGAATTTGAAAGCTTCCAGGGAAAGTCTACATGATGAAAACCTTTCAACAGGAGAAGGCCTCCAATTCATTTTTAATATGCGAGAACAAAACTAGCTGATTGTGATGGTAACATCCAATTTCAACTGGGGGTAATTTGTTTCAGATTAACATTTTTATTGACTTTAATATAAGGAAATTACAGCATAACTCAATCCACAGACATATGGGAACAATATAGGTTCATAACAGTATATTTTATTCACCAGAGTAAACTACCAAGGGTTTGTACAGACTAAATTTGAGCCAATTGCATTTAACTTAATTAAACTGAATAGCAATAGCATGAGACTACTATACATTGGTGCCTGGTTCACATGTGTACCCAAGGTCTAGTCGCTGGTGCCCAAAGTTTAGAAATCTCAGTCCTGTTTACATATAAAACTTGTTTGCTCACTTGTTGTCTTTGAGTAGTGAAAATAAATTTTGCAGGGTATAAAATGGGTTGATAAATAGTTCTCACCCATTCTGCACTATCACAATGGGTTAATTCAGCCAATATCTATACTTATGTTTTGAAGTTTAACATTTTTTTAGCTCACTAAAGAGTCTATGCAATTCTTCCAGCTTGGAGATTCTCCCCAGTATCCTGCCCTACATTTGTTCCAAAATTAACATCACCTAAACTAAGTTTAATTGGTCTTTTATATTATTGCTGCTTGTAGAACATTGCTGGGTGCACACTGTATACATGGTATCTTCATAAAAAATGCATAAATGCATGACCAATTTGGATGCTGATAGAGTGATTATCTCTTTCTGGTGAAGACAGCACATTGCATCAGCTTCAGGATGGTCACATGTGGGCAGTTAGTACTCCTCTGGGTATGGTACCTTTTGAAAAACTTTAAGATCTCGAGCAAAGATGAGACGGAAGGTGAAAGAGAACTGAGTGGCAAGACAAAACCTCTCTCTCACTGTCAGTGAAACAAAAGAGAGGTCATCAACTTCAGGAAGCTGGGTAGAGTACAAATCCCTGACTATATCAATTGTACTGAGGTGGAACTGTTTGAAAGCTTCAAGCTCCTGGATGTAAATATCACCAACAATTTGTCCTGGTCCAGCCACATTGATGTTGCGGCCAAAAAAGCACACCAAGGCCTCTATTTCCTCAGAAGGCTAAAGAAATTCAGCATGTCCCTATTGATTCTAACCAATTTTTTTTTACAGATGCACCATAGAAATCATCCTATCTGGATGCATCACAGCTTGGTATGGCAACTGCTCTGCCCAAGACTGCAAGAAACTGCAGGTGGAGTTGTGAATGCAGCCCAGTATATAATGCAAACCAGCCCCCCTTCCAGTGACTCTGTCTACAGTTCCCACTGCTTCAGAAAAGTAGCCAACGTAATCAAGGAGCCCTCCCACCCTGGTCATTCTCTCTTCTCCCCCCTTCCATTGGGCAGAAGTTACAAAAGCTTGAAAACACATACCACCAGACCCAAGGACAGCTTCTATCCCGCTGTTAACAGTATCTTGAGTGGACTTCTCATATGTTAAAGATAAATTCTTGATTGCCCGATCTACCTTGTCGTGGTCCTTACATTCTAACTGTTTGCCTGCACTGCACCTTCTCTGTAGCTACACTATATTCTGCATTCTGATTTCTTTTTACTACCTTGATGTAATTAAATATGGCATGATCTGCCTGAATGACACACCGAGGACTTTTTCCACTGTATCTGGTCCATGTGACAATAATAAACCAATTACCAATTTGCACTTCCTACTCTTACCACATTCAATGAAAGTAACAACTTAAGAATGCTTCCCTGCTCAGCCAGTATCCAATATGCAATTTTACGAGTAAGAGAATGGCAAAGGGAAATGATCGCCTTTTCATGACAGAGAGTTGATTGGACAACAGAGAACAAGGTAAGAGCGAATTTGAATGTTGTTTTGAATAGAAGAGAATAAAATACTAGTGACAAAAGGAAAACGAAAGGCAAATCAGTATTGACATTTTTGATTCAATAGATTCAAAAGGTGATGAATATAATAACGAGGCTTAGAGTAAATAAACCTTCATCTGATTATATTCCCTTTGAAATATTATAAGGAGATGAAGAAAGTGCATAAACATTATTCATGGTCTTTCCATTTTGAAAAGGTAACCCCTGATATCCTTCGGCCTATCTTCCCACTCCTCAATGCTGCTCCTACTATTTCCTGCCTATAATGGCAAGGCTTGATTAATCGTTAATGCTGTATGTAAACTGAAACTCTGTAATAATCCTTTCAGTGACTCAGCATTAAATCACTGTACATTCCATGGATAAAAAGTGATAGAATCAAAGGAGGCCAGTGTGAACCATAAACACTACCATGGATCAGTTAGGCTGAATAGTTCATACTCACATTGCACCTCTGGTCATGACGTCAATTTTAATACAGACAAGTAGTTATGTATGAAGTTGAAATTAAACACAAGGAGATTCACACAGCTGTAACGTACAGAAGAACTTCACTATTTGCTTTCCTCTGATGAACTGTTCAACAGTATGGGAAACTTTGTGCCAAACTTGTATCTTCTGGCTCTGATTTTGTACATATTGATATGTTTGTGATGATAGCCTCGTCTTTGCTGAACTCCAAATTCTGGTTAGATCCCAATAATATCATAAAAGTGAGTCCAGAGTGGGTGGAGGGGAATACAATATCGGATGGAAAATTGGAAAGAACTTGCAGCATCTTCACCTTATTGTGTTACTTCTGGGTTTGGCATTGAATTTGTGGCACCTGGCATGAAATAGACCCACATGATATGATCTCAACTCAAATATTTAAAGGGTTAATCCAGAAATAGAATTTTAAGAAGCTGCAAAGCTTTGCAAAGGTCCAGCAATTTAAAAGACAGAGTCAATGCTCTCAAAGGCATGAATGATGTCGCTCGTGATATTCTGTTGGAATCTGTGTCTGCTCAGAGACAGCTCCTCTTCCTCAACAGCAACAGGAAGAAACGTACTGCTTCCACAAAGAGTCATGGCTGGATATATTTAAGGATATTGGGAACACTGCAGCACTGCCGGATTCCTGGATTCAGTGCAAGAAATACTTCAATGACCTAACCAGGCAAGTAGAGGTGAACACATTTGCACATTCACCTATATTTTGTTGTGAACATCACCACTGAATCCTCACCATTAACCCCATTTCCCCTCTACTCCCAATTATGTTGCCTTGTCAAACCTGCTCCCATCACATTAGTCTTCACACTTACTTATCCCCCAACTTATTGGTCAGACCTTAGCGGAGTACTGCATGCAGTTCTGGTCACCACACTATAGGAAAGATGTGAAAAGCACAGGAGAGGGTGTACAGGAGATTCACCAGGTTGTTGCCTGGGATGGAGCATTTCAGTAATGAAGAGAGACTGGAGAGGCTAGGTCTGTTTCCCCTGGAGAAGAGGAGGTTAAGAGGGAGCAAAATTGAGGTATTTGAGGGGTATATTTAAATTATGAAGGGTTGACTGCAGGAATTTTTTCCCCTTATCAAAGGACATAGATAGAGGGTAAGGGGCAAGAGATTTGTAGGGGATCTGAAGGGAATCTTTTACACCCAGGATATGATGAATACCTGGAATACATTGCTGGAGAGAGTGACAGAAGCAAACTTAATGACAGCATTTGAGAAGTGTTAGACAAGACTTTAGTCCAGGCATAGAAGGCCTTAATACAAGTGCTGGAAGATCGCATTAATACAAATGGGTGCCACTGGTCAGTGTAGACTTGGGAGCCAATTAGCCTATTTCTGTACTGGACGATGCTATGATTCAACTTATCTAGCTTTCACATCTCCAACTCTCATTCCATTAATTTCCTGACATCAACATCATCCCACGCCACAGGCCCTTCACCCCACAACCCCATCCAACCACCATTGCTATGCAACCTAAACCTCATGAAATATGAGCCATTTGCCTGATTGTGCAGATCACTAAATACATACAATTGATTAGATGAATCAACACACACAAAAATGCCAGAGGAACTCAGCATGTCAGGAAGCATCTATGGAGGGAAATAAACAGTCGACATTTTGGGTCGAGACCCTGACCTGCTGAGTTCTTCCAGCATTTTGTGTGTGTTGCTCCAGATTCCAGCATCTGCAGACTCTCTTACGTCTCTTATTTGATGAATCCTTGTCTTTATGGTCTGTCCCCTATTCTTAACAGGCTTCTTCAGCTTTTATTGCAGCCCATGAATCAATGCAAAGATCTTGCCTTTCACATCCTCTCTCTGAAACATATCCACCAGAATTTGGAATTTAGAATTTTACTTTTGAAAATATGCTTACTTAAAACCAAGTCAATTTACCTCCATTATTTGAGGTGCATTGCATTCAGAAAACTATGTTACTGACTTTCAGTTGCATTAAGGATAGAACTAATGACACATTAGTCAGACTTGACTTATCAGTAAGGACATTTATGACAACGAATCATATCTGAGACAACTGGACAGAATTCTCACAGCAGTATTTCAGCATGTCATAAAAGGTTGGTTAAAGTCACAAATTAAAGGAGCAGGATGAATTAATTTGATTTTTCTGAGTAGTTAGTTAATTGACGCAACACTGATGAACCCAATTTCACGGCTGATTTTTTGGCACGGATTTGATCAATTCTTTATACTTCAGCCAAAGTTTGAGTATGAATGCAATTTCGTTGATCAGATTGTTAAGGGAATTTTTATGGACTGTTGGAAAACACCAAAATTGTCACTCTTACTACAGAATTGATTGGAAATCCAATGGAACGCTGCCTGTTTCTTTGGCACTAAGCTGGAACCTAATTATCTGGCATGGTAGATGGGCCATGTGTGCTCATTACAAGGTGAAAATGTATTACATGCCACATTGAATTGGACTAGTCTTTTGGCATCCAGGGTGCAAAGAGTTGTACAGCACAGAAACTGGCTCTTTGGCTCAACTTGTCCATGCCGACTGTGATGCCCATCGATGCTAATCACATTAGACCCATATTCCTCGCCTCCTTTCCTATCCAGGTACATGTCCAAATGCCTTTAAAACATTGTCATAATATTTGCCTCTACCATCTCTTCTGGCAACTCGTTCCATATAACCACCACCCTGTGTGAAAATCCTGCCCCCAAGATCTTTAAAATTTCTCCCCTCTCTCCTTAAATCTATGCCCTCTAAGACTAAGAGTCCCCCACCCTCAGAGAAACACTCCGACTACCTACCCTTTCTATGCCCTTCATATTTTTATAAATCGCTGTAAAGTCACTCCTCACCCTCTTATGTTCCCGTGAGAATAAAACCAGCCTATCCAATCTCTCCTTGTAAGTTATACCCTCCAGGCAACATCCTGGTAAACTCTTCTCACTGTTTGTACTCCTGCCACATCCTTCCCGTAATGTGGTGATCAGAACTGTACACAATCCTCCAAGTGAGGCCTGACCAACATTTTGTCTATGACATCCCAACTCATTGCCTTGGCCAATGAAGGCAAGCATGCTGAATGCCTTCTTCACTACCCTATCCACCTGTGCCACCATTTTCAGGAAACTCTGAACTTGCATCCCAGGTCCTTTTGTACATCAACACTCCTGAGCTCCCTACCATTTACTGTATACATCTTGCTAATAATTAATGCCCCAAAATGCATCATCTTACATTATCTTAAATTCCATCTGCCACCATTCCGCCTGACTTTCCAACTGATCTATGTAGCTCTGTATACCTTCACAATCTTCTTCACTATATACTACTCCACCAAATTTTGCAAGCTTACGACTCAGTCCACCGACATTTTCATCTAAGTTGTTTTTGTACATGACAAACAACAATGGTCCAAGCAGCATTCCCTGCAGTACACACTGATTACAGACTTGCAGTCAGAAAAACAGTCTTTGACTATTCCCCTCTGCTTCCTATCAACAAGCCAATTTTGAATCCAGTTGGCTCCCATGTGCTCTCATCCTAATCTTCTGGACCGGCCCGTCAAAAGTCTTGCTAAGGTCCATGTCAGCCACATCTACTGCCCTGCCTTCATCAATTTTTTTTCATTACCTCCTCACAAAACTTAATCAGGTTTCTGAGACAGGATTTCCCTTGCACAAAACCACATTGACTCCTTCTAATTAAGTCCCTGCCTTTCCAAGGGAACATAAATCCTATCCCTTAATTTTTTTCCAATAATTTCCCTACTATTGATACAAGGCTCACTGGTCTGCAGTTTCCTGGCTTATCCTTTCTGGCCTTTTTGAATAAGGGAACAACATTAGCTATCCTCCAGTCTTTGGGTACCTCACACATGGCTCATGAAGATGCAAAAGTCTCTGTTGGAGCCCCAGAAATCTTCTCCCTTGCTCACCAGTGATACATGCCATTACTAGTGACAACTCTGAATAAAATACTTAAATTAGAAGCCCATGTTCATTGTTGGACTCCTCTGATAATGGCATTTGATAACTGATAAACTTGGGTACAGCAGTTCATGATAACAGTCATAAGCTTTCTGTAGTGCTATTTAAAGGGATCGTCCACCACTTACATGATTCATTCACGCTTGGTCAGGTCTCTGTGTACTCTTTGTTCCAACTACTCTGCCAGGCTACAAGGGGACACTAAAAATGGGACCAAGCTAATGATTCCTAACAGGGACAAGGACATAGCATTGGCACAGCATCTGTTCAAATCTGTTCACCTACAGTGTGCCCCATTATAGAGGACACGCCACTATCTGGACACAAAAATGTGCAGGAGGAGCACAAAGTTGGGTAGCAGCAGCCATCAGTAACCCCAGTTGCCAGAGCAGCTCATGGAAGAGCGTTTCACTGAGCACTCCTTTTGAGAAAGATCTTGGGCATGTTGTCGCGCAAAGGCTCACCGTTAACATAGCTAACTACAGGTAAAGCTAACAGTGTCTAAAGTCATACCAATCCTGTTCACCTATCCACCTATACTCACTGACCAACATTTCCTCCTTTTTAAGCAAGCTCAATATTTTAAAATGCTCACCATTGTTTTCCAAATACACTATGCCTTTTTCCATATCCTTTTTCTACAATTCCTTCCACTTCTGTAGCTTCAAGAGATTTATGCTCTTTCAGTTCTGTCCACATCCCTGATTTTTATTACCCTGCCATTGGTCTCCATGCCTTCAGCTACCAAAGTCCAAATATTGAGAGTTTTCTCCACAAAGCTCTCTGCTTGTTTTCCTGGCATTTCTTAAAATCCACCACCTCTCTGACCTAGTTTTGTTTCACCACACATCTGTGAAGTGTCATGATCTTTTTGCGACGTTAAATATGTGTTATAAGTACAAGCCGTTCTCAACATAGCTAGCATTCAGTGCTCTCTCTCGCTCTCTCTCTCTCTCACAGTCAGTCATATCCAGTTAATCTGCAGTTGGAGAAGACAGCAGAAAAAGGGATTCAAGTAATAGTAAAGTCCGGTGGTACAATATCTATCATATGGGAGAATATCTCATGGGTGTTTGGCTTCCTATGCATTTTAAATAGTGCAATATTTTAGTTTTAATTTTGCTACCTATTGAATTCAAGATCCGATTAAGAAGCTAAAGTGAGAAGTACAAAGTGCTGAAAGATTCTGCTTAGCATGTTAAGGGAATCACACCCCATTAATTAGATAGCAAGATATCACAGACTTTTTCCTTCAACCTTAAACTGAGGACGCAACAGATGTAAAAATTGGCATCTTCAAATGCTACGTTGAAATAATATGACTTGCTTTGTAATAATTGCTTGTGCATCATTAGAAAAAAGATGCTAACTTTGTATACGAGTTAGAAGTATACGTGGATCCATGATAATCTGAAAAGATAGGAAGGACAGAACGGGTAAACCAGTGGTGCCTGATCATCCAGGCTGCGATGGAATCGAGTAGTAGAACGCCTGTGGGGAGCTCAAAGAACAGGCCACACCAGGTCAGCTGAATGGCCCATTTCTCCGCTGCAAATTCTATAATTTATTTCCAGTTCATCTATATACTAAAACAATTTATAGTGATTGATACCAAATGAAAACCAGATGTTTCTCTTTCAAAGAGTCAGTGATTGACCTATTTTTTGCAGCATTAGATTGTTATGACCAACAGCAGCCACAGACATGAAATGGGGGTAGGGACTGACTGTTTTACCAGTCTTGTTGGCTACTGTGAGTGTGGGTATGCTGCAGCTGAGTCAAATATGAACGCATTACAGTCTTAGCTGACCTTCAATACAATGCTTTTGAAAGTACAAATAAATATAGTTTAAACATTATTTTTAAGATGTTATAAGTTCTAATGTGGCAGGCTAGAAACACAAGGCAAGACTGCCAATTGCTAACATAAAACTGTGCATTGGGTCCTGCCAAAATCTAAGAGAAAGGAAATGGATGGTCTCATCTGGTGAGCATAGTCTAGGTCTGTGGGCCATAAATCAGGCACCTGGAAAAGTATTCAGTTGTTTGGAGACAAAAAAAGGCTTTTTTACCAAAAGTGCAACTTTTTCCCAGCTCAGGATTTTCCCTGCACAGCAATCCAACAAACCAGACTTCAATAGAAATTTACTTTTTCACTTCTCTCTTTTTGGCACGTCTGTTCTAATGTTAACTCTTCTAATCTACATCTGGGGTTTACTTGTGATGTTTTCACTTCCTGGTTTTTAGCAGAAATAAATGACTTTTCCCAAACTATGTTCCTCTTAATTCAATATCTGTGCTGGAAACTTGCATTTGGTTATTCACACTTGAATATGGTACTGAGGGAATGCTGCTGTGATGGAGGGAGTGCCCCTCAGATAAGTGTTAAACTTTCAGGACGGTATAAATGTTCTCAAGGCACTTACCAAAGAGTGAGCGAGTTCATCCCCTGTTCTGGTCAATGTTTATTTCACAACTAAGAGAGCTATAAGCAGGTTCATGCTTCCAGCAATGTGGCGCAAAAATGACTGAAAGAGAAGGATGATGGAAAAAAATCCTAATCACCACGCTCACCGTCCAAAATCTCACTCAGGCAAATTTTAAGCTATAGTGTATATTACACATATATGTCATAAAACACAAAAGGCACTTTTCTTGATGGCTCTGTTAGTTGGATATGAAATGAGTGCAATCAGTTTGAGTCTACTTCCAACCAGAAAATTATCTAGAGTTTAGTTCACGAAAACAAGAGTAACATATATAATCTCCCACCCATAGAACAACATAAAGATAACGGTAACAGGGAGTGTAAAAATCCAAACAGTCAGAATAAGAGTTTACTTCTGAGACTGAAGTTGAAATGCTTGATTGCAGCTGATCCATTGCTCTGGATGGGTTGTATGATATTGACCAACTCAGGGGGTAGATGATATTAATTCCAGAAAAGTGGGCCTTAATTTTGACAAGCAAGGAAAGTGAAACATTCATTTTGATGTCAGCTTTAGAAGCACTCTGACCTTTTCAGTTGAGGAGGTTATTGGTTTAAGCCCTATTGCAGGACTGGAGCACATAACCTTGGACGATACTTCAGTGCAGGACTGGAAGAACGTGAGATTATCAGGAGGGGCTATGGTTCTGGTGAAATTAAACTAAGGGTCTACTTTCTTGATGGCACAGAACTAAAATCCACCTTGGGACCATGTGAACAAGAACATGATAACTCTCCCTCCAAAATCACCAGTATTCCCCTATCAACCTACTCCAAAAAGATAGTCATACCCAGGAACACGGTTAATTAGACCCAATGTCTCCAGTAATACACAAAAATTACCAAGACAATGGGGTTCTTTTTCCAGTGTTCCTCAGGAGGCTCAAGAAACTTGGCATGTCCCCGTCGACCCTCACCAATTTTTATCAATGCACCACAGAAAGCATCCTATCCGGATGCATCACTGCTTGGTATAGTAATTGCTCCGCCTGTGACCACAAGAAACTGCAGAGAGTTGTCAACACAGCTCAGCACATCACTGAAACCAGCCTCCCCTCCATGGACTCTGTCTACACTTCTCGCTGCCTCGGTAAAGCAGCCAACATAATCAAAGATCCCACCCACCCCGACATTCTCTCTTCTCCCCTCTTCCATTGGGCAGAAGATACAAAAACCTGAAAGCTCATATCACCAGGCTCAAGGGCGGCTTTTATCCCACTGTTATAACACTATTGAACGGTTCCCTAGTACAATAAAATGGACTTTTGACCTTACAATCTACCTCGTTATGACCTTACACCTTATTGTCTAGCTGCACTACACTTTCTCTGCAGCTGTTACACTTTATTCTGCACTCTGTTATTGTTTTACCTTGTACTACCTTGATGCACTATGTACTGAATTGATCTGTATGAACGGTATGCAAAACAAGTTTTTCACTGTACCTTGGTACATGTGGCAATAATAGACCAATTCCAGTTCCAATTCCAAGTCTCCTGGAAACTGGAGACCAAAAAATCCCTGCTCCTTTTGTACAGAGACACACTTAAATGACATACAAGTCCTCAGGCTAAACAGTCTCAGGATCAGAACACTAACATATTCGGTTTTGAAGTTATATCACCTTATTCACAAACTGGATGAGTTTGTCTCCAAAAACATCTACATTCAAGCTGCTCATAAAGCTTTCCTGGATTCCCTGTGAAATGAGATTGAAAGGGACTATTTCAATTTAGGCTGATACAGAGGAATATTTTGTGTAACTTTAGGGCAAATAATGAAAAGCAAATTTACATGAGTGATCAAACCAACCTTTTCCTTTTAATTCTATGGGTCACCTTAATAAATTTCCCTATTTATTTCACAAGGCTTCTGTTGCTAACCAGTGCTGAAATGCCAGCAACCAATCTGGACGGAATTGGCAAAACAGAGGATGCTCCTGGCGTGTAGTGAATGGACTGGCTACTTTTCTAATTGAAAGTGCGTGGGGTTTCCAGCTGAATCCTTCTGTGGACAGGTTCACAATTATGAATCAAGTCACAACGGGGTACTGGAAATGTTAAGTCTCTTCTGTAGGATTGATCAGTTCTGTTAACCATTTTAGAACATCCTTCATCTCATGTGAGATGTATTTTCATGCTAAGTTCATGCTACAATTGTGTTTTTGTGCTGAACAGCTGATTGGAATAGCTAAAAATATCCCTCACTTACATTGCAGAGGGAGCAAAGTGAATCTTTATCAGCTTATTCTGCAGATGTCACATGACCTTGTTGGGTTTATGGTCAGACGAGGAACTGCTCTCCTGTGGGCTCGTCTTTCAAGGTCATCGGTACTGGATTTAAACTTAGCTAGGTCAGAGGTTAGAACTGCGCAGCTGTCAATTGGGCTGCTGATCCTTTGCTTGAAGAGGGCAGTCTCCAAGTTTTGAGCTGCTTGCTAGATGCCCCGAATCCTGAGCAGCATACACGTATGAAAGACCCATTGGACACCACTGGTAGCTGTTCTGGGTTTTCTCAGGCGGGTTGCTGCAAATGTTTCATCTGAATTTGATTGGACCACACCTTCCACTGACCGTGCAAGGGCGGTGGTCATTTTAAGATCTGACGTTCAGACTTTGAACCCTTCAGACCAAAGGGTGATTCCTCACACCAGATGCAAGTATCATGGACTTAACTTGGGCTGACAAAAATTCATGTGCAACACATTCTGCACAGGTAAAGTATTTCTGTGAGAAAGGCCCTACATGTCCCTATAGCTTAGACTCTCATTGGATACATTGTGGTCTCAAGAATACAAACAGATGGTTTATTTGAGGGTTGTTATCTACCTATCCTTACTGCTGAGAATAAATTTCCAAGATGATGTAATACTGCCAAGGAAAAGTCTTTTTGATTGATGTACATGTCTACTCTTGTTTATGGCCATTTGCACTGGAGTTCAAATTTGCTTCTCAATGTTATGCATCTCCCATGGAGGCAGATCACTGGGATACACTTCAATCAATAGGAATTCTGGTATTACTGTTGCATCCCCTCAATGGCTTCATGTGAGGACATGTAGACATATACTGTATCATGCCACCAAAGACAGTTTATGAAATATGTTATGAAACATAGTCAGCTCCAAGCACCTACAAATGCAGCAAAGGCTTCTTCACATTTTACACTTCTGTATTAAGTGGCCACATCTATCCCAGTCTATTCTCAAATGGTTTAAGTGGATCAGTTTGTGGCTGCGATTCTAATGTATTGGAGCTGATAGTTAAAATGACATTTCCTTTGCGCATTTTGAAAAATATTGCAGCATGTATTAGGTAATAAGCACCTTGAGCCAATAACGAGATTTATTCAAGTATGAATTGAGTTCTGACAAAACCACAGTGCTTACTTATAAGAGTCAATAAATTTTGTTGCAAGTACCAGACTTCCTATCGATTCAAGTGGACCCCGGTGGTATAGTTCTGCCAGCCTTAATTGGGGGTGACAGAAGGTCCTGTTTAAAAGTTTCTTTAAGAAAAAGTGGTAGTGACTGTTTACTTATCATGTCAGTCATTGTGCAAATGCACATTTGATTTTCCACTATTCAGAAAGGATTTGAAGAATTATTGCCACATCATACAACTGTACAGTACTGACTTTACATCTGTAGACGTATTGGGAATTACCAATCCCTGAAGTGTTAGGGAACAGTTCCAGATATTTCATTTCTGAAATCTGCTTCATTTCCTGCTTCTCATGGTGTCTTATTTTCCCTCACAGTACTAGCCATTTTAATAATCATTATAGCCGTTACAACCTGTAATGAGCCCTTCCATCATACTTCCAGCAGAAGCAATACTTCCTTCACTAAGGCCCATGAAATCAGACACTTTTTGAAGAGAAGCATTACATTTATCAAGTAAAGTGTTTCAATATGTTTTCCAATGAAAATTATACACTATTTAGGATAATATTGTAAAAAAATATATTATAGGGTAGATTTTCCACTTCATTCTAATTGACTAATTGTTATTTCATTGGCAGAGTGAAAATGAAAAGGACAAGATTCATTAAGCTCCCAGAAATGCTGCAGGATTCCAAGGGTCTTTCTTTTCAGCTGTAACTAGACCTGCAGGCATGCCAGAAGATGCCAGTTTAATGAATTAGGATGAGGCTTCTCATGACTTTGCTTTATTTTCCCTTAAGTTGGACTATTGAGTGTCATTTGGTAGGATTCACTTCGAGTAACTGTCAAAGGGTGGCCGCACGATGTGCAGAATTGGTCGCTCAGAGAGGTATCCAGCCAGAATGAGTGAAAAGCCCTGGGATTTTCAAATTCAAAGACTGACAGCTGCGCTTCAGCTTGCTCTGAAAAAACAACCTCTTCCATTGGTGAGTCTGCCTGGAAGGTTTCCAGGTCAAGTAAGTGACCCAGGGTAGAGCGAAGCTGCTTCATCATTACACAAAATACCTCAGGTACCATGTGCCTGTTGTGTAAGTGGAGTGAAAAATTGACTCTTATGCATTTACTTTGCAATCATATGCAAATAGTTTGCCCATGAAATCACAAAAGCTCTTTTGTGTGGAGTCAATAACACAAACTAATTATTTACTGTTCCAAGTTGCGTTGTGGATCGTATGCAGAAGATCATAGAAACATCCAGCAATTTATGAATTTTATTTCAAACCATTGCATCAGCCCATGCTGTTAGTTGACTGTGGTTTACCATCAATAAAGGTAATTTGGCTCTGTCCTCGTCACTTGCTTTAATAAACAGCAATATAGAGCAGAATCTACAAATGTTACATTGGCAACAGGAAAAGGAATATCGTTGTTGAGGAGGTAGCAAGGCAGTAATAAGGGGGAAAGAAAGTGTGTATCCAGGTAAAAAGTTATGCTGGCAGGAGGTAGCGGAGTGAATATGTTGGTGAGCTGGAAATGTACGAGAGACTGTTGCTCTGTTCTGCACATGGAGTGAGTGGAAATATTTTGGAGAACTAAAATCCGATGGGAGACAGAAAGTAGAGGAGCACGATAAGAGGAAGTCAATAAAACCACAAGGAGGACCAGAGACAAACACCATTGAATATATTAGAGCCACGAACTTTGATGGAACATTTTAATCCCTCATCTTCACAAATGTTAACCAATTTAGATAATTGGTATGTGCATCCGGGAACCAGAAGAGATGGTGGGCAAATATGTCATAAGGTGCAACTTTCAGACTTTTCTGAATTAGGATCATTTGGTGTGTGGGCTGTCAACAGGCTGTGAGTCATGTGGGTGGTAAAAGCCTTACTATGGCTGCCATAGAAGCCAAGCTTCCTAGCAGTGCCCATTTAAGCCAGCCCAATCTTTTGAATTGTATTTACTTATTTATTTTGTGGCATGAGGGTATTGCTGGCAAGTCAGCATTTATTGCCTGTCCCTAACTGCCCTTGAGATAGTAAGTCAGTAATTTTCTTGCCTACTGCAGTACTTCCGGTGAAAGTACTCATGCAATGTTTTTAAGCAGGGTGTTTTAGGATTTAGACCCAACTGTGATGAAGGACTGGTGATATATTGACAAATCAGGATGCTATACCAGTTGGAAGGGAACCTGAAGGTAGTGGTGCCTCCTTGCACTTCTTACCCTTGTTCTTGTCGGTGGTGGAGGTGAGCATGGGAGGGAGTGTTAGAGTAGCTGAGGCAGGTAAGAGCAGTGCATTTTGTAGAATGTCAGTGGATCAGTTACATTACATGACTGTGCGGCTGTTGAGGACAGTTGTCTCTGTTTGCTTTTGAAGTAAGGGAGAAAAGTGGAGAATAGCAGAGAGGTGGAGTTGTCAATATTAAATGGACTTTGTTGTTTTCCTGCAGACTGAGTTACCTGTAAAACATCAATTGATCAGCAAATGCTCTGTTAACATGACAAACTGGTTGGTTTGCATTGAAAATATCTCAATCATTTTTGTTTATGCAGAGTAAACTGGTGTTAAGCAAGAGGGACTCTCCAGGTTCTGGGGGAGAAAGACTATCGGGTTGCCAGAGGAGACCTATGAGTGGAGTTACCTTTCACAAGTATGAGCCAAAGCTGAGGACATGTGATCATGTGTATTAATTGAACTAATCACTTCAGCTGAATCACTGTATTTTTCAAATAATTGCAGCAGTCAGCAGTGATGAGAGTCGGAGTACAGGAAGGAGATAGAAAGCTTAGTGACATGGTGTCATGACAACAACCTTTCCCTTAAGGTCAAAACAAAAGAGCTGGTCATTGACTTCAGGAAAGGGGGCGGTGTACATGCACCTGTCTACATCAACGGTGCTGAGGTCGAGAGGGTTAAGAGCTTCAAGTTCCTGGGAGTGAACGTCACCAACGGCCTGTCCTGGTCAAATCATGTAGATGCCACGGCCAAGAAAGCTCACCAGCACCTCTACTTCCTCAGGAGGTTAAAGAAATTCGAGTTGTCCCCTTTGACACTCACCAACTTTTATCGAAGCACCATAGAAAGCATCCTATCTGGATGTATCACGGCTTGGTGTGGCAACTGCTCTGCCCAGGACCGCAAGAAACTGCAGAGGGTTGTGGACACAACCCAGTGCATCACGGACACCAGCCTCCCCTCCTTGGACTCTGTCTTTACCTCTTGCTGTCTTGGTGAAGCAGCCAGCATAATCAAAGACCCCACCCACCCGCGACATTCTCTCTTCTCTCCTCTTCCATCAGGGAGAAGATACAGGAGCCTGAGGGCACGTACCACCAGACTTAAGGACAGCTCCTACCCCACTGTGATAAGACTATTGAATGGTTCCCTTCTCATTGTATGAGATGGACTACGACCTCACAATCTACCTTGTTGTGACCTTGCACCTTATTGCACTGCAATTTCTCTGTAGCTGTGACACTTTACTCTGTACTGTTATTGTTTGTACCTGTACTACATCAATGTACTCTGTACTAACCCAATGTAACTGCACTGTGTAATGAATTGACCTATACGATTGGTACGCAAGACATGTTTTTCACTGTACCTCGGTACAAGTGACATTAATAAACTAATACCAATACCAATCATTCAAGTGGGTGGGTGCACTAGCATGCCCAAGATAATCAATATTAAGTTGGACAAAAGACCACCAGGAAATACAAGGCTCACAGATGTGGTAACATTGGGACTGACAGCTACGAGTCCAGCAAGGTGACAATAGGAAATGAGAAATCAATAGTCACTGTTCCTTAATATGGGAAGATGAGAAAAGGCATTTGAAGGAGATCATGGCGAAGACAGATGACTCTTCCCATACAATTAAGTGCAGTAAATACGGTACAAGTTGCGATGCATCAGCACAGGAGTCAACTGAACCCACCGAAAGAGGAGTACATGGCTTAGACCATCAGTTGAGAGAAACAAAGAGGTTTTCAAGAGAGAAGGAAGCTGAAACATTTATTCAATATATGCAAAGGTTGTATGCACAAGAGATTGTGAGAAGATCCAACTGCATGGAGCCAAGGGATAAAATGCACTCGCAGGTGGAAAGTTGTGGTGCCATTTGGAAACCTTACTGTAAATGCAAATAAAGGACGGATGAATTGTCCTTGATGAGTAATTTGATACCAAGGTAAGATGGAAAGAACCATTTTGTTTTGTTTTTCTGAGCAGTTGGAGTTTTCAGTCTTTTGTAGTGATCAAATTGGAAATGAATTCTTGTGGTCTGTTTCAATAATATAAGATTATTAATTCAGCAGTATGTTAGGAAGACAGCAGTACCAATGCTGGAACACACTGGAAAGTGAAAGGTGAAGAGCTCAATATGGGTTCTGAAGAGCCCTTGTAGAATGCTACTTCAGGATTGGATGCATTGACCTCAATTCAGAAGGCAGGAGCCAAGGTGCAGCAAGGAAGACTGAGGACCATAACAGCTGCGTTATGAGCACTGGAAAGAATCCAGGGAAGGATGGTAAGCGGTGATGACTTACCATCTTTGAAAGAGCCAGCAGAGAAAAGGGAGGGTCCAATGTTCATGGGAAGCCAAAGTGAGAGTTGTGTGTGAAGATGATGGGAAGCATCAAGAAGAAAAGAGAGATTATTAGAGTTGAGACTGAGATATTTTGGAATATCTTAGAAACAATATATTAATTGTGATTACTGCAGTCATTAAATAGTGTATTGGCCTAGACCTGTGGTTTACAAATATTTGGAAATGTTTCTGATATGTTGTATTCATAGTTATGAATAGGTAAAGTAACTCATTAGTACAGGATATGAGATTTGTTAGATATGAAGCCCTTTGGAGAAGTCATTGTTCGGGTTTGTTTCAGAGACATATAATGTTGAATGGTTTAACTTTTATATTGTTAAGCTGCAATTGAGAGGATCGGAAAGTCAAAATATCTGTTTAGCTAAATTTAGAGTGATTGACTATGCTTGTATGTATGTGTGTGAATAGTTAGTTTCTTGTGTCATTTTACATTGTTTGTAAATAGCTAATAGAATAATTTAACACAAATAGATGAATATTATTTAGGGCTTGTTCCTTTGTATAGGGAAATCAGTGCAGTATATTGTTATGTACATATGATTTTTGATACATTGTTGTATCAACCATTTCTGTCAGTTAAGTGTCATTTGCATCAGTGAAGAGTTTTTAGTTAGAAGCGCTCTGTTCGTTATTTGCCTTACTTAACAGCAATATAGAGGGCCACCTGTGGACATGCACTATTGAAGCATGAACAAATTTCTGATGAGAATCATCAACCTGAAATATTTACAGTTTCACCCTCCATATGCTGACATGTTGAGTGATTTTAGCATTTTCTGTTTTTATTGCTAACAAACTTTCTCTGCTTTTCAGTTCTATACCTCTGAAAATGAATTTCAGTTTTTCATTTGATTTTTTCTAAAGCCTTGTGAATGCGCATTATTGCTTTATATGGGCCACACATATAAATTAAATGGCATTGAACTACTCAGGCTCAATGTGTTTAACTAATATTGGTCTTTCAAATTTTATTAGTAATTGTCAACCCATTCAATTTAATTTTACGCCTCAGATAAAAGAACAGGAATTTGAGGTGCAGCTTCTTTTATATGGAATCAGCACTAAGATTCACAAGAACAGCAGAAAATTGGAGCATTCGTAGACCACCTGGTTTCTCAATATAATCATGGCTGATCGGCCCCAGGCCTCAACTCCTCTTCTGTGTCAGTTCCCAGAACCCACAATTCCCTGACCTTTCAAAAAATTATCTATCTCCTCTATAAATACCTTAAATTCATCTTAGTTTACCTTTAAGATTTCTTTTCCTCTTTAATGCCTGACCTCCCTTCCTTAATGGCTCATTGGAAAGTTCATTGCCTTATATTATTTGGGGGAGATAGTTTTCACAGCCGTTTCTAAGTTGACAAAAAAATGTGCCCTTTCTTCTGCTGCTGTGGATTTTCAGCTGTGTGAGTAATGTACTGACAGGGATCTCCAATCCAAACACACATATTTTGATGGATAGATGACTCCTGCTGGTTGAATTGTTTACCAGCTTTAAGGAGTTTGGAGAGAATTAGTAACAATGCATCAAGTGTATCATCTGGAAATTCATGACTATCAAAGGGAGAGGTTCCATGATGAAAGGCTGCTGAAAACAAATTGCTTCTACATATACCTTAGTGGACAATCACACAAAACTAAAGTCACTCAAGGAATTACGTGTTCCATCTTTTCAATCTTAACTCACCATACAAGGAAAATGAGAACGGTTCTTTACCATATTAATTTCTGTCATTAACATAACTGTCAATACCTCTAAAACGAATTCCCTGACATTACACCTAAATTAATCTTTTGGAAGATATGACCCACACCCACTTGTTTTGAACATAATGTTGTCATTTACAGTTCTACCTTGGAAGTCAATCTCTCCTAACATAGTTTTCTAATACAAGGATCAAGTCATCAGATATATTAAGTGCCCAGTCTCCTATCAATCCCCTCTTGAATCCATTTCCACTCCAGATATGCATCACCCACAAAAAAATTTGTATTCAATATCCATTTCCTAACATCTGCCAACATTAAATTCCTATTGCTGATCTTTTGCTATACTTAGTTTGCCTATTTATTTTGCATTTTATCAAACTATTTTTAAAAAGGCTGCATCTACATAGCATATTTCAGGACTTCAAAATATCACTGATTACTTCACAGCCAACAAAGTACTCAGAAAGCACTGCCATAAGCAGACATTACCATTGCAATGTTGGGAAACGTGGCAGCAAATCTGCACACATGGTGGGACATCAGCAACAAAATGAATTGCTTTAGCATTAGCCAGAGGACCAAGGGAACTCCCATGATCTTTGAATTGTGGCATAGCATCTTTTGCGTTTTCCTGTGGGGATAAGTTTAACCTCCATCTAAAGACGGTGCTTCAGTTAGTGTAGTATTCCATCAGGATTGCTCAGCAATTGGATGAGGTACACAAATCTCTACAATGTGGTTTGGACATTATCTTTTGATTCAGACGTGCTCCCGTTGGTGATGGCCAAGAGTTAAAGAACACTCTTAACAGAATGAACAGAAAAATATTGCCAGACAGAATGCTTGCAAACAACGAGTCTGAAGAAACTGAACTTTGAACATCTGTTAAGTGACTTTGGGAAGAGTGGGCCTTATGATTATGTTGGACAAGATGTTACCAACTCCTGTGGATATGGAATGCAGCTGTTTGTTCACACATGAGGTTTTATGGACACGGTTCTTGTGCTTCACTGAGTTTCAGAGCAAAAGTACATTGTTTTAACTTTGTATATTGACAAAGTGTGGCTTCATGGGTACCAAAGCAACATTAATAATAACTGGCCCATTAAAAAGAACTCTACAATATCTGGCAGTAGACAAAAGAGTGACAGAGTAATCAAATAATTGTTATTTTGGGCTAAAACTGCATTGTAAACTACATACTGTAAACTATCATTCATGGGCTCAACATACTGTAAACTATCTTTCATGGGGATTATTCTGTTACTAATTCAATGCAGACATGAATCGCCTTAACAAACTGCCAAGAGCTACACCAGTTCTATCTACTTAAAGTGGTATTGAGGTTAATATTAATAAAAATAAACATTTTTAAACTTCTGTGATGGAGTTGCATGTGAGCATTTTGTTTGATGGAAAGTGTGGTAAATGCCATCTTGCTAAAAGGACTAGAGTATGCCACCTACTGATCACTGCAGCTTGCAGAGTCTGCAGACTGCAATACGTGTGTGCAATACTGATTTGACATTAGTACCAGCAACCTTGAATGCCAAAATCCAGCTTTCATTACCCTTCTAAAACCTTGCACAACCTGTTCAGGATGAAGGACACCTCACATCTCCAACAACCAGCCCGCTAACCTCCCACCTTCTTCTCTGCCAATACTACTTAAAAAGATCAGGAAGAACTCCCAGGCTCATTGCTACATCAATTACATGAGTTTCTGGAGCCTTCCTGTAGTTGGCTGAAATTTCAACAGGCCATAGAGAGTGAGCTAGTTGGCAAATATTTTGTTCATCTAAAAGCTTTTGCAGAAACAAAGTGCGTCTTCCCCTTGAAATTGAATGTATGAAAATCGACAGAGCCCACATGCAGTTGTGCAGACTGCAAGAAAAGGGAAGAGGTGGAATGGAGGACGGTTTTCAGTGGGAGACCATCGATACTCAAGGGTTTCAGGAAACAATTCTCTTCACTTCAATTTCAGACAGATTGACATGACTTAAATAACCAAACGCATTACACATGATCCTGGTAAACAACCACATGAGGAGGTATGAGGGCAGTCATGGAGATAGGTTTTAAGAAGCAACTTAAAAGAAAGGAGATGTAGACCACCAGAGAGGAACAAACTCCCGAACTAGAAATCTTGAAAGTTCATTGCACAGCTAACATAGGTGCAGTGATTGAATTTGTGAATGATAAGACACCAAAATTAGGGTCATGCAGATATAGTGAAGGGTTATAAATCTGTGGAGTGATGGTCGACACAGCAAAAAATTAGGTCAGCGGGTCTGGTTTTGGTGGGGGCATATTTGAAATTTTCATAAATGTGGTAAAATTAAGGTATTGCTAAATTGAGACCAGTGTAAGTAGGTCAGTAAGCACAGCTGTGAATGGAATGGTGAGAGTTAGGGCACAGGGAACAAACTTTAAGTGACTTCGAGTTTACAGAGTGGATCGAGAAATCTAGGGGATGAGTAAAATCCAGAAATGATTCCATGCCAAAGGTTTCAGCAGCAGATGAGTTGAGTGTGCCATTCATTTCAAGGGGAATTTCGGATGGACATGATTCATGGGCAAAAGAAATAAAGATGAAAAATTGAATGAGGTCAACAGTGACGTGGATATGGAAAGGGAAGCTATTAGTGGTGATTCTCTGGCCACAACTATAAATAGCAGGTGAGTGGGGCACCTTCAGGTTAGATGACAGAAAGAGCCACTGCAGGAAAATGGTGCTGTCAAAGGTTACAAGTTCAGAAGGACAAGAGAGGATAATTACCCTTGTCAAAAATTAGATAAATTGTTATTTATGACTAAAAACAGGTTCAATACTGTGGAAGGACTGGAGTCCCATTGTAGGGTTTACAACAGGGGCCTCCAATAAGACAACAGGAATTTAGGAGGCTACAACACATTCAATGATATTGAAGAACAGTAGGAGGTTGGATATGGGGATAAAGGGTGAACAACGTTTTTTTATGAATGGGCGATGATATCAGATTCGTGGGTTGACAATACCCAAGAGTAATATGAGCAGCATTACTAATGAAAACCAGGAAGGTCAGCGGGTGGGGCCTTGGTGGGAAAGGAAGGTTGGTAGTGAGAATCTTAGTGAGAATATGGCTAAAGGAACAGGAAAATGGGTTTTAAGGATAAGTTTGAAGAAGGCATGAGGAGAGAACATGGTGAAAGATGTTAATTTATGGCTGGGGCTGGGAGGAATATTAAGCTTGTTTTGTGGGCTAGGAGGGAAAAGGGAGATTATTTGGAGATAACAGTGAGGGTCCAAGGATTAGAGACAGACTGTTGAGAAGAATCCAGGTGTTGGACTCTGATAGATCCCAGAATAGGGAGCAGTTTTAGCAAATAGGATCAAGACCCTTTCTGCCAAACCAAATGTCCACATTATCTGCAACTCTGTATCCACTAATATAAAGGAGCAGAAAGGACTCTACCAAGGCAAGGTTTGCATTGCCAGTGCACCAAAGTCATTGTGGCTCTTAACTTTGATGCATTGGCTCTTTAAAGATAAGGCCAGAGACATGAGCAACATCTTGTAGTTTGTAATACACTGCTGCATAAATGATAACACAATATCTCCCTTCAGAGAGAAGTGGTTTCACCTTATTCCTCTTCCTAGAGAGGATAAAGATTTGCCTGGCTGCACATTTACTACCTCAATGCACACCCTGCACTACCTCAACGTACACCCTGTACTACCTCAATGCACTGGGTAATGAATTGATCCGTACAAACGATATGCAAGACAAGTTTTCCACTGTACCTTTGTACAAATGACAATAATAAATCAATGCCAATACATTTTCTCCACAGTTCAGGGTATGCATTTGCCTTGTGACCACAGGCAATGTATGATGCAACTAAATGAATGTAAAGTGGACAGTACCAGAGGACCTTCATTCTGCAGTTGTCCTTTGTACCAACCCACCACAAATTAAGATTGGCTAGAGAGTGACAAATTATCCATTTATTTCTCATGACTTGGATCTAGAAACTTCACTTGCACAGCTAGTGTGGAATGAGAGCAATTCTGCTGGAAGAACACATCACAGAACATATTACCCAGTGCCGAGTAATTCTTCTGTATCAAGGAAAATCTGGCAACAACCCAGCTGAGTAGGTTGACAAAATTGCTGCATAACCAGGACATTGTGAGGGAACAGCCCTCCTCACCACCTATCAGAAGCTAAAGAGGCAGAGAGGTGGACAAAGGAGAAAGGAGGAGTGGGGTGGGGGACACAAAAATAAACCCTTGTGCAATCCTTAGGTTTTGTGTTCCATGGCTGCTTGACTAACGTTATGTTCCAATAAAGTGCTTCCCCTTGTTTCTTTTCCAGAGATTATTTATTGCCTCTCCTCCTTCTATTTACCAAAATGAACACTTCAGTGCATTAAAGTTAATTTGCCACATGTCAGCCAATTCCAGTGGCCCTCATCCTCCTGGAATCTGTTCTTATCCTTCTTGCTGTTTAGTTCATTTCTAAATTTGACTTCATCTGCAACTTTTGAAATTATGATATGCATTCCAGTTATTAATATTAAAATTTGCTCCCAACACTGACCAGGGAAATGACACCTCAGTTTAGTCTCTAAAGCAGCCATTGCCATCTGTCTTCCATCCCTTGGCCATTTATATATCAATGCAACCACTACTGTTAAATCCTTGGATTTCAATTTTGCTAAGGTGCACAATGTGCTACATTACCAAATGACATTTGAAAGTCCACGTACACAACATCATATGCACTCCCTCTTTATTGTTCAATCAAGAATTCCATCAGTTTGATCAAAGATGATTTTCCTTTAACAAATCCAAGCAAGCTTTCATAATTCTGAAGCACTTGTTTATTTTGCTTCAGGTAACATCTCTAAAATTTATCCGCTCTACCAACACAAGGCTGGCTGGGCTATAGCTGCTAGGTTCATCCCTTTCCTTCTTTGTTTGAGCAGAAGTGTAACATTTTCGATCTTTCGGTCTCTGGCACCACTTCCATGAAGAAGGTTAGAAATTGTGGCTAGAGCCTCAGCAACTTAGGATTCATCCTATTCAGACCACATGAAATTTTTGAGTATTGTCAACCTTTTAATTCTCCCTTCTCATCTATGTTTATCCTGTGCAGTTTCTCCACCACCACCTGCTTTACTGTGAAATTCCTTTCAGATGAAAACCATTCACTTCATAGCTCTGTTACTCCCTCTGCTTCCACAAATAGATATCCTTGGTCATATCAGTGACATCAGAGATTCTAATTGCAGCATTATTCAATGATGTTTGAACTTTTCTCAAGCCTAAAGAACTGATCCCTGGTCCACTTGGTCTCAGTTCCAATCCAATATTGAGACACCAAACTCTTTTTTAAAAAAAATATGGTTAAATGGGTGCCTTGCTGGACTAGCAGGTTTTATAAAATGAGTGAATCATAATACAAGAAAGCACCTTATCGATCAAATCGCTGTTTCGACAGCACATCCTAATATTCAGCAAGAAGGCATGTGTTGGTGTGGCTGGTTGTATTTCAGCTGAGGTGGAATTTGGAAGTGGTGCAAAAAACATCATGAACTGGAGGCAGCCAGCCAAGAATCATAAATTTAAGGAGGCACAAGAGAATGGCTTATGCTTTTGTATTTGAGCATAGCTTTGACATATTTTGCAGTTGGCTGGACCATCACAATCTTGACATTACCTACCATTTCCATGGTGCCTTCCATAGGTACCTAATTATACTTTAAGTGCTAAGGAGTCACGCGCACTAAATCCAGCATGGTCCTAAAATCACATTTCCCTTGAGGGCAACTTTTCCCCTATGATTTTCAGGAAAATAAATGAATGTGCCAACTCTCCGAACAGTGGGAAGTTAGAAGAAATAGTTTCACAAAGGAATGCTTCACCACAAATGGCTACTGGGGCAGAGATTAAAACACCATATTAAAAGGGAAATGGATGAGTATCAGAAAAGGGAAGATGTAAATGAATACAGAGGAAGGGGACTGAAGAAAATAACTTCAGTTGAATATCTACTATTACATCAAAGACGCATGATCAAATGGCTACTTTCTGCATTGTACACACCTTCCATAACAACACCAGGTTGCCAATTCACCTTGCTCTAACACTCAAACTAACCTACATTTAATGATTTTCATGAGGGTGAATACAGTAATTCAAGGAACAGTTTTGCAGATTCCTGCAGGCAACTTTAAAGGATATCCTGAAAGATTATTTCTGCTGCAAATAGAGCAGTGAAAACTGTTGAAACACTTTTCAAACTTGGAACAGGAATGAGGCATATTGTTACAATTAACTGAATGATCAGTAAAACCCTCACTGCACATAACTTCTAAGATCATGTAAAACAATTCATTCTGTGTTTATAGAGCATTTTACTTGATATTGCTTTCTTACAAGGCATTTTTGCTTACTTTTCTTATTTCCATGCTATTATTCCTTGGACAGAAAGCTGGCTTCCATTGACACAATAAACACGGCAGTTTTACCTCTTATATCGTCTGTCATCTTTGCAGCTCTGGCATCGATTGACGCCCCTTTCCTCCAAACCATCTCCTCTTTGAAAGCCAATCAAGTGAAAGGATGTTAAACAACTGAACTACTAAATGCAATGACTTAGGCAACAAGGTCCAGCAAAAAACTTGTCTTGCATGCCGTTGACACAGATCAATTCATTACACAGTGCATTGTGGTAGTACAAGGTAAAACATTACAGAATGCAGAGTAAAGTGTCACAGCTACAGAGAAAGTGCAGTGCAGGCAGACAATAAGGTGCAAGGTCATAATGAGGTAGATTGTGAGGTCAAGATTCCATCTTGTTCTACAAGGGAACCGTTCAATAGTATTATAACAGTGGGACAGAAGCTGTCCTTGAGCCTGGTGGTATGTACCTGAATTTTATTACCAAAATTCTCACACTTCATGGCCTGATGATTTACATTTTTCCGGGACCAGTAATTTACAATGGCTGATGGAGGCCCAGTGAAGTAGAGGCTGAAAAGAAATTCTATCAAATTTCACAGCAGATTGCCACAGCAGCCACGTAAAACTGGTGAAGGAAGGATGAAACAAAAGAATATAGGAGAAAGGAATAGAAGGCCAGAAAAGTCTTCTGAGACTGCCCTGCCATTCGTATCAGTTTTGTAGTAGTTCTGAATTTTGGCTTCAACTCCACTTTCCTGTCTGATCTCCAAGGCCCTTGATTTGTCTTTGCATCAAAAATCTGTGTCTAGGCAATGAATATATTAAATGATTTAACGTCCACAACACTCTGGGATAGAGAATTCTAAAGATTCATAATCCTTGCAAAGAAATGCCTCACCTCCTACTTGAATGTACAACTCCTTATTCTGATTTATGCCACCTAGTTCTAGAATCCCCCAGGAGGGGAAGCATCCTCTCAGAATCGACCCCAACAAGCTCCCTCAGAATCATTTACGTTTTCAAGAATATCAGCACTCATTCTTCCAAAGTGCAATGAGTAGGGACTTAACCTGTTCAACTTTTCTATACAAGACATCAAACTTCATCCCTGTGATCAAACTTGTAACTTTCTTCGAATTGTCTCTGAGGCAAATGAGACCAAAACTGTTCGTGGTATGGCAGGTGTCATCTCTAACACCCTGTACTCTTTCCTCTTTGCAATAAAAGCCATTTTGGTTTCTTAATTAGTTGCAGTACCTGCATGCGAACTATGAGACAATGTGAATACCATCTATCAGATGGCACACTGGAGGCCATTACATGCAACTGAATACCCTTTGCAATAAATACTTTCACTCCAAAGAACCTTTACCACAAACAATATCATTTTTGGTTTGGGCCCAACTTAACAAGTGGTGAAAGATTTAAGTGTCATCAAAAACCTTTTCTGTAAGTTATGAAACAGTAGACTTCTACTGAGGATAGGAGTAATGGTGTAGCCATTGGGGATTTTTTTTGTTCTTTGAATGCAAATTTCCCATGTTTTCATCACAGTGAACACTGAAAGTGTTTTGATACCAGTGATATAGTCCCAGGGCCATTGCAAAGTGAAGACACTTCTCCTTTGAGGCAATTTCAGTTGCTTATTTTGTTGGTTTGCTGCTGAGTCCCATTTGAAGTTTCTGTGCCTGGAAGTTTAGAATGGGCTGTCATTAGCAGTGTTACTTTGATGGCTGACAAACCTTCCATCCTGCTGGCGCCAGCAATTTATGATTCATTGGAATAATTGGGAATGATGCTTTGCAATTTATAGAATTGATTTTCTTCTCTGCCCTCTTCACCTTTGCTCTCCATCTTTCGCCCCAACAGCCAAGTTGGTTTCATCAGCCAAGGTGTTTTCTGGTCTGAAGATCATGCAGGAAAGGTTGGGGGGGGGGGGGGGTGGGCGGTAGGGGGAAAGGGGCTGTGGGTAGGAGGGGGCACTCGAGATTTTCACTTTACCTCAGGGTCCCTCTGGACCTCAGGCACACTTCTATCAGGGCACACCAAGGCCAGGCATCTGTACGACTCATAGAGGCAGATACCGGTCAAATGTCTCAGAAATATTCCAAAGTGATTGAGGTAGAAAAAGTTCCACTGCATTGTTTCTGCTACATGGACAGAACAAAATACAACACATATTTCACTTGTACATTCTTTTTAGTAAAGATAAATCAATAAAGCAACAAAGCAATCTGCAGCTCCTTTATTTGGGGTCATGAACATTTAATAAAATTCTTCTGCAGAATGACTTTGTGAGTTGGCTTGAGCATATTATAAAGCTCTTGATGTACATAATTTTTTGTTAAATCTTGCCTGTGCTCTGTCCCTATATGATCTTCCCAAATTCTCCTTAACCCCATTAATGCATCTCTCTTGAAAATTGGATCAGGATGAAGAGTTCCTGCAGAAATAAACTTTTCCATCTCAGAAGTTTTCTGCGACAAAAACAAAAGACTGTGGAGAAGTTTTGATGAAAGCTCATACCCTGTTTCTTTCACAGAAGATTCTGACTGACTTACTGAGTCATTTTTATCATTTCAAAGTTCATTTTTATCAATACTGACTATTTTTATCATTTCAAAGTTCAAAGTAAATTCATGATGGACTTAGTTACTGCAATAGTTAATAAAAATTCAACTTTGGAGCTCTGGTATCTTGCCCATGCTAAAATAAATTAAAGTTAAATTATTTTGATTTCAGCAGAATATATGCAGTTTTAAAACACCAAAAGTTTGTTTCACTTCATATTTGTCAAATTATTAAGTAAGGAAACAATAAACAAAACTTTGTTCAAAGCTCAAGAGCACAATTGAAATAGCTGCTTTAATCTTAAAGCCCTCTCTTTAGAGTGCACTCTTTCACATTCTGCCTGTTCAAATATTTAAACAATTCCTTCTAAATTATACAATGATCCCCTGATGAATAACCACCTGGACTTAGCCCTTAGTTTCTATCTGGTTTGCTTTGGGAAGTGGCAAACTTCTTGCTATTACATTTATATGGCACTGGTCAAAATGCAGACAAGTTGCATTCTGCTACATCTCCAAACTCCAAAGAGTCATGAAAGGCAATTTCAATTATTGCTTTTCACAATCATTATCCTTTACAGTGGCAATTGGTCCCCAAAGCCAGTCCCTGATCAGCAAGGCAAAGTGTAGCACTAACAGACGTTCTGCCTGCATTGAAATAACTAGTGAAAATTCACCCATGGAGCCCTGGTATTCTGCCCTTGCCAAAATAACTGAAGACTTCAATTATTAATTTAAACAGAATACCTCCAGCTTCAATATTCCATCAAGTTTCTCTCAAAGCTGAAGCAGCATAAAACATTGCTAACCCAAGCCATGCCTCCAGGCTGTTAATAATGTCACAAGATTTTGAACGACTGAACATTCCAAAGTAATAAAAATGCTATAAATCAGCACCATGAAGAATATTAAAAACTGTAAAATTGTTAAAAGTAATTGAACAAGACAAAACAAAACCAATTAAATGCATTCAAATATATTGGTTTAATAATTAAATACACTAAAATTAACTCAATTAATTCAAAAATCATTTCCTGAAGCTTATCTCCCTTAGGCCTCAGGAGAACATCACTAGAGTACAGCTGGTGTGATTGTGACGAATGCCCCTCAGGAAGTTTAAGACGTCAGTGTTCATGTGCGTGGCTCTGGATGTATTAATTGAAGCACAAAACAAAGCTATCCAAGCCATGCCCCCAGGGTCATATGCTGTTTATACCAACACAAGACTGAACGTCGGAAATTCACAAAATAATCTGGCTTTCCTTGCAAGATGCTTGTATATTACTGCTATGAATTGTTTCAATTGCATTCTAATAGTCACCAAAATCTATTTATGACAATTTTGTCTTTTTTCTACACATAAAGGAAATCAA
This sequence comes from Pristis pectinata, assembly GCF_009764475.1. Classification (NCBI taxonomy): domain Eukaryota; kingdom Metazoa; phylum Chordata; class Chondrichthyes; order Rhinopristiformes; family Pristidae; genus Pristis; species Pristis pectinata. Next base: position 95,305,533 of record NC_067407.1, on the reverse strand, counting down.
TTTTTCACCTACAATACTCATAATTTTGAGGACCTTTATGGGGTTTCCCCTTAAATCTCAGTTTCAGTGAGAAAAGATCTTGTTTTCATTCCTGCTTTTCAATTGCCACTGCACACTTTCCATAAGGTTAATGCTTCTACAGACCAATAGATTAACAGTTAATTTTCTTCATTACCCCGTCCGTTTTTCAGAACAGAGGCCATTTGCTGTCATGCATACTTTGCATAGTTAAGTTAATGTGCTTTGTTCTTCAGCTTTCACTCCTGGCTTCGACTTTGGTAGCAGCTGTTTAACTGAGGAGTTATGTGTTCCTTAAACCCTCTGTTGTCAAAATACAGTTCAGATGTACTTAGGAAGACCATATTTAGGAGGTTTCTTTAATGTTTTATCTGCATTAGATTTATTTAATGGAAAGGCAATTGCATGTTTTCCATTTCATGATTCATGAGATGATGCCAACTCATTGCAGACTCCAAAGACCTGGGCAGCACCTCTTCAACTATGTCCAGAGTTGGGTGGGAAGGGAAATGCCTCCGTATGATATCATTATGTTTTGACTGCAGTCACCATCAAATATACA